>NC_045454.1:24665195-24926880 GCF_002776525.5 Piliocolobus tephrosceles | reverse complement strand
TCTCTCTCTCTCTCTCTCTCTCTCTCTCTCTCTCTCTCTCTCTCTCTCTTCCCTTCCCCCTGTCCCTCCTCAACCCAACAGTGGAGGCAGGAGACCCTGAGCAGCCAGCCCTCCAGCTCAGTCACTGGCCAGAGGGACCTCCTGAGGATGGGCACTCTGCCCTGCCCAGCAAGGCTAGAAAGTCTGGGAGAAAGCAACATCATTCATTCATTTATTCATCCACTCATTCAGTAATTATGTACTGAGTGCCTATCACGTGTCAGACCCTGCCCCAGGCATTGCAAACATCAGAGACTCAAACCAAAATGCAGTACAGGCCAGCTGTGGTGACTCACGCCTGTAATCTCAACACTTTGGGAGACTAAGGTGGGAGGATCACTTGAGCTCAGGAGTTCAAGACCAGCCTGGGCAATATAGTGAGGCCTCATCTCTACAAAATATCAAAAAATTAGCCAGGTGTGATGGTGCACACCTGTGGTCCCAGCAACTCAGGAGTCTGAGGCAGGAGGATCGCTTAAGCCCAGGAGGTCGAGGCTACAGTAAGCTGGGTTCACACCACTGCCCTCCAGCCTGGGCGACAGAGTGAGACCCTGTCTCAAAAAAAAAAAAAAAATTGTAGTATAACTGCACAGTGGAATATTATCCAGCCTGAAAAGGAAGGAAATTCTGAAACATGCTATGATGTGAATAAACTCAAGGACATTATACTAAGTGAAATAAGCCAGGCACAAAAAGACAAATATTCCGTGATTCCACTTATATGAGGTCCCTACAGTAGTCAGATATATAGACAGAAGTTGGAACAGTGGTTACCAGGAGCTGAAGGCGGGGTGAACGAAAAGTTATTGTTTAATGAGGTCCCCACCCCAACCTTTGTGGCACCAGGGACCAGTTTCATGAAATTTTTCCACTGATGGGGCAGAGTGTGTATGGGGGAGATGTTTCAGGATGAAATTCTTCCACCTCAAATCATGAGGCATTAAATTCTCATAAGGAGCACACAACCTAGATCCCTCGCATGCGCAGTTCACAACAGGGTTCACACTCCTATGAGAATCTAATGCCGCCATTGATTTGACAGGAGGCAGAGCTCAGGTGATAATGCTCGTTCACCTGTCTCTCATCTCCTGCTATGTGGCCCGGTTCCTAACAGGCCACGGACTGGTACCGATCTGCCACCCAGGGGTTGGGGACCCCTGGTTTAGTGGTACAGAGTTTCAGTTTTGCAAGATGAAAAGAGTTTTGGAGATGATGGTGGTAATAGTTGCACCTTGCATAACAATGTGAATATACCTAAGACCACTGCACTATACACTTAAATATTGTCAGGATGATAAATTTAGCGTTTAAATTTAAAGCAACAACAACAATAATAATGATGAAAGAAGGTAGAGCTTGAGTAAGCACTTGAAGGAGGTGGTGAGATTAGCCAAGTAGATCCCTGGGGTAAGAGCAGACCAGGCAGAGGGAAGCAAAAGAGAAGAAGCTACTGGAGCGTGACCATGTGTTTGATGTGGTGAAGCCACCGCATCCCCCCAGACTTCATGCCACGCTGGTGACATTTTATGCCGCCGCTGTCTTTGACCTTAGTTTCTCTTGGGCAGGTTTCAATTTATTTTCTACTTGTTGAAGCACCTGCCAGTCAGGGTTTTGGGATAAGCATCTTGTAAAGTGCATCTAAGTAGCACGTGTTTCTGCACCTGATGTGATAGACCATGAGCCCCATGAGGCCAGTCCCTTGTCCTCGTTTTCCCTCTGAGCCCTGAGAGTGCCATGCTGGCCCAGATTGAGACACCTACAGCTGCTCACCAGTGAGCAACGTGCTTGAGAGGAGAGCACAGGGAGATAGGAGAGAGAAGAGCACTTCGTGTTCCACAGAGGAAGAAGGTCCTTGAGATATAAGCCCCAGAGGCTCAATGGACTATGTTGATTTCACCAGCTTGGGTGATAAATAAGCTTCGTCATTCCCCAGTCTGCTAATAATTAGGTCTCAGACAAATCAGTGATCAAACTTTAAAAGATAGTCTGTGAACCACTACATCTCACAGAAGAACAATTGCACAAAAGTTTACTGTAGCCATATGAAGGGAATTTTTATGAACCCTTTAAATCTGCTGATATACTTGGGAAGCAAGAGCATCGGTGGTGCATTTAAAAATGTATTGGAAGTAAACATTTTACGGCATGTTTGGGAGGAAGGGAAAAGTTAGCCAAGATTCATCTTTTTCTAGGGCAAATGAGGTCATGCACTGGTTTGTGGATGATCTTCCCTCCCATGGGATCCTGTAAAGATTCGTGAAGGCCCCAAACACTGCTGTTTTGCTACTCCTGGAGATTTGTGGGGTTTGGGTTAAATGCAAGAGTAAGCATTCTCCCTCAAGACAGTCCAGGAGGCAACAGCCAGAAGATGGCGCTGTAGCTACGGAAACGAAGACAACAGTGTCCATGCATGCCCTCCCACAGCCTGAAGACTTAGGACCCAGGAACTGAAGCAGATGCGTCCAGAACACGAGGCTGGACCTTAATGCCCTACAGCGGTCCCCAAGCTTGGTTGGGCACACCGGCTCACACATGCAATCCCAGCACTTTGGAAGTCTGAGGTGGGAGGATCGCTTGAGCCCAGGAGTTCAAGACCAGCCTGGGAAAGACCAGGGTCTAAGCAGAAGGCAAAAAGAGACTCCTTCTTCCTTCTCCTGATCCACAGCCCTACCTGGAGCTTTCAGCAGAAGCGTAATAGGATACCAGAGTTGCTGTATGTTTCTGTGTGGTCTCGGCGGGAAGGCAGTCTTTGTTCAAGTGCACATTCGCCATTTAGGCTGTTAAAATTGCTTCTTCCTCTCAGATCCTCATTGTCTTTAAGAGACTTGTGTCCCCTTGCCCGGGGTTAACCCATCAGGATCCTTAACCCAGGTCCTGGAGGGAGCCCTCTCATTGCAGTCCTGGTGTCTGGACTTGAGTCTACCACACCACATGATGTCTCAAGCCACCCTGCTTCCTCTGTTTTTCCCAAGCTTTGTTCTCTTAGCTCTCTTGAGTTGTCTGGGAACCTTCCAGTAAATTCCTAATGTGCTGATACTTGCTGGAATTTGTTGCAGTTGCCTGTCAGCAGAGAATCTTGATGGGTAAAGATGGGTATAGCCCCAGGGTCTGCTACTAAGACAAACATCAGAAGTACTTGCACCACACATCTCCAGGCAAACACTCACTTTGCCTCCAGAGGCCTGTGATGGTTAATACTGTCAATGTGATTGGATTGAAGGATGCAAAGTATTGTTCTGGGTGTGTCTGTGAGGGTGTTGCCAAAGGAAATTAACATTTGAGTCAGTGGACTGGGAGAGGCAGACCAGCCTCAATCTGGGTGGGCACCATCTAATCAGCTGCCAGCGCGGCTAGGATAAAACAGGCAGAGAAACGTAGAAGGACTAGACTGGCTGAGTCTTGCAGCCTCCATCGTTCTCCTGTGCTGGATGCTTCCTTCCCTTAAACATCAGACTCCAAGTTCTTCAGCTTTTGGACTCTTGGACTCACACCAGTGGTTTGCCAGGGGCTCTCAGAGCAAGTGTCTAGGGAAGTCAGGGCAACCCTTCTCGCATGGCCGTTCTAGCGATGGTCCCACCTTTTCATCTCTGCACAGCGGAGGCTGTTATGAAGAAGCCTCACGGTCTTCCAGGCCCCACCTGAGACACATGCCACTTCACACGGTTGTGCTTGTTGTTCATTGCACAGAAGTGCCCTGCTAAGGGTACATGCGCAGCTGAGACCTGCTCTCCAAGCCTGTGCCCAGACTGTGGCACTCACCTTGTGGGTGGGGGAGGCCTTTCTCTAAGATATACATAGGCATATGATAACCCCGCTGAGACGGGTGGGACCAGCTAGCTCAAAGCCCCTAGCACCCTCCCAAATACCCGCAGGATTGTTTTCTGGGCAGACTTGGACATTTCAGAGGAAAAGCATTTTGGTCAGGATTGATGAACAATTCCACTTAGGCAGAGGCCAGGCCAGACCTAAGCGAATTCCAGACCCAGCAGAGCTTCTGGTGCGGCCCGAAACCTGGCTCTCCATTGCTCAAAACATCTCCAGGCCTCCCTCCTATTGTCTATGAGCTTCCACTGGGAAACTGACCTATTTCTGCCCTTCGGAGCTCCTCGGCAGTTGGACCAGCAGCAGTCAGAAATCTTTCTCTATGTCTCCTCTTACTAAATGAAGAACCCAGGAGGCTGTACCAAGCCCTCCCCGGATCACTAGCTCCCCAGGCTGGGCCTCGGTGGCACCCACTGTTTTCCAGGCATCTGTGTCCACACTGCATTTTTGAAGGGTTTCAAGTGCCTCCGACAGAATGCAATCAAATGAAACAAGCACCCATCTCTGGGCTCCCTAACCCTTGCAGAACTCAACATTTCTTTTCCTGTTGATGGGGAGAAGCAACACCACCCACTGAGTTCACTGAAACCGAGGCTTCCATATTCCCGCAGGAGAGTGCTCGTATGCTTAAAACCCTCGCCATATGTGTCGATTTAAATGGAAACCAAACGGGGAAGGATTCTGACGACAGTCTGTCACTGACTGGAGCGCTACTTCCTCTAGTTAATTTATGTCTTCCGTAATCACACTGAGGCTTTTTAAAAGGCTCTACCTGTGACGGCATTTTTTTTTTTCCCATGCATTCACATTCAAAGGTCCCTGGCCCATGTGCTAATAGTCATTTTAAGACACCTCATGCTCCTATCACTTTATCTTCCCAGCTCTTCACCTGTATTAATTAATTAGTGCTATAAATACAACCAGCACATGACTACTCTGGAGCTAATCAGTCACTGACACGGCTCAGGACCTGGAGGAAAATTAGGAAAATTGAATCTTTCCAAAGTTGGGCCTATGCAAGGTAACTTAGTCAATCGGGTCCTGAGGGTCAGCGAGGACCAACTGATTTAGGCTCCACCTGGGTAGAAAAGCAATTTCCTGAACAGCAAGCCAGCAACCCTAGTTAAAGTGATTGTGACCTGTTATAAGTAAAGCATGAATTCTGTTTTCCTGCTGGTTGGGTGTACGACCACTTACTGAGGGCCTGGTGCTGCACAGCCCTCGTCCTGGGCTGTATAAGGAATGTCAGAAGACAGTGTCAGACCTTTCCCATTACATCGTTATGGTGGAGTGAAAGAGAGCCAGCATGCATTCCAGGGTTTGAAACGTCAATCCCAAAAACCGAGCAAGGGAAATCAGGGGACTTGGGGTTGACGTCACATATTAGAAATTCTCTGAGTCATTCAAAAAAAATAATGAACATCTACAATGTGTTGCATGCCCAAGACACTAAGATACTTGATGTCTATTCTTTCTTTTATTTATTTATTTAAGACAGAGTCTCACTCTATAGCCCAGACTGGAGTGCAGTGATGCAACCATGGCTCACTGCAGCCTCGACCTCCGGGGCTCAGGTGATCCTCCAACCTCAGCCTCCTGTGTAGCTGGGACTACAGGTGCACACCACCATGCCTAGCTAATTTTAATTTTTGTTTTTTTTGTAGAGATGGGGGTTTGCAAAATCCCCATCTCTACAAAAAATATCCATTCTTTTGCATCCTCATAGCTTAGCTCCCACTTATGGGTGAAAACATACGATGTTTGGTTTTCCATTCCTGAGTTACTTCACTTAGAACAAAAGGAGGCCGGGCGCGGTGGCTCAAGCCTGTAATCCCAGCACTTTGGGAGGCCGAGACGGGCGGATCACGGGGTCAGGAGATTGAGACCATCCTGGCTAACACGGTGAAACCCCATCTCTACTAAAAAATACAAAAAACTAGCCGGGCGACGTGGCGGGTGCCTGTAGTCCCAGCTACTTGGGAGGCTGAGGCAGGAGAATGGCGTAAACCCAGGAGGCGGGACTTGCAGTGAGCTGAGATCTGGCCATTGCACTCCAGCCTAGGCAGCAGAGCGAGACTCCGTCTCAAAAAAAAAAGAACAAAAGGATATTCCAAACTGCCCAATTTATCCAGTCATTGGCCTGCCTAGAAAGGAGGCTGGAAGAAGAGAACTCTTGATTCAACCATAGGCCTCGAGGACTCTTCTTAGTGCTGATCCAGCACTGTTAGTGTTTAGCTTGCACCTTCACTCTGAGTTTCTGGGTCCAAATTCTGGGGTTGGCCCTGGCGAGTTCTCCTCCACACTGAGCCTTGGCCTGGCCTACAGACCTCTTGTCCTGGGGCTGGCCTCCTTCTGGCTCACAGGCAAATAGGGCTAAATGGGAGTAAGATCCAGTGAGACTGAATCCTTGAGTCTGATCTAGGATCCTCACTTCTATTTATTTATTTATTTATTTATTTATTTATTTATTTATTTATTTATTTTTGAGATGGAGTCTTGCTCTGTTGCCCAGGCTGGAGTACAGGGGCCGGATCGCAGCTCACTGCAAGCTCCACCTCCCGGGTTTACGCCATTCTCCTGCCTCAGTCCCCTGAGTAGCTGGGACTAAAGGCGCCTGCCACCACGCCCGGCTAGTTTTTTGTATTTTTTAGTAGAGACGGGGTTTCACCGTATTGGCCAGGATGGTCTCGATCTCCTGACCTCGTGATCTGCCCGTCTTGGCCTCCCAAAGTACTGGGATTACAGGCTTCAGCCACCGCGCCTGGCCTAGGAACCTCATTTCTCTAGCTCAGTTTTCGTAACTTCTTGTTAACTGCAAAATAAATAATTCATCTCACGCAGAGTTTTCACATGAAATGGGAGCTGCAGGCTGGTGTTTATATCTGTGAGTAGAATTGCTTTGGTCACTTCTAATTTGCATTTGTTTTTTGCCCACCTTGCAGATTAAATTCAACAATGCTATTACACACAAGGCTCTGGACTAGACATGGGGGATTAAGGATGTATAATTCTTAGACACCAATTTGACAAAGAAGGAAGGCTGTCTGGGCTCTGGCTAGGAACTTGGGCCTTGTGTGGGATGTGTAGATGAACAATAGTGTCAAAAGCCAGACACTGTGACTCACATCTGTAGTCCAAGCTATTCAAGAGGTTGAGGCAGGAGAATCACTTGAGCCCAAGAGTTTGAGTCCAGCCTGGGCAACATAGCAAGACCCTACCTCTAAGAAATAAAAAATAAACAGACCAGGCGTGGTGGCTCATGCTTGTAATCCCAGCACTTTGGGGGACTGAGGCAGGTGAATCACCTGAGGTCAGGAGTTCAAGACCAGCCTGGCCAACATGGTGAAACCCTGTCTCTACTAAAAATACAAAAATTTAGCCAGGTATGGTGACAGGCACCTGTAATCCCAGCTACTCCGGAGGCTAAGGCAGGAGAATCGCTTGAACTCGGGAGGCAGAGGTTGCAGTGAGCCAAGGTTACACCATTGCACTTCTGCCTGGGCAACAAGAGCAAAACTCCATCTCAAAAAATAAATAAATAAATAAATAAATATCAACAGCAGTGTTAAGTTTAGTTTACAAGAAGCCTTGAAAGTACAGGGTGGGAGAGCTGGGTTCTGCCTGCTTAGGGTGGAGAGTGGAGGAGGTGGGCAGGAGATCAAGAGGAATTTTGGAAGAGGTCCATTTCCAACAGGCAGGGTTAAGCAGTGCCAGGGGAGGGAACACTGTAGGGCAAAGGAACCATGTGGACAAGGACAGGAATGGGCAGGGCATGCTGAGGAGTGATGAGTGGGAGCCCACTTTCAACGCCCATCCCGAAAAGGCTCTTGGACTTCCATACTTTGTAGATTTCATTTCCTCCTTCAGTGTCCCAATCCCTCATCCCTCACCCAGTCAAGTATCTTACAACAGCAGTGAAAACAGGGACAGGTTTCCCTGGGAGCCAGCCTGCGGGGAAATGATCTCTTTATGTCTCCTGTGCCTTCCTGCCTCTTCTGCACTCTCACGGTCCAGCTGTACTCTGAGGCAGTCCCTCTGAGTGGGAATAGGTGTGTTTTATTCTTGCATCCTTGGCGCGACAAGCCACCCTCCAATAGTTTGCTTCTGCTCCTCATGAAAGAGTCCGAAATATCCAAAGACAAGTGTTCCACCCATCCACATAGAAGGAAAAGTCCCACAACTGGACAAAGGCATTCTGAGCAGCTACAGGTTGAAGACTGTGAAATTGACAAAGGACGGTGCCAATTCGCATTTTCTTAAAGTTTCTCACTCCACTGTAACAATGTATTCTTAGGCGAGAGGGGGCTCTGGACACCTCCTGGAGCTTGTGAGAGATGCCCATTGAGGCTGTTCAAGAAACAGACACCACAGCCGGCCTGTGGATGCTTCCTCAAATTTCACCTTCTTGGAAAAGACACCATTCTGTTAGTGCACAGCCAAGGCTGTCTCTGCTTTCTGGAAGGGGACTCTTTCTTTTAGGGATCTTTAGGAATCCCAGCAGCTGCCCTGTGCTGTGCACGAACCTCAGCATCCACCAACACACAGAAATCCTGCTACCTCCTGGCCAGTTTTCTGTTCCACATCCCCCAAAAAATTTTATTGAAGTAGGATTGACAAATAAAAATTGTATATATTTAAGGTATACAACATAATGATTCATATATATATATATATAGTGAAAATATTTCCACAATCAAGCTAATTAACAAATCCATCACTTCCCATAGTTATCCTTTCGTGTGGGGGGTCTGGGGGGTGATGAGAACATTCAAGATCTACTCTCTTAGCAAATTTCAAGTGTGTGATACATTATTATTAACTAGTCACCATGGTGACTATGGAGCCCCTGAGGTCAAGGCTGCAGTGAGCCATGATTGCATCACTGCACTCCAGTCTGGGCTATAGAGTGAGACTCTGTCTTAAATAAATAAATAAAAGAAAGAATAGACATCAAGTATCTTAGTGTCTCGGGCATGCAACACATTGTAGATGTTCACTATTTTTTTTGGAATGACTCAGAGAATCTCTAATATGTGACGTCAACCCCAAGTCCCCTGATTTCCCTTGCTCGGATTTTGGGATTGATGTTTCAAACCCTGGAATGCATGCTGGCTCTCTTTCACTCCACCATAACGATGTAGTGGGAAAGGCCTGACACTGTCTTCTGACATTCCTTACACAGCCCAGGATGAGGGCTGTGCAGCACCAGGCCCTCAGTAAGTGGTCGTACACCCAACCAGCAGGAAAACAGAATTCATGCTTTACTTATAACAGGTCAGAACAGGTTAGTCACCATGCTGTACATTAGATCTCCAGGACTTATCCATCCTGTATAACTAAAATTTTATACCTTTTGACCAGTATCTCCCCCTTGCTCCCACCCCCCTAGCCGCTGGTAAGCACCATTCTACTCTCTCTTTCTATGTGTTTAACTTGGTTAGATTCCACTAAGTGAGGTCATGCGGTATTTGACTTTCTCTGCCTAGCTTATTCACTTAGCATAATGTCCTCCACATTCATCCATGTTGTGGTAAATGGTAAGATCTCCTTTTTTAAGGCTGAATAATATTCCATTGTATGTAGGTATGTTTGTGTGTGTGTGTGTGTTGTATGTGTATGTATATACACACACGTGTATATACATGTCTATTCAGGTCGTTTGCCCATTTTAAAATCAGGTTATTTGTTTTTTTGCTATTGAGTTATTGAGCCCTTTATATATTTTGGATATTAACCCTTTATCAGACATATGGCTTGTAAATATTTTCTCCCAATATATATGCTATGTTTTCATTTTGTTAATTGTTTCTTTACTGTGCAGAAGCTTTTTAGCTTGATATAGTCCCATTTATTTAATTTTCTTTTATAGCCTGAGCTTCTGGTGTCACATCCAAAAAAATCATTGCCAAGACCCATGTGAAGAAGCTTTTCCCCCACATTTTCCTTTAAGAGTTTTATGATTTCAGGCCTGGCTCAGTGGCTTACGCCTGTAATCCTAGCACTTTGGGACGCCAAGGCGGGTGGATCACGAGGTCAGAAGATCGAGACCATCCTGGTTAACATGGTGAAACTCCATCTCTACTAAAAATACAAAAAATTCACCGGGCGTGGTGACACGCACCTATAGTCCCAGCTACTCAGGAGGCTGAGACAGAAGAATCGCTTGAACCCAGGAGGCAGAGGTTGCAGTGAGTTGAGATCATGCCACTGCACTCCAGCCTGGGCAACAGAGCGAGACTCCGTCTAAAAAAAAAAAAAAGAATTTTATGATTTCAGGTCTTATGTTTAAGTCCTTAATCCATTTTGAGTTGATTTTTGTGTATGGCATAAGTATAAGGATTCATTATCATTCTTTTATATGAGAACATTCAGTTTCCCCAGCAACGTTTAATGAAGAGATTGTCCTTTCTCATTGTGTATTCTTGTTGTTTTTGTCAAAGATTAGTTGATCATATATGTGTGGGTGAATTTCTGGGCTCTCTATGCTGTTCCATTGATTTATGTTTGTTTTTATGCCAGTACCGTACAGTTTTGATTACTATAGTTTTGTAATATAATTTGAAATCAGAAAGCTTGATGCCTGCAACTATGTTCTTCTTTCTTAAAACTGCTTTAGCTATTTGGGATCTTTCGTGGTTCCTACAAATTTAAGATTTTTTTTATAGTTCTATGAAAAATACCATTGGAATTTTGATAGGGATTGCACTGAAATTTTAGGTCACTTTGGATAGTATGGACATTTTAATAATATTAATTCTTCCAATACATAAAACACAGGATATCTTTCCATTTATTTGTGTCTTCTTTAATTTCTTTCATCAACATTTTATGGTTTTCATTGTACAGATCTTTCACCTCCTTGGATACATTTAGTCCTAAGTATTTTATTCTTTTTGATGCTGTCATAAAAGGAAATGTTTTCTTAATTTCTTTTTCTAGCAGTTTGTTTTTAGTGTATAGAAACAATTGAATTTTGTATGTTGATTTTGTATTCTGCAACTTCACTTAATTCATTTATTCTAACAGTTTTTTGAGGATGTCTTTAGGGTTTTCTATATATAAAATCATGTCATCTGCAGAGAAAATTTAACCTCTTCCTTTCTGATTTGGATGCCTTTTATTTCTATTTCTTGCCCAAGTGCTTTAGCTAGAATTTCCAGTACTTGTGGAATAGAAATGGATAGAGTGGACATCCTTGTCTTATTCCGAATATTAGAGGAAATGATTCAGCCTTTCACTGTTCAGTTTAATGTTAGCTGTGGGCTTGTCATATACAGCCTTTATTATGTTGAGGTACGTTCCTTCTGTACCTAATTTGTTGAGAGTTTTTATCATGAAATTATGTTGAATTTTGTCAAATGCTTTTTTGCTTTTATTGAGATGATCATATGGCTTTTATCTTTAATTCTGTTAATATCATGTATCACATTCATTGGTTTGTGTACATTGAACTATCCTTGCATCCTGGGGATAAATTCCATTTGATCAGGGTATATGAGTTTTTATGTGCTATTGAATTCAGTTTGCTAGCATTTTGTTGAGGATTTTGGCATTTATTTTCATCAGAGATATTGGAAAGTAATTTTTTCTTGTAATCTCCTGGTCTGGCTCCTCTATTAGGTAATGCTGAGCTTTTGAAATAAGTTTGGAAGTGTTCCCTCTTCTTCAATTTTTGGTAGAGTTTGAGAATTGCTGTTAATTCCTTTTTTAAAGTTTGGTAGAATTCACCAGTAAAGCCATCTGTCTATGGGCTTTTCTTTGTTGGGAGATTTTTCATTACCGATTCAATTTCCTTGTTTTTCATTGATCCGTTCATATTTTCTATTACTTTACAACTCAGTCTCAATATGTTCTATTGTTTCTCTAATCACTGTTTCATTTATTTCTGCTCTGATCTTTGTTATTTCCTTTCTTCTGCTTACTTATGTTGGGCTTAGTTTGCTCTTTTTCTAGTCCCTTTAGATGTAAAGTTAAGTTGTTCATTTGAGATCTTCACTTCTTCTTAATGTAAGTATTTATCTATGTAAATTTCCCTCTTAAACTGCTTTTGCTGCATCCCAAAAGTTTTAGTATATTTCATTTCCATTTTGTTTATCTCAATTTAAAAAAAATTTTTTTTCTTCTTTAACCCATTGGTTGTTGCTGTGATCTGAATATTTGCATCCTCCTTGAAACCCTAACCTGCAAGGTAATGGTATTGGGGGGACAGAGGGGAGCTTTTGAAATGTTATTAGATCATGAGGGCAGAGCCCTCATGATTAGGATTAGTGTCCTTATAAAAGAGATGTCACCAAGCTAGCTAGCCCCTTCCTCCATGTGAAGTTACAGTGCAAAGACATTAGTCTATGGAGAAAGCAACCCCTCACCAGACATTGAAACTTTCATTGCCTTGATCTTGGATTTCTCAACCTCCAAAACTGTAAGAAATGTATGTTTATTGTTGATAAGCTACCTAGTTTATGCTACTTTGCTAGAAAAGCCTGAGCAAACTAAGACAGTTGTTTAGAAGTGGTGTTCAATTTCCACATATTTGTTAATTTTTCCAGTTTTCCTCTTGTTGTTAATTTCTAGTTTAATACCATTATAGTCAGAAGAGATACTTAATATGATTTCAATATTCTTAACATTTGTTAAGACTTGTTTCGTGACCTAACATATGATCTGTCATAGAGAATGTTCCATGTGTGCTTAACAAGAATGTGTATTTGGTTGCTGTTGGATACAGTGTCCTGTATATGTCTGTTAGGTTTATTTGGTCTAAGGTGTAGTTTAAGTACAATGTTCCCTATTTATGTTTATATCTGGATGATCTATCTGTTTTTTAAAATGGGATATTGAAGTTCCCCTTCTATAATTGTATTGTTGTCTATTTCTCCCTTGAGATCTGTTAATATTTGCTTTATATATTTAGGTGTTCCAATGCTTAGTGCATATATACTGTCATATCCTCTTGATAAATTGATCCTTTTATCATTATATAATGAACTTATTTGTCTCTTGTGACAGTTTTTTACTTAAAGTATATTTTTTCTGATTTAAGTATAGCCACTCCTGCTCTCTTTTGGTTACATTTGCCTAGAATATCTTTTTTCATCCCCTCACCTTCCATGTGTGTCTCTTGTAAGCAGCATATAATTAAATCTTATTTTTTTTTTTTGAGACAGAGTCTCACTCTGTTGCCCAGGCTGGAGTGCAGTGGCGTGATGTCGGCTCACTGCAACCTCTGCCAACCATGTTCAAGTGATTCTCCTGCCTCAGCCTCCCAAGTAGCTGGGATTACAGGCACCTGCCACAGCACCCAGTTAATTTTTGTAGTTTTAGTGGAGATGGGGTTTCACCATCTTAGCCAGGCTGGTCTTGAACTCCTGACCCTGTGATCCACCCACCTCGGCCTCCCAAAGTGCTGGGATTATAGGTGTGAGCCACCGCACCTAGCCAAATTAAATCTTTTTTAAAAAAATCCAGTCAGTCACTGTATGTCTTTTGATTGGAGAAATTAACCCATTTACATTTAAAGCAATTATTGATAGGTAATAACTTATTGTTGCCATTTTGTTAATTGTTTTCTAACTATTCTATAATTTTGTTTCTTTCTTCCTCTCTTAACATCTTCTTTTGTGATTTGATGGTTTTCTATAATGGCATGCTTTGATTTCTTTCTTTTTATCGTTTTTGTATCTACTAAGGCTTTGCTTTGTGGTTACCATGGGGCTTACATGAAAATCTTATGGCCGGGCGCGGTGGCTCAAGCCTGTAATCCCAGCACTTTGGGAGGCCGAGACGGGCGAATAACGAGGTCAGGAGATCGAGACCATCCTGGCTAACACGGTGAAACCCCGTCTCTACTAAAAAATACAAAAAAACACTAGCCGGGCGAGGTGGCGGCGCCTGTAGTCCCAGCTACCCGGGAGGCTGAGGCAGGAGAATGGCGTGAACCCGGGAGGCGGAGCTTGCAGTGAGCTGAGATCCGGCCACTGCACTCCAGCCTGGGCGACGGAGCGAGACTCCATCTCAAAAAAAAAAAAAAAAAAAAAAAAAAAAAAAAAAAAAAAAGAAAATCTTATAATTATATCAGTCTATTTTAAGCTGATAACAACTTAACTTTGATCACATACAAAAACTCTACACTTTTACTTCTCTCCTCACGTTTTATGCTTTTGATGTCACAATTTACTTATTTTTATATTGTGGGTCCATTAACAAATCATTGTAGCTATAGTTTTTTTTTCATAATTTTGATTTATACATCAGCATTACAGTATACAAGTATTCTGAATTTGAGTACAGATAGTCCCTGACTTACAATAATTCAACTAATGCTGCTTCAACTTTACAATGGTGCAAAAGCAATATGCACTTAGAAAAAAAAGTAAAACAAAACAAAAAACTTCAGTATAGTATTTAATCAATTACATGAGATATTCAACTCTATTATAAAATAGGCTTTGTGTTAGATTATTTTGCCCAACTTTAGGCTAACATAAGTATTCTGGGTATGTTTAAGCTATAATATTCAGTAGATTGAGTGTATTAAATGCATTTTCAACTTATAATGTTTTCAGTTTATGATGGTTTTATCAGGACATAACCTCATCGTAAGTCAAAGAGCATTTACAATTACAACTTACCTTTACAATTAAGTTTTATACTTTTATACGTTTCATTTTACTAATGAGTGGCTTTTCATTTCAGCTTGAAGAATTTCTTCAGTATTTTTTTTTCTTTTTTTTAGGTGGAGTCTCACTCTGTCACCAGGCTGGAGTACAGTTGTATGATCTTGGCTCACTGCAGCCTCCACCTCCCAGGTTCAAGTGATTCTCCTGCGTCAGCTTCCCAAGTAGCTGGGACTACAGGTGTGTGCCACCACGCCAGGCTAATTTTTGTATTTTTAGGAGAGATGGGGTTTCACCATGTCGACCAGGATGGTCTTGATCTTTTGATCTCATTATCTGCCTGCCTCGGCCTCCCAAAGTGCTGGAATTATAGATGTGAGCCACCATACCCAGCCTTCTTCAGTATTACTTATAAGACAGGTCTAGGGGTCATGAACTCCTTCAGCTTTTGTGTGTCTGGGAAAGTTTTTATCTCTCCTTCATTTCTGAAGGATATCTTTTCCAGATACAGTGTCCTTAGTTGATAGTTTTTTTTTTTTAGCACATCGAATATGGTATATTTGATTATATCGTACTCTCTCCTGGTCTGCAAAATTTTTGCTGAGAAATTAATTGATAACCTTATGGTGGTTCCCTTGTATGTGACCCATCTATTTTCTCTTGCCTCTTTCAAAATTCTCTTTGTCTTTGATTTTTGACAATTTGATTACAGTGTTCCCCACTGAAGTCTTACTTAGGTTGAATCTGTTTGGGGATCTTTGATCACCATGTATGTGGCTGTCCATATCTCTCCCACTATTTGAAAAGTTTTTAACCATTATTTCTTTAAATAAGCTTTTGCCTCTTTCTCTCTCTATTTTCCTTGTAAGATTTCCAGTGTGGAAATTTTATTTCTCTTGGTGATGTCTCATTAATTCTGTAAGTTTTCTTCATACCGTTTCATTCTTTTTTCTCCTCTGACTGGATAATTTCAAATGACCTGCCTTCAGATTCACATATTCTTTTTTCTGCTTGATCAAGCCTGCTGTTGAAGCTCTCTATTGCATTTTTTCATTCTATTCATTGTTTTCTTCAGCTCCATAATTTCTGTTTGGTACTTTTGTGATTTCTTTCTCTTTGTTGAATTTGTTCTGTTCATTTATTATTATTCTGATTTCATTGAGTTGTCCATCTGTATTCTCTTATAGCTAGGTGAGCTCTCTTAAAACAATTATTTTGAATTGTCAGGCAATGTTTATAGATCTTCATTTCTTTGGGGTCAGTTACTGGAAAATTACTGTGTTCCTTTGGTGGTGGTGTATTTCCCTGGTTGTTTGATTGTTTGTTTTATGTTCCTTTAAGTCTTGCATTGATGTCTTTCCACTTGAAGAAGCAGTCACCCCTCTGACTTGCTCTGGGAGAGAAATGCCTACACCAGTAAACCTGGATAGAAATTCCAGGCCCTCTCAGACATTTTTCATGAAAGCATCCATTCCACCCTTCTCGTTTCCTCTTAGGATGGAATTCTTATGATTGTATGCCTTCTCTCAATTTTACAAAGCCATGCTGGGTGTTGAGAACCTCGTTTCCCATATGACAGTGTTTTGAAATGCTCAAATTTGTGTGCCTTCTCCCAATTCCCCAGAGTCAAGCTGGCTGACTATACATGCTTGTTAGCCCTCTGCAAAGGCTAGCACTCACTTTCCGGGGTTATACACAGGGAGCCAGCGATGGGTGGAGAGATAGGTGAGGTGTTTGGAGCATTGAGGTGTCCATGGGTCAACTGGAGGAGTCTGCAGGTGAGGCATCCCTAACAGCTTGTGGGTAGGCTTCCTGATGGATTCTGCAAAGCAGTTAGTAGGTTTGTGACCCTTTGTCGAGTCCCATGCCTTAGTTACTGTGAGTCTCCACCTCTTTTTCCTACTCCCAGCATCTCCCAGCTACTCAGCATACTTATCTCCTCAGTATTCTAGACAGGCATGACAGGCGAGGAAAAGGCGAGCCTCTTGGACAGCATTCCACACAGCTGTGAAACCTGGGCACTCATTCATTGCTTTCATTTTTTCCAGTGGGAGGAATTGCAGGCTGAGGGAGTCTCTTCTGTCATTGAGCTGTGACCCCATGGTGGAGGGAAGATGCTGGTAAAGTAAAAGTGTTCTTACCCTCTTGAATGCATCTATTCTCAGATTTTATGATTCAACTGTGTGCTGGAACTTCTCCCACTGGACTCTCAGATTCCCACAGAGGTACTCTTATCTTGGGGTGACTGTCAAAATTGGTGTACTATAGGTAAATTATGATAGAAAATTCCTATTCCACCGTCTTGCTGACATCATTGTCTTCCATTTGTTTTCTGTTCTAAAGTTTCCTGTGCTCTCTAGGGCTGCTTCTCAAGGCCACCTGCTCACATCATTGGTGCCTTCTCTCAACTGCCCATGGTTTCTGCAAGATCACCCATGAAACTGTGTTGTAGTCCAGCTCTTATGCTCTCAGAACAAGAAACCTAGAATAATAATAAAAATACCAGATTTAAGCCCAGAATCCACTTCAGCAGCATTCAGATCTTCCAAATGAAGAAAGCTAATTATCTGCACCCACTCTTCCTTAAAACAGCAACATTCAAAAAGAAGTGAGCAGCTCCTCTCCAAAGATGTGTAAGCAGAGGCACAGGAACTATCTGTTCTCAGCCAAAGATATTCTAGCCTTTTGCTACTACCAATGTGGTCCATGGACCAGCTGCATTAGCATCACCTGGGATGCATCAGAAATGCAGAATCTTATTAGAAATGCTGCTCCACTTCAGATCTACTGAATCAGAGCCTGCACTTTATCGAGATCCCTGGATGATGCATGTGCACAGTAAGGTTTGAAGCTGCATATTAGAATCACCTTGGCAACTTTAGTTTTTAAATATCAACACCCAGGCCCCACCCACAACCAAGTAAATCAGACTCTCTGTGAGTGGGGCCCAGGCATCTGTATTTTAAATGTTCCCAATAGGATTCTAGTGTGGCCTGAGTGAGAATTTCCCGTGACGATTCCTACACTTCATACCCAGCTAGACTTGAGAAATTTTCCTTCTCTTCCGTGTTACTTTTTCATAGGTAATATGTGCACATAACTTTTTTAAAGTCAAAGAATAGAGGCCAGGCAAGGTGGCTCACGCCTGTAATCCCAGCACTTTGGGAGGCCGAGTCAGGCAAATCACTTGAGGTCAACAGTTTGAGACTAGCCTGGCCAAAATGGTGAAACTCCGTGTCTACTGAAAATACAAAAAAAAAAAAAAAAAAAAAACATAGCCAGGTATGGTGGCGCATGCCTATAGTACCAGCTACTTGGAAGGCTGAAATGGGAGGATCACTTGAACCCAGGAAGCAGAGGTTGCAGTGAGCCAAGATCTCACCACTGCACTCCAGCCTGGGTGACAGAGCAAGACTATCTCAAAATAAATAAACAAGCAAAAACAGTGAGCCAAGGTCTCACCACTGCACTCTAGCCTGGATGATAGAGCAAGACTCTGTCTCAAAATAAATCAACAAAGAAGTAAATAAATAAAAGTCAAAGAATATAAACTAGTGTACAGTGAAAAGAAAGTCTATCTCCATCTGTAAACTTCAGTGCCCCAATTTCCTCTCCAAAAGCAACCACTGCTGCCAGTGTGTGTGTGTGTGTGTGTGTGTGTGTGTCCTTCCAGAGATTTTCTGCTTTTCTTTTCTCTTTTCTTTCTTTCTTTTTTTTTTTTTTTTTTTCAGTCTCACTCCGTGGCCCAGGCTGGAGTGAATGGCATGATCTCAGCTCATTGCAACCTCCACCTCCCAGGTTCAAGCTATTCTTCTGCCTCAGCCTTCCAAGTAGCTGGGACTACAGGCACATGCCACCATGCCCAGCTAATTTTTTCTTTTTTTGTATTTTTAGTAGAGATGGGGTTTCACCATATTAGCCAGGCTGGTCTTAAGCTCCTGATCTTGTGATCTTCCCGCTTCGGTCTCCCAAAGTGCTGGGATTACAGGCGTGAGCCACCGCGCCTGGCCCTCCCAGGGCTTTTTTTCTATGCGTGATCAAACACATCCAAGTACAGACACCCTTCTTGTTTATATACATAGTAGTATTATACTACACGTGCCGTTCTGTATCTTGCTATTTTCACTTAACACTCTATCTTAGACATTGTCCCATAGCAGTAATCATGTCTCAATTCTTTTTGACAGCTACATACTATTCTGTCATATCAATGTAACATCATTTATTAATCAATCTCCAATTGATGTCCATTCAGGATATTTCCAATTTTTTTGTTACTACAAACAATCTGCAATGAATAATACATAAAATAGCACACACTTCAGTCACTCTTTCCCTCTTTTCCTACTTTTTTTTCAAAGCACTCAACACCACCTCAGGGTAACCACATCATTTATCGTACAGACTGGGACTCCTTTTTTTTTTTTTTTTTTTGAGATGGAGTCTTGCTCTGTCTCCCAGGCTGGAGTGCAGTGGCGTGACCTTGGCTCACCACATCTTCCACCTCCCAGGTTCAAGCAATTCTCCTGCCTCAGCCTCCCTACACCTGTAGCTGGGACTACAGGTGTCCACCACCACACCTGGCTAATTTTTGTATTTTTAGTAGAGACAGGGTTTCACTATGTTGGCCAGGCTTGTCTTAAACTCCTGACCTCAAGTGATCTGACCACCTCGGCCTCCCAGAGTGCTGGGATTACAGGCGTGAGCCACCATGCCTGGCCCAAACTGAGACACTTCTAAGAGCAGAAGGGGACCCTAACAGTTCTGCTAGAACATGCCTATGACTCTGCCAGGCAACTGGGATACATGGTCATCCTATATGATCTATTGTGCATTCCCTATTTATTTCTTTATCGTCTGCTTCTCCTACTCGAATGCAAGCTCCTGGAGGGTAAAAACTAGTCTGTCTTCCTCATGACTGTTTCTCCAGAGCCCTGAACAGTGCCTGGAATGCAGCAGTACCTCATGAAATGTTTGATGAATGACTAAATGAATTAAAATTAAATATCTCTGAATAGCATCATTAACATATTTGTAAGAATATCATTAAGATAAATTCCTAAAAGTTGCATGATTGTATCAAAAGGTATGAGCTTTTGTTTTTGTTGTTGTTGTTGTTGTTTGAGATGAGTTCTCACTATGTTGCCTTGGCTGGACTGGATCCAGACTCCTGGGCTTAAGCTATCCTCCTGCTTCAGTCTCCCAAGTAGCTGGTAGTATGTGCATCTTATAATTTAGGAGATATGACTCTACTGTACTCCATGGAGTATGTACTAATTAGCACTCCCACCAACAATAAGAGTGGGACATCTCCCTCCCTCCATCTGCATGGCCTGCATGTGTGCATGTGTGTGCAAATGTGCGCATGCTCACACATCCATACTCAGTGTGCTCCACACACAGGCACAGAGACCTGCTGCCACAGTGCTGCCAGGACAAGCACTGTATCTTCTGATTTCCAAGGGAAACAGGTTCTGGTGCTGGGAGAGGAAAAGGAGGCCCCTCACACTTTCAATCAAGGGTATTTGTTCATCCTCTCTTCTCCCCCATACCCCTCCCAGACAGGATCAACATTTGCAAATTACCTTCCAGGCCTCTGACTATGAGATGCAGCATGGCAGCACCTAGTGCAGGCCTAGCTCAATAAATGTTTAATTAATTAATCAATCAAGCCAAATCAAAGATTAGGTTGATTATCCAGATATTTTTATCTATGTGGAAGTAGGCAACTGGTTAATTGCTTTTTCTCTTTTTTAAAATGTTATACGGAAATGATAATAATATATTGGGGAATTGTGCAGATATGGCCTCAAAGGTCAAAAGCTTGATAAGTATGAAATATTCCCAGGGTGTCTTCAGGGGCAGACTGCTGCAAAAGCAATCGTCATTATCCTAGGAGTCAATGCCTTGATGTTGCCATGATGCTGAGGTAGAAAATACTCTGGTTTATGATGGAATAACTAAAATCCACAAATATGGTCTGTTACAGGAAAGGGGTTCCAATCCAGACCTCAAAAGAGTGTTCTTGGATCTCGCACGAGAAAAAAATCAGGGAGAGTCCACAGTGTAAAGCAAAAGCAAGTTTATTTAAAAAGTAAAGGAATAAAAGAATGGCTACTCCATAGACAGCAGCACCAAGCACTGCTGGTTGCCCATTTTTATGGTTATTTCTTGATGATATGCTAAACAAGGGTGACGTATTCATGCCTCCCCTTTTTAGACCATATAGGGTAACTTCCTGACGTTGCCATGCTATTTGTAAACTGTCATGGCGCTCGTGGGAGTGTAGCAGTGAGGATGACCAGAGGTCACTCTCGTGGCCATCTTGGTTTTGGTGGGTTTTAACCAACTTCTTGACTGCAGCCTGTTTTGTCAGCAAGGCCTTTATGATCTGTATTTTGTGCCGACCTCCTGTCTTATCCTGTGACTTAGAATGCCTTAACCATCTGGGAATACAGCCCAGTAGGTTTCAGCCTCATTTTACCCAGCCCCTACTCAAAATGGGGTTGCTGTGGTTCACACGCCTCTGACGATTTTCCCCACCGTGGCTGTCCATACATACGCTGATCAGGAGGACAAAGGAATGGGGTATTGCATAAGATTCGTAACCACACGTCTCCCTGTGGGATTCCAGCAGAATCTGGGCATGCCACAGCTCTGTGAGAAAATATTAGGTTGAGGCCGGGTACAGTGGATCCTATAATCCCAGCACTTTGGGAGGCAAAGACAGGTGGATCACTTGAGGCCAGGAGTTCGAGACCAGCCTGGCCAACATGGTGAAATCCCATCTCTATTAAAAATACAGAATTAGCCAGCCATGGTGGCACGCATCTGTAGTCCCAGCTACTCAGGAGGCTGAGGTAGGAGAATTGCTTGAACCCAGGAGGCGGAGGTTGCAGTGAGCTGAAATTGCACCACTGCACTCCAGCCTGGGCAATAGAGTAAGACTCCGTCTCACCAAAAGAAAAGAAAAAAAAAATTATGTTGGGTAAAATGTAACAAAGTGAAAGTCTGGTCATCAAATAACCTCAGTGAGGAGAGACGCCATGTGGGCCCTGTGCTTCATAAATTTCCCATGGATAGTGGTGATTTCTACGAAACCGCATCCAAGAGCGCTGTGGGGATCCCATGTTTGGTTCCCTAAGTTCCTCATGTCATCACTTAAGAGTCATAAATTATCTGCCTTAGTTTTATTTACAGATCAGAAGGTGCTAAGATTTCTGTGACATTGTGTTTAGTTGCAGGTATTAGACTAGGGCTTTTTGGATATTAATCTGGTTGAAATTTTTCTCCTGGTGGATTTGGGATAGAATAAAGTGACAGCATCCTGAGGGCCTTCTCTGTGAAATCCACAACCAGGCACCCCAGGCGGATACCTCCAGAACCTGCCATCCCCTGTTACTGGCAGCAGCTCAGTCTAAAGTGGCCCGGGACCTCCGGAAGGTGTAGTCTGCACAGCGGGAAGCCCTAGCAGATTCAATACAACTAGAAATTTTGGGGTAAATTCCAGAAGCTGGGAAAAATAATTCACAAGTTCCCCTTACTTTCTAAAGATTTGCCTTTGATTTTTAAAACGCTCTTTTGGGTTGAGTTGGAGCACTCACTCACACATTCGTCTGGGAGGCGGTGATCTGGCAGCAGCCCATGCCTCAGAGGCTGCCAGGAGGACTCCAGCGGCTCGTCGAGGCCTCCGATTCTTTGCAGTCTGAGCTTGAGCGCAGAGATGCGTGATCCCGACCATAAGCGCTGCCTTCACAGGCTGTCGGGGAGTGTGAACCGGGGACAGCAGAGCTGGCTGGCAGCCTCACAGTAGCCATTTCCTCCTCCACCCGCACGATGCAAACACTCAGAAAGATCAATAGCTGTTGCTTCAGAATTTCCCTCTGCTCAACGTTGTCAACACATGTTCAGCCACACTCAGTGTGTGTATAAGTCCACAAATACCCGAGCCAACAAACACATTGATCACACGTCGATCTTCACGGTCGACTCAACACCTTTCAATGGCGCAACACATCCCAGCGGAGGGCAAACTTGGGCCCGGCTAAGGATGGATGCCCACAGGCTCCCAAGGGGTCCAAGTCTAATCAAGATTCACTAAGGCTTTGGGGATGCTAATCTGGGGAACTTGCAACCATGCAAGGGACATTTGTGCCATCTTCAGGCCCGGATCGTGTGTGAGGGGACATGCCTCCAGGGTCTGGATAACAGATCATGTATCAGAAAGCACAGAAGTAGGCCAGGCGCGGTGGCTCACACCTGTAATCCCAGCAATTTGGGAGGCCGAGGCGAGCGGATCACTTGAGGCCAGGAGTTCAAGACCAGCCTGGGCAGCATGGTGAAACTCCATCTCTACTAAAAATACAAAAATTAGCCAGTCGTGGTGGCACATGCCTGTAATCCCAGCTACCCAGGAGGCTGAGGCAGGAGAATCACTTGAACCCAGGAGGTGGAGGTTACAGTGAGCTGAGATCATACCACTGCACTCTAGCCTTGGCGACAGAGTGAGACCCTGTCTCAAAAAAAAAAAAAAAAATGAAAAGAAAAGAAAAGAAGTAGTGTCCAGAGAGGCAGCGCTTGGAGGCATGGGCTCTAGAACAGTCACCTGCCTTCTGGAGAACTCATGTTTTCAGCCATGACGCATCTTCCATCAGGTGCCACAGGATGACCCCTTAACAGGTGGCAGCTCTGGAACAACTCGGTTCCAAATTACCTGTGTCTGTCTGTTTTAAAACGAAGAGGCAGCACTGTCTTTCCCGGGGACTCTAACCAACAGCCTCAAGAGCACTACGGAAGGAACCCAACTTTGGCAATACGTAGGCTTGGAGTCCAGCTCTGGCTGTGCCGTAAATAGCTGGGTGGCCCTGACCAGGTTTCAGAATCTTTTGGAGCTTTGATTTCTTAATCTCTAAAATGGGGATGATAGCATTCTCTCCCTCGAGTTTGTTGTGGGAATTAAAGAAGACGCGTATAAAACGTTTAGGACACAACAGGAGGGTGGCACGTAGAGGCAGGAAGAGGCCAACAGTCAACCCACTGAGCCGGGAAACTCGGCCTTCCTGTGGTCTTTCCTCCTGCAGGGCAACCTTCCCCAGGACCCTGTGGAAAGCAGAGGTCAGACCAATGTGCTTCTGTAAAGTATCATAGCCTTGGGATTGACCTTGAACATGAGAGTGTGTCATGGACATGCAGTGAGATGGGGGATAAGGTAGTACATGGGCAGCATGCAGAGGAGGCTTGGGTTGGGAGGAATCAGAAGAAAACCTTGTACTAAGTGGACCCATCCCACACTCACAACTCAAAGACAGAGGAACTGATGGGTGACCTCCTCGAGGATGCTATTGTAGTGCCTACAAATCTCACTGGGGTGTCCTCACCAGCAGACATTCCCACCCCTGATCTTCATGCCCACATTGTGGGCCTTCCACAACAGACCCCATATACACACCCAGGCACTAGGAGGGTGAGGACCGGCCCCGTTATCCAGCTCCCCTTATCCCCACAGTGTCTTCCTTTTTTTTTTTTTTTTTTTTTTTTTTTTTTGAGACAGAGTCTTGCTCTGTCATCCAGGCTGGAGTGCAGTGCGCAATCTTGGCTCACTGCAACCTCCACCTTCTGGGTTCAAACAATTCTCCTGCCTCAGCCTCCCAAGTAGCTAAGATTACAGATGTGCAACACCACGCCCGACTAATTTTTGTATTTTTAGTAGCGATGGGGTTTCACCATGTTGGCCAAGCTGGTCTCGAACTCCTGACCTCAGGTGATCCACCCACCTCAGCCTCCCAAAGTGCTGGGATTACAAGTATCTTCCGAAACTGCTGTAAAACCAGTGGGGACTCCTGGATACCTCATAGGGGCCCAGGGAGGAGCTCCAGTCCTGCACGGGGATGAACTGAGTGGACTTTGGCACCTGTAGGTGGGGTACGCACACCCCATCACACAGGCAGTTGAGAATATCACCTACCATTATCAGTGTTCAGGTCCAGGAGGTCGGACTTGGACACACGATGGAGAAGCTGCCAGGCAAGTTCCCAGGGCAGAAAAGCAGACACTGAAAGAGGCTTCTGAGAAACCAATTTGGGAATCTACGTGATATGATAGAGATGAGACAAGAGGGAGAAATGTCATTTCAGACTTCTTCCTGGAGAAAAACTAAGCATTTAGAGGAAAGACTTTGATAAGCTGCCTGTGGTTTGGGGGTGACACCGCAGAAGCCTGTTGAAGTAATAAAGACGGCATTTTAAAAATAATAATAAAAACTGGCCGGGCACAGTGGCTCGGGCCTGTGATCCCAGCACTTTGGGAGGGGTGGATCACCTGAGATCAGGAGTTCAAGGCCAGCCTGGCCAACATGGTGAAATCCCATCTCTACCAAAAATACAAAACTTAGCTGAGTGTAGTGGCAGGTGCCTGTAATCCCAGCTACTTGGGAGACTGAGGCACAAGAATCGCTTGAACCCAGGAGGCAGAGGTTGCAGTGAGCCGAGATCACACCACTGCACTCCAGCCTGGGTGACAGCGTGAGACTCTGTCTCAAAAAATAAATATAAATAAATACATAATAAAAATAGAGATGTCAATCAATCTGCCTCCTAAAGAGAATCCTGTTATCTGGGGCGGGGGAGCAGGGAGCAGTGGAGTTTTGTTTCATTGGGCTTGGGATTACGAGTTTGAGGATAGGACTGAGGGAAGAGCTTAACAGTTGGACATAGAGGGGAGACAGGTTTTGCACCCTGGCACGATGAAGAGCCAGGTGATTGGACACTGTCTAGAGGACAGCTGGGAATGACCAAGAGTGGCCATTGGTAGACAAGAATTCTCACTGAGGATGTTACAAAGTCTTTGAGTTGTGACCCTAAAAACAAAATTTTTTCCCTACTCACAACACTTCTGGCACAACATGTATGCATTTTTCACATCAAGTCATTTTCCAGTTCTCTGAAGACACCAATTGGGTATCTAGTGATTCATTTCAATTCTGACCTTAGGTACCCAGAGATAGCATCAGACCCCATAAGACTGCCTCCCACGTCACACCCCAATTGCAAGTAGGGGGTTGCCCACACTTCTTTCTGTCTGACTTGGCTACAAATCAGGAGTTCCCACAGCCCCCTCTTCAATAATTCAATAATTTGCTACAATAATAATAATAATTAGAAAATAAAGGTTCAATGCTTTGCTATAACAGCTCACAGAACTCAGGGAAATGCTTTACTTACCGTTACCAGTTAATTATAAAGCATATAAACAGTCAGATGACTAAGTATGTGGGGAGAGGTCTGGAAGGGGCAGGAGGTCCGTAGGAGCTTCTCTCCCCATGGAACTAGCTGGGGTGTGCCACCCTCCCGGCACATGGAGGTGTTCACCAACCCAGAGGCTTGTCAGCTCCCATTGTTCGAGAGTTTTTAGAGCTTAACCTCCAGTCTGCTTCCCAGAGGTCAGTGTGTGGGAATGAAAGTTCCAGTCCTCAAATTATTTGGTCTTTCTGATGACCAGAAAAGCTGATCTTCCTGGCAACCCAAGCTAAGGCTGTCTAGGGATCCCAGACTAAGCCACGTCATTAGCATAAATTCATGGGACCAAAGAGGCTGATTATGATTGACAAAAGATTCTCCTATCACTCAGGAAATTCCAAGAGTTTCAAGATATCTGTGTCAAGAACTGGGAACAAAGACCAACTATATTTCTTATAGTATAGCCTTCTCTGCCGACCAGGAATCATTCATGCTTTTGTGGGTAAGGACTTTTGGAGCGTGTGGGAACAATGTCTAGGTTGACATTGACATAGCAAAACACATACACCACAGGAAACAGGGGATGAGGGCAGAGCTGCTATTTATGCTGTAGCAGGAGCCAGAGGCTTGAGTACAGACCCAGCTCTGCAGCTAATGATTCTCATAAGCAGCCAAGATCAGGCCACTGCACTCCAGCCTGGGCAACAGAGTGAGACTCTGCCTCAAGTAAATAAATAAATAATAAAAATAAAGATGGCCTTCAATCTTCAATCAAAAAAATCAATCAGCCTTCTAAGGAGAATCCTGTTAACTGGGGCGGAGCGGGTGTTTTGTTTCATTGGGTTTGGGTTTGTGAGTTTGAGTATAGGACTGCGGGAAGAGCTGAACAGTTGAGCAGAGAGAGGAGAAAGGTTTTGCACCCTGGCACGATGAAGAGACAGGTGATTGGATACTGTCTAGAGGACAGCTGGGAATGACCAAGAGGCTCTGGAAAAGCCCCTTCCCCTCTCCGGGTTTTATTTATTTATTCAACCCTAAAATGGGCTCATGCGCTTCCAACCATAACATTGTAGGATTCTGACTTTTAGTTCAGCACTCTCCACAACGCAAAGTGGGGTGATAGCGTTTATTGACAGAGCATTTGTGCATTTATATGGAATGTACTTGCTGCATCCCCATATAATGAATTTTCTCACAAATTACACATGCTAAGAATGGCTCAGATTAAACTGTAAGATCACATCAGATGCACTATTGATTTTCATTATTTTAGTTTTGGCCATCCCTGAGTTTTCTACAATTTATCCGCCAATTTCAGCAGAACAATCTCTGCCTCCTCTTTCTAGTAATCAGTTCATAAAACTTCAGAACTTGGGAGTTTAAGGAACTAGGCTAGTTTGGATACAATGCCTGTCCTTCTACAGGGATGACGACTGTGGACCTCCTCTAGTCAGTAGGGATTCCTCTGGCTACAGCAGAGGATGTCTTTCAGTGGCAATGTGAATCAACAGCCATGCCTGCATACACACTCTTCTTATGAAATAAGGAAGGTTGGATGCTGTGGCTCATGCCCATAGTGCCAGCACTTTGGGAGGCCGAGGAGGGAGGATGGTTTGAGCCCAGAAGTCTGAGACCAGCCCAGGCAACATGGTGAAACCCTACCTCTACAAAAAAAAAAAAAAAAAAAAAAATACAAAAATTCACCGGGCATGGTGGCATGCACCTGTAGTCCCAGCTACCTGGGAGGCTGAGGTGGGAGATTTGCTTTAGCCTGGGAGGTTGACGCTGCAGTGAGCCAAGATCACACCATTGTACTCCAGCCTGGTCAACAGAGCAAGACCATGACTCAAAAAATAGTAATAAAACAAAAGAAAGAAAGCAACTTCTGTTATGAAAAACTATCCTGCTAATGCACATATGCTTTATCCCCCTATTATTATAGCTGCCCACTGGGGAACACTGGCAGCCCTTCTCTACGGCCGCCCTCTGGGGTGCCCACTTTCCCACCCATTTTGCCCTTTTGACCCTGTTTCCATGCAGTGACTGGGCTGCACAGTTTCTGGGCAACCCTAGTTCCCCCAAAAGGGCAAGCAAGGTAATTTTCCAGCAAAGGAGGCCCCTCCTGACTTTGCAAGGGCCATGTAGGGAGCTGAGATCCCTCGGGTGTCCCTTTCAGAATCTCTCCTCTGATTCATTGTCATCCTGGAACAGATTAGCTCTGCATACAAACACCAAGTTATTAAAATTGGACACCGCTCTGCCTCTGATATTGGGAAACAGTTACAGATAGCTTTGTATAGAATGACTTCTATGACAGAGTTACAAGATGTACAACTCCAAGGCTATTAAAAACAAAGGAAGATGAAAAGCAAAACCAGAAGGGCTGCTCACCCAAAAACTTTCAGGGGAACAGCAAATAAGTCAAGGGATTATTCATGAGAAAAAGACCACAAATAGAGAAACACTCAATGGCTTAAAGTATGAGCCTTGGGGACTTGCAATGAGCTCATTCATCATTCCCTTACTTGTACAAAGGGCCGAGCGCTGTCCTAAGTGCTGGATCCCCCACAGCTGAGAACAACCAACAAGATCCTAACTCCTCTGATATTTAAATACCTGTAGGCAGCCAGGCGCCATGGCTCACGCCTATGAACCCAGCACTATCTTGAGTCCGGGAGTTCAAGACCAACCTGGGCAATGTGGAGAGACCCTGTCTCTACCAAAAGTACAAAAAAAAATTGCCAGAAGTAATGGCATGCCCCTGTAGTCCCAGCTACTTGGGAGGCTGGGGTGGGAGGATCATTTGAGCCTGGGAAGCAGAGATTGTCGTGAGCCAAGATCAAGCCACTGCACTCCAGCCTGAGTGACAAAATGAGACCCTGTCTCAAAGAGAAAAAAAAAAATCAGTAAGGGGAGACAATTAAGTTGTAAACATATCATAAACAAGATGACTTCAGGTTGGACACGGTGGTCACACCTGTAATCCCTACACTTTGGGAGGCCAAGGAGGGAAGATCGCTTGAGGGCTGTAGTTCGAGACCAGCCTGGGCAACATAGTAAGACCCTGTCTCTACAAAAAATCATTTTTAAAAAATTAGTTTTTAAAAAAGATAACTTCAGAAAGTTGTAAATTCTATGAAGAGAACATAACAGAATAGAGTGATTGAGAGATATTGGCAGGGTCACAGAGGCCACTCGTATGCCCTGGGTGGTCAGGAAAAACCTCTCAGGATGTGACATTTAAGTGGGGTGCAGAGAAGCAAAAAAAATTCTGGGAAACTCCTGGAGGATTTTGGCTTGAGCAACTCCAGTGAAAATGAATTATTGGTGTGTCAGGATGAATGATAAACCCTTTCCATCATTCTTGGGAGGGACACAAGTTATTCTTTTGTTTTTGTTTTGTCGGGAGTTTAGGAGCCAACTCATTAGAAATAAAAGTGGTGGCAACATTCCACTCTGCAACCTGAGAAATACTTGAGCTCTTCTTTGCATATGATGATTTTTAATCTATTTCTTCAGAAAAACAAATGCCAAGCAGAGGTTAGAAACAAATGCTGGCATAAGTGTAAACATCCATTTTATGAAGACTCAAAGGCAGGCCCTTTCTCTGCCAGAAATCTGTTTCTCATCTGCAAAGGGCAGGAGAGGCCTTAACCCAACTGTTTGGTTTAGGATCCAGACTTCAGACTTAACCCAGTGGGTCTTGGAGCCAACTTAATAGAGAATGGAGTGTCTTTGTTGAAAACTCTAGTGTGTTTTGTGGAGGGGAGTGGGCAAAAGCTAGCTGAATGTGCAAGGGAGGGATGAGATTTTAGAAGAGGCAAAATATCAAGGAAGAGAAACTGCAAACAGATTCGTGAGACTCGATTGGCTGCGTAGCAGCAAATATCATTTCTGTGATTCCTGTAAAGGAATCACACGACAACTTCCAAGTGCATCTGCTTGCTGTGTGGATGGCCTCTAATGAGACACAGTTTCTAGCCAATTGGGTTTCACACCGCTCAGTGCCAGCTTGGTGATTTGTTTTGCATTAAACACTGCAGCCTGTTAACCTGGTGAGTAACTGTTCTGGGTGGGCAGCCAGAATCCCTCACTGCACTGCCCCTTTTTCTTAAAAGAAAAAGAAAAAGATAGTGGTGATGATGGTGGGGGTGGTAATGATGATGATGATGATGATGAAAATGCCATCAATCAAGTTACCATCTTGAAAACTTGAATTCATTGAGCTAAAACGACCCAGATAATGGACCTTTTAAAAATATTTTCTGGGCTGGGCTCATGCCTGTAATTCCAGCACTTTGGGTGGCAGAGGCAGGTGGATCACTTGAGGTCAGGAGTTTGAGATCAGCCTGGCCAACATGGTGAAACGCTGCCTTCACTAAAAATACAAAAAATTAGACAGGCGTGGTGGCGGGTGCCTGTAGTCCCAGCTACTCAGGAGGCTGAGGCAGGAGAATTGCTTGAACCCTAGAGGCGAAGTCTGCAGTGAGCCAAAATTGTGCCACTGCACTCCAGCCTGGGCAACAGAGCAAGGCTCCATCTCAAAAAAGAAAAAAAATTCTGAGGGAAGAGCTCAATCCATTTTTCAGTCTTTCTGTGCCCTCTGCTCTTGCTGGGAGAACTAGGCCTCTCCATTTCTTTCATTTCAGTCTCAAGATAATTTAGAGTTCTGGAGTGCACAAGACACTTGGGAATTCGACCTGGAGGTGACTGAGCTGGGGCCTGGGGGCAGTGGAGCAGTTTAGGAACAAAGACATCAGACTTCATAAATCTCAACCATAAATGTAAAAGTCCTCCTGTGTAGGATTTTTCTTCTTTAGAGGACAAAAATGAACCATCCCCAGCAGAAGCAGTCTGTCCATGGTCTCTTTCTCATTGGTCCATATAAACTTAACACCTTGGGCTGGGCCGAGAGTCTGGATCCCAAAGCACACTCACCGAGGCTCCATTAGAGCCTCTCATTTATCCTGAAAATACTGTGATCACCTTCCCCGCATTCCTCCTATCTCTTTCCACAGCAGAAGGGAGAGGGGTGTGTCAGCTGTGATACCATGAGCCACCAATGTGTGTCACGGCTTCTTCCACAATGGGATGCTTGCTGGGTAAAACAGCTCATTCTCAAGCCTCCTTCCCTCGAGGTCAGAGCAGGACAGTGGTGGGGATCAGTCACTGCAAAAGAAGAATCTTGATTTTCTGGATTTCAGCTGCAACTTCTCCTTCAACAAGTACTGCGTAGAGTCCATCAGAACCATTAGGCTGCTGAAATGAGTTGAAAGCTATGCCCCATCCACGTGTGAAACTTACAGGGTGGTAACAAAAGGTTTCCGTGGCAATGACAACAAATGTTTTGTTTGTTTGTTGTTTGTTTTTTAGGCACTTCCACCAAGGAATACAATGAATGTTTTTTTACCTACATTTATAAAAAAAAAAAGTCTTCCTAGCTTGCAGAAGTCAGGAAAGACTGTATGCACCTGCACATGTGTTTGTAGGTGTTTGCATAGTGTACATGAGTGTGAGGTGTGTGTGTGTGTGTGTGTCACTTTCAAAGTACCAGAAGCCAAACTGTCTGTTGATTTTCTGACAAGCTACAGGGTCCTTTTCAACTACCAAAAATAGGAAGATGACCATAAGCAGATGAATACTGTCAGGAAACCCACACCAGGCAGCCCTGAGCATTTGATTCAGCTGACACTGGCAATTGTTCACAGTGAGTTTCTGCTCCCATCATGGTCAAGACAACCCTCCAAGCACTGTAGCCCCTTAGGCCAAGCCCAGAAATTGTAGGGCTCATTGGTTTGACACCAATATGTGCTGATTAAGAAGCTGCACCCTGGAGAGCCATGAATCGTTTTAAACATTTTGTGATCTAACATCTTTTCTTTTTTTTTTTTTTTTTTTTTTTTTTTTTTTTCTTGAGACAGGGTCTCACTCTGTCGCCCAGGCTGGAGTGCAGTGGTGTGATCATGATTTATTGCAGCCTCGATTCCCTTGGGTTCAAGCATTCCTCCTACCTCATCCCAGCTACAGGCATGCACCACCATGCCCAGTTAGGTTTTTGGTTTGGGGTGGCTTTTTTGGTTTTTCGTTTTGTTTTTGTAGAGACAGGGTCTTGCTATGTTGCCCAGGCTGGTCTTAAACTCCCCAATGCCTCCCTCAAAGAACCCAGGGTTAGCAAGCCATTCGAGACTTGTTTGGTGAAGTGTTTGTGAGATGGTTCCATAACATATAAAAGAAACTTCAGCAAGGCAATATGAGGCTTTGGAAAAATTAACAGACAAATAACGGGGGCTTTAGAATTCAATGCAGAAGACTGGGCTGTGGCCAGACTCCCAACTGCAGGAGGGTGACACACATCAGGACACAAAGAAGCAACCAGCAGACAGGTCACATCTGAAATACATAAATCCATGCTATTGGTAGTGCAATTCAAAGAATCTGTCTTGCTAGACCATTTTACATAAACATTTTCCAACATATTAAATCAGCCCCCTCAAATTGACACTGTCACCAAAATCAAATCAATAGTTCTTGGGAGGGAGGAATAAGTATCTTATCTAATAATCAACTTATTTGAGATCTGCAATGCTGGTCTCATTACCGAAAGACATTTCTCAATTACTTACATTTAACTATACATTACTTTGATTTTTGTCTCAGCTGCATTCAGATAAAATGTGAGCTTCTAATTTAATTTTCATCTGGATTTCCTGTGACATATCTATTTATGCCAATTTCCCAGGAGGAAATGGACATCAGTAATAAAGATAGTTATAGAAAACACTTACAAAGCACTTTTAGCACGCCAGACTCTGAGCTCAAGCCACCATCAGGAGTGTCCACTTCAATCTTCAGGCAAGTCTATGAGGAGGCCATGGATTGATATCCCCATTTTATGGATGATGAACTGGAGCTGAGATTAAGTGTCTTATCCCCGAGATTTAACCCCTGCAGTCTGACTCTAGAGCCCTGCTCCTGGCAGGACGTGGTGACTCAAACCTGAAATCCCAGCACATTAGGAGGCTAAGGCAGAAGGATCGCTTAAGCCCAGGAGTTCAAGACCAGCCTGGGCAACAACACACGACTCTGTCTCTACAAAAAATTAAAAAGTTATCCAGGCATGGTGATGCGTGCCTGTAATCCCAGCTACTTGAGGGGCCAAGGATGGAGGATGACTTGAGCCTGGGAGTTAAAGACTGCAGTAAGCTTTTATTTATTATTATTATTAATTTTTTTTTTTTTTTTTTTTGAGACAGAGTCTCACTCTGTTGCCCAGGCTGGAGTGCAGTGGCATGATCTCAGCTCACTGCAACCTCTGCTTCCCAGATTCAAGTGATCCTCGTGCCTCAGCCTCCCAAGTAGCTGAGATTACAGGCATGCACCCCCATGCCTGGCTAATTTTTGTATTTTCAGTAGAGATGGAGATTCGGCTGGTCTCGAACTCCTGGCCTCAAGTGATCCACCCACCTCGGCCTCCCAAAGTGTTGGGATTACAGGCATGAGTCACCACACCCAGCCCTGCAGTGAGCTTTGATCATACCAGTGGGCAACAGAGTGAGACCCTGTCACAAAAATAAATAAAATTAAATTAAAATAGAACCCCGCTTCTAACCACTGCACAGCCCCACTTCTCAGTAGCATGAGTAATTCCAAGCAGAGATTTCCATACGATTTTCTGCTCTGAGTCAGCAGATAATAAGAGGGCCATGATGTTAACACCAGAATGGACCTAAGAGATGACCCCATCCCTGAGGAAAGTCAGAGTCACTTCCGTCTGCTGTTCTGCTCTGCCGTTTGATTTCCTTCTAAGATGTTTGCCCTTCTCTAGGAGTTTTGTACAAGACTTGGAGCCTCTGTCTATTGCATTCTTTAGACAAAGGGTATTTTCTGAGTAGGACTAGCTAAAGAGAGGAGTATGTGGATGCAGTGCGGCATGTGGATGAAGCCTGCCTGCATCAAAACCCCAGCTCATCCCCTATTAATAATGTCTCCCTACAGAAGGATAAAGTCACCGTACCTCAGCATCTTCACCTGTATAATGGGGATGATCATAATTCTGCTGCAACGTGGGGTTAAGAAGAGGAGGACAAGAAACCACACATGTTAGCCAGGCGCTGTGGCTCATGCCAGTAATCCCAGCACTGTGGAAGGCTGAGACGGGCTGAGGTCAGGAATTCAAAACCAGCATGGCCAATATGGCAAAACACTCTCTCTACTAAAAATACAAACAAAAAAAAAAAATTAGCTGGGAGTGGTGGTGCACATCTGTAGTCCCAGCTACTTGGGAGGCTGAGGCAGGAGAATCACTTGAACCCACGAGGTGGAGGTTGCAGTGAGCCAAGATCATGCCACTGTACTCTAGCCTGGGCAACAGAATGAGACTCAGTCTGAAAAGAAAAGGAAAGGAAAGGGAAGGGAAGAGAACGGAAGGGAAGAGAAGGAAAGGGAAGGGAAGAGAAGGGAAGGGAAGGGAAGAGAAGGAACCACACATGTAAATTGCTCACCATGCTGCTGGCACAGAATCACTGCTCAGTTCTCGATTATGAGTCACAATCTGCCCCGGGGACTCTCCCTGCAGCACACCCTGCACGGCACCTGCTCTGGGACTTCGTTATACACCCTCTTTCTCCACTGTGCTGTGACTCGCTCACTGTCCTAGGTTGTACCTCATTCATCTCAGGAGCCCCAGCCCCAACACAGTTCCCAGCCCATGGCTAGCACTCATGAATGTCTGCTGATTGAGTGAGTGACTGCATATATGCACTCGCTGCAACCCCAGCTCACTGCGCAGACGAGGCTGCAAGGTCAGAGGGGCCAAGCCTCTAACCGGGGCCATGGAACTGGATGGTGGCACAGTCAAAGGGCGACTCAAGCTGCTTGACTTCCAGTCCAGTGTCTGCACACCACAGCAGAGCACCTCACCTTTGCTTCTTGCTCAGTCACCCAGGCTGGAGTGCAGTGGCACGATCCTAGCTTACTGCAGCCTCAACCTCCTGGGTTCAAGTGATCCTCTCATCTCAGCCTCCCAAGTAGCTGGGACCACAGGAAGGTTAATTTTATTTTTTTATAGAGATAGGGTCACCCTATGTTGCCCAGGCTGGTCTCACACTCCTGGGCTCAAAGAGATCATCCTGCCTCTGCCTCTCAAAGCGCTGGGTTTACAGGTATGAGCCACTAATCCTGGCCTACAATTTTCTTTAAAATTGTCTTTTTTTTTTTTTTTTGAGACAGAGTCTTGCTCTGTCACCCAGGATGGAGTGCAGTGGCATGATATCGGCTCACTGCAGCCTCTGCCTCCTGGGTTCAAGTGGTTCTCCTGCCTCAGCCTCCCGAGTAGCTGGGATTATAGGTGCCCGCCACCATACCTGGCTAATTTTTATATTTTTAGTAGAGACGGGGTTTCACCATGTTGGCCAGGCTGATCTCGAACTCCTGACCCCGGGTGATCCACCCAAAGCGTCTCAGCCTCCCGAAGTGCTGAGATTACAGGCGTGAACCACCACACCCAGCCTAAAATGATTTTATCATAGACCAAGATCAAAGGGATATCCAGAGCATCATTAATCTCAAACTAGGGATATATTCACAATCTATTTTTCCTACTTTCCATAATTTACATGTCAGCAATCCATCACAAAATGAAAAAAAAAAAGTTACAAAAATACGGACCTAAACATTTTTAGTGTCTTGCATTTTAACTAATTACACAGTAATACTATGATAATCTAATAGCAATTGACAAGATAAAAATGCACAGTAATCATGTATTGTACCTGATATAAGCAATATTACATCACCTAATATCCTGCCTTTTACGTGCCTATTTCATTCCTTGGAAGCTCCCTGGTAATGAATATGCTATTAAGCAAGGCTTTTTTAATTTGCATGTTTCCCTTATAGTGATTCATCAATAAATTTTTCTGATTTCCTTCATAAATAAGTTTCATTATTCCTCATTATTTAAAAAAACAACCACATTCTCCTGTCCTGAAAGGATGTCATATATTAGATGACCTTCCTATATAAAATCACAAATGAGAGAAGACCAGACAACCTGCAAGAAAATAAGTAATCAGACAATCAGGCACTAAATACAGCTGGGCAGACAGTAGGCATTATAGTATAGTCTGCAAAAAAGGCCGGGCACAGAGGCTCACACCTGTAATCCCAGCGCTCTAGGAGGCTGAGGTGGGCGAATCACTTGAGGTCAGGAGTTCAAGACCAACTTGAACTAGTGAAACCCTGCCTCTACTAAAAATATAAAAATTAGCCAGGCATGGTGGCGGGCACCTGTAGTCCCAGCTACTTGGAAGGCTGAGGCACGAGAATCGTTTCAGCTGGAGAGGTGGAGGTTGCAGTTAGCCAAGATCACACCTCTGCACACCAGCCTGGGCAATAGAGTGAGACACCATCTTAAAAAAAAAAAAAAAAGAAAAGTCTGCAAAAGAAAATTTTTACAAAGCAAAAATCAAAAGAGAATTTAGTTTTACTACAGCATGAGTTAAATCTCAGCTTTTGCACCATTTATCCACGATTTCTTCATTTTGTTGTTTTAAGCATGCTTTTAAGACATACTGGATAACTAGTAAAAATTGTATACAATTTCAAATGACATTTCAGATAAGTTTTATTGACTTAATGCTCTGATAATAAAATTATAACAATCAGTATTATTCTGATTGATTGCCATTTTTACTTTCACTTTGTAAAGGACTTGGTGCATCCCAGAATTGAATGTAATGTTGCTGCCATCTCAAGGTCAGTCACTGAAAATGAGGTGGCTCACTCCAATCTAGTGCACTAGAGCACATAAGTAACTGAGGGCTTTATGGATGAAAATACCACTTTGTGGTCACGTCGTAGTAAATCTAAACTTTTATTTGCAGTGAAACAATGGGTTTTATATACAATTTTCAATGCAAACATACTCCAGTAATGCTACTATGGCAGTGTGAGTACTGGATCTGTGAGAGAAAAGGCTTTTACGTCGCAGTCCAGGGGAAGAAATGTCAGTGCATGAAATTCAAGAACCATCTGTGCCACTGGCATATTGACACAGCGTCATCCAGATACAGTGGTTTCTTCAGAAAGAGACCTCGTCCTTGAATTTATTTTGCGTTCGTAAAGCACACTTGGCTATTTTCCCTCCTGCTTCAATCTTTCCCAGTTGGTGACCTCCATGACCCTGACACTCTTCCATCTGGATTTATCAAAACTACCCTTAACATGAACAAACAGTTCACGGAAAAGGAAATGCCAACAAGCCGATTCAAGGAGATACATGTTTTGCCTAACAGATTGTCAAAGATCAACTTTCGATCACACTGGTTTGGCAAGGTAGTGCTGTAAATTAGAAAAGAGGAATATGTGGTGATAGTTTCCAAATTTTAAAATGCATATACCTTCTGACCAGCGATCTCATCTCTAAAAATGTATCTGTCAGATCTATACATACGTGTGCACACAGAGATGTATGTACAAGGAAATTTATCACAGCAAAAGACTGGAAACAAACTAAATGTCCATCAACAGAAGACATGTAAATTATGGTAAATCCATAAAATGGAACACTGTACAGCCTTTGAAATCAACAAGGCAGCTCTAGATGTACCAATATGGCACAATTTCCGAGATCATACGGTTAAGTTAAAAAAAAAAAAAAAGCAATGTGCAAAACGTTGTGTATAGTGTGCTTAGAGTATATGTATTTGCATAGAATCTCTGTGGAAAAACACAATCAACCACTAACAATGGTTCCTTTGTAGGAAGAACTAGGGGACTGGTAACAGGGTGGGAGAGACTTAAAATTCACTATACACTCATTTTTTACTTGAATGTATACCGCATATATGTATTAACTACTTGAAATGCATACATAAAAATAAAACACTTCAAAAACTGCTTTGGATTGTAATTCAAATAAAAAGTCAATATTTACGAAGAAAAGACCGGCCAGGCTCAGTGGCTCACATTTGTAATCCCATTCTGTTGGGAGGCTGAGGCAGGAGGATCACTTGAGCCCAAGAGTTCAAGATCAGCCTGGACAACAAAGTGAGATCCATCTTGTGAGATCCATCTCTACAAAAATATAAAAATTAGCTGAGCCGGTGGTGCACACCAGTAGTCCTAGCTACTCAGGGGGCTCAGGCAGGAGGACTGCTTCAGCCCAGGAGGTTGAGGCTGCAGTGAGCTATGATCACACCACTGCACTCCAGCCTGGGCAACAGAGCAAGATCCTGTCTCAAAACAAAAAAACAGAAAGAAAGAAAAAATAAAATAAAGAAGGAAGGGAGGGAGGGAGGCAAGAAGGGAGGGAGGGAAGGAAGGAGGGAGTGGGGGGAGGGAAAGAAGCCACAGAGGAGAGGACAGAAGTAGAAGGATACAAGAAGGGCGGGTGAGGGCTGCCACTGAGGGTCAGGGATTTGCTTCCCTCCACCATCCTTCCCACATCCCCCCCTTGACAGTTTCTCTGTTCTGATCCAGCCTGAATTCACATTTCTTTTTCTTTCTTTTCTTTTCTTTTCTTTTTTTTTTTTTTTTTTTTTCTTTTTTTGAGACAGAGTCTCACTCTGTCACCCAGGCTGGAGTGCTATGGCACAATTTCGGCTCACTGCAACCTCTGCCTCCCAGGTTCAAGCAATTCTCTTGCCTCAGCCTCCTGAGTAGGTGGGATTACAGGCATGAGCCACCACGCCCAGCTAATTTTTGTATTTTTAGTAGAGATTGGGTTTCTCCATGTTGACCAGGCTGAGGCTACTCTCAAACTCCTGACCTCAGGTGATCCACCCGCCTCAGCCTCCCAGAGTGCTGGGATTACAAGCATGAGCCACCACACCCAGCCTGAATTTGCGTTTCTTCCCTAATCTCCCCCCTGCTTCCATTCTCCTCTCACTTCCCATTTACTCTCCTCTGCATTTCCCTTCACCCTCCTAGTGGTCAATTCTCATTTCAGTTTCCCTGGTTTCTCACTTTCTGCCTGTCTCTGAGGATTTTCCCCAGCCCCCTCCGTGAGGAGGACCAGAGCCAGCCCTTCTGTGCTGGTGCCAGTATACGACTGGGCTTGCCAGGTACACACTGCGTGCACCCGGGACGCCCAAACAGTGTGAACAAGCTGCGTTACGGTTAACAGCCCCATCTGTCATCTGCCCTCTTCTGGAACTCAAAGTGCTCAGCAGAGAGTTGTCTGTTTATCTTCTTCTCTAAGTTCAGATACCACAGTGATGAACAATATATCTGCCCCTTGGACAGCACTGGTCAGCATGTAGAAGAAAGGCATCCGGGATGGGGTCTAGAAATCTGGAGATATTTCACGCATTTGGGATGGGGATTCCACCCACAGTCTCTCAGACAGGGACCCAGGAAAACCCAGTACTAGCTGAACGTCTGTGCTGAATACGTCAGCAGAGGTGGTAAGAGAACTCCACACACAGGAGAAAACGGAGCTGAAGGAAGGAGGTGAGTACCTCCAACTGTTCCACATCATGCGTTTACTGCACTTTACTTGCCTTTCCCTTTTTCCTCCTGTATTAAAGCAAATCACCTGCTATGTTTACAACTCCTTTCAATGGTACATCATTAACGGTGAAGCCGAAGTTCTGTTTAACATTGCTCAATAATTCAAATTCCATCAACCATCCATCAAAATACTTTTATAAGCCACTGATATGAGACATTTTAAAAAGGTGCACATTTCATCTATCCAAACCCACATAAAAACTGGTTGGTTTTCTTTTGATATTAATTTGAAATGCTAGAGTTCAAAAGATTAGGAGTCCTGCACCAACTCAGTGAGTTTTCCAACTTGATCCACCTTGAAAACAGACACATTGTTTTTATTCTATTTGACGGTTATTGAAAAAGCTACAAGCAAACCAATAAACACTTTATTTCCTCTTAAAGAGATGCCTTGGTAGATGTCTGGCCTATGGAAATCCTTCTCCATTTTTCTCACAGAGATCCTCCAAGAGAAGGTGAACATGCTAAGCCCTGCTACACCATGTTACAGCGGTTCTCCAGAACGGAAAATGGTGCAGAAACTGGTTCCTTGGCAGGATGGTTGAGTCCAGGCCTCTGTTCCGTGGCCCCCCAGCTGCACCACCTCTCTGCTTTTCCCATCCCTGAGATCCTTCCAGCTCTAAAATTCTACAACATTAACTCTAAGATAAACAATAGAAGAAGAGCAGGACAGCAAAAATGGAGAGCAATGAAAAGTATGGCCAGGCACAGTGGCTCACACCTGCAATCCCAGAACTTTGGGAGGCGGAGGCAGGAGGATCGCTTGAGCCCAGGAGTTCAAGACTAGCCTGGTCAACATAGTGAGCGCCTATCTCTACAAGAATATTTTTTAAATAGGCAGGCATGGTGGTACCTGCCAACAGTCCCAGCGACCTGGGAGACTGAGGCAGGAGGATCACTTGGGCCCAGGAGTTTGAGACCAGCCTGGGCAACATAGTGAGATCCATATGTCTACCAAAAAAAAAATTAAAAATTAGCCAGGCGTGGTGGCACATGCCTGTAATCCCAGCTACTAGTGATGCTGAGGTGGGAGGATCACTTGAGCCCGGCAACTGGAAGCTACAGTGAGCTATGATCATGTCACTGCGCTCCAGCCTGGAGGACAAAGCAAGACCCCAACTCTGAAAAAAGAAAATAAGAGTATAGAATGCATGCAGGGCTTAAAACCTAGATGACAGGTTGATAAGTGCTGCAAACCACCAAGGCACACGTATAGCTATGCAACAAACCTGCATGTTCTGCACATGTATCCCAGAACTTAAAGTAAAATAAATAAATAAATAAATAAATAATTTTTTAAAAAAAGGAACCATGTTAGAATAAAAGAGACTTGAGGGACTGAAAAACTCTGAAAAAAAAAAAAAAAAAGAAAGAAAGAAAGAAAGAAAATTTAATCAAGCCTGAGTCCCAGTCAGAGACAGGAAATGGGCTTCCATTGCCGTCCCAATTTTAGGGGTTTTACACAGATATGAATTAAGAGAGACTATTTTTCTTTTGCCTCCAGGTCCCTTTTTCCACCTTCTGTGTGATCATCTGCAATCATCTCAATCATCTATAACAGACACTTTTAAAAGTACCCCCACCTCAGGAGGTGTCCAAACTGGGCTTTGAGATGGCACTCTAGAAATCCAAGATCTCCTTAAGACACAAGGCATGTCATGAAACGAGGGTGCAATGGCAGATGTGACCTCTGAGTAACGGCTGGGGCTTCAGGAAACTGACCCTTTAACAAAACAAGCAAGCATGGTGGCTGAAGAATTAAGGCCCGTGAAAGAACCAAAGGGTGGGATTAAGAGACAGATGGACTCCTGGCTGGGTGCAGTGGCTCATGCCTGTAATCCCAAAGCTTTAGGAGGCTGCAGTGGGAGGATCCCTTGAGCTCAGGAGTTCAAGACCAGCCTGGACAACATAGTGAGAGAACCCCATCCCTACAAAAAAATAAAAAATAAAAATTATCTGAACACAGTGGAACATTCCTATAGTACTAGCTACTCTGGAGACTGAGGCAAGAGAATCACTTGAGCCCAGGAATTCAAGACTGCAGTGAGCCATAATTGCCCCACTGAACTCCAGCCTGAACAATAGAGCAAGACCCTGTTCTAAACTGGGTTTTGAGATGGCACTCTAGAAATTCAAGAAATTTTTTTTTTTTGAGAGAGAGAGAGATAGATGGACTCCTAAAGACAGTACTTGGGAGTGGAGAAGGAATTATCTAGAAGGGAAGAAATTAAGACAATGAATGCATTGTAGGGCACTGACCTCATCAATCAAGGAATCTGAGATGAGGCCTGCCGTGAACAACACTGGTGACCACCAATGTGATATGGGGTCTCCCCGTTGACTCTATCCCAGCATTGTACAGAAGTGGATTAGACAGAATTACTGCAACCACCGGTGTTACAGGGTTTCGAAGACTTTTATTCTGCATTTAAGAGATTTACAGGAAATCTCCAGGCAGTTAAGCTGAGGGGCTGAGCGTGCCTCTCAGCTGGCTGGAAGCCAGTCATTTGGAGGGTCATTCTAATTCCTGGGATATGCAGTCATACAGTCAGGAAGCAGCCCTGACCCCACTAAGGTCAGTGTTGTGGCCAACTACCCTGAGCTCAATTTAGAGACATAACTATGGCAACGACTATGCCCAATCGGTTATTAGAGGAGATTTATTGACGGATATGCTTGAATAGCAGAGCCATTAATTGCAATTACCCGACAAGACACTTTGTTCATCTCAGGGAACTGAATGCCAAAATGCCCTAACAACTTTAAAATCCCATTTGCTCTTGGGCGCTCCGCTGGTGTCACTGCACCTGCCCAGCTTTCCAATCCTGAGATGGAGAGGATAAGGGGCTGAGCCTGACATGGCACCAGCTGGAGAAATCCACAATGCTGGGTCCTGAGGCACCAGGCAGAGGAAACTTCCATAGACCCTGCAAGGCCCTTCACAGAGGTGAGGGAAGTATGAGCTGTCCCGCTCCACCCAACGCCCCTTCTCCTGGCCTGTTCTCACACTGCTATAAAGACATACCTAAGACTGGGTCATTTACAAAGAAAAAAAGTTTAATTGGCTCATGGTTTTGCAGGCTGTACAGGCTTCTGCTTCTGGGGAGGCCTCAGGAAACTTACAATCATGGTGGAAGATAAAGGGGAAGCAGCCACGGGAGCAGAAGGAAGAGAGCAGACTGGGTGCGGTGTCTTATGACTATAATCCCAGCACTCTGAGAGGCCAAGGTGGGCAGATCACTTGAGGTCAGGAGTTCAAGACCAGCCTGGCCAAAATGGCGAAACACCGTCTGTACTAAAAGTACAAAAACTAGCTGAGCATGGTGGCGGGCGCCTGTAATCCCAGCTACTCAGGAGACTGAGGCAGGGGAATCAGTTGAACCCAAGAGGAGGAGGTTACAGTGAGCCGAGACTGCGCCATTGCACTCCAGCCTAGGCGACAGTGAGACTCCATCCCCTCCCAAAAAAAAAAAAAAAAAAGAAGGAAGAAAGCAAAGGGGAAAGTGCCACATACCATTTTTTTTTTTTTTTTTTTTGAGATGGAGTCTTGCTCTGTTGCCCAGGCTGGAGTGCAGTGGCGCGATCTCGGCTCTCTGCAAGCTCCGCCTCCCAGGTTCAAGCAATTCTCCTGCCTCAGTCTCCCAAGTAGCTGGGATTACAGGCAGGCACCACCACGCCTGGGTAAACTTTGTATTTTCAGTAAAGATGGGGTTTCACCATGTTGGCCAGGCTGGTCTCAAACTCCTGACCTCAGGTAATCCACCCACCTCGGCCTCCCAAAATGCTAGGGTTACAGGCATGAGCCACCACGCCCAGCCCAAAGTGTCACACACTTCTAAACAATAGACAGTACTGGGGGATGGTGCTAAACCATTAGGTACCACCCCCAGGATCCAAAACCTCCCACCAGGCCCCACCTCCAACACCTGGGAATACAATTGAGCATGAGATGTGGGTGGGGACACAGAGCCAAACCATATCAGATCTCACCAACAGAGTACGAAACACCTTCTGTCTTTGCTCTGCCAATCCACACCTGTCATTTCCTTTGAGATTTCCCTGAGTGGCCCTGCTGTGTTTGGTGGTGTTCCGCCCTGGCTCTGATCACTTCGTGGTCCCCTGAGCCTGGAAGAGTCCAGTCCCTGGACACCAGCCTTCTGGTCTTCCTCAGTGCTGCCTCCTCTGAACACCCCATTTCTCTAAAACAGAACCTCCACCTCCCTCATGTACCTTCCATCCCCTCACTCTTTTCTAGTTTCTTCCAGCACTGAAATTACATTTTGCATTGGTCTGCCTCTTTGCCTGTTTATTTCCATCTCTTCCACTAGATTCTAAGGTCCAGGAGAGCAGAAATTTGGTCTGTTCCTTCCACCACTGTATCCTTGGCGCCAAGTACAGTAGCCGGCACACGGCTGATACTCAAGAAATATTTATTTTTGTTTGTTTGTTTGTTTGTTTTTCTCTGTTGTGTTCTTGTTTTTGAGACAGGGTCTCATTCTGTCGTCAAGGCTAGAATGCGGTGACATGATTATAACTCACTGCAGTCTCGAACTCCTGGCCTCATGCAATCCTCCCACCTCTGCCTCCAAAAGTGCTGGGATTACAGGCATGAGCCACTGCTCCCCGTGAGAAGTATTTGTTGCATGAATGAATGGACTCGGCACATTCTGAAGTTGTGCTTACAGGGACCTTCTCTATCCAACTAGATCACGGCTTCTGTGAAAGCATCCCTTCTTCCTCAGCACCGTGCACACCTTAGATGCTTTAAAACTTAAGTAAGTGGGGCCAGGCACGGTGGTTCATGCCTGTAATCCCAGCACTTTGGGAGGCCAAGGCAGGCGGATCACCTGAAGTCAGAAGTTCGAGACCAGCCTGGCCAACGTGGTGAAAACCTGTCTCTACTAAAAATACAAAAAACAAAAACAAACAAACAAAAAAAACTCTAGCCCGGTGTGGTGGCGGGCACCTGTAATCAATCCCAGCTACTCAGGGGGCCCGAGGCAGGAGAATCACTTGAACCCATGAGGCAGAGGTTGCAGTGAGCTGAGATGGCGCCACTGCACTCCAGCCTGGGCGACAGAGCTAGACTCTGTCTCAAAACAAACAAACAACAAAAAAAAGTAAGCAAATGAATGACATTGTGAGCCACAAACCCTATCCACACATCAGAATCAGAAAAAGCACATATCCCACCACTTTTCTAGGGAATAATAAGAGCTAACACTTAAAGAATGCTTTCTCTAGGGAGAGTTGTAAGTACTCCCCAAGGTATTCATTCATAAAATTCACCAGACAACACTAGGAGGTAGGAAACAGAATTCTCTGCTCGTGACAGGTGAGGACTTGGGGTTACACAGTTAGCAAGTGACAGTGATGGAAATAGGTCCAGGCACTCCAGACAGAACCTCTGTCCTTAACCCCCGTGCTAGGCTTTCTCTTTCTCCTGACTTTGAACACTAGGATAAATTCAAAAATAATTAGAAAAACATCTCAAGAGAGGACTTTGGGTGCTAACCCTCTGCTCTTCAACCTTCAGTTTATTTTTTATTTTTTCTTTCCAAGCAGATTGCAAGTTACAAATCCCTGCTCCAAATTAAGATGTCACATGATAATCTCTCCCTTACAGGTAAAACTTCAAGACTATGCTTAACCTGCAGTTAGTGGGGCACATGAAGTTCTTTCCAAGAGAGAGTTGAACGCAGCTCTTCCCTGAGCTGTAAGAACGCAACCCCAGATTAAATTGGCAGAGCGAAGGCGGGAGCAGGCAGAGACGGCTTGGTCTCTCTGCCAAGGGTGTAGAGTACAAGAATTTCCAGCTAACAAAGATGAACTTCTCCACTGATGCAAAACTGGCCCCCTCAGGTGTCCCTGTGATTTACAACATTTCAGTGTTAACATGCAGGGGGGCCTTTGATAAATGAGACCCCTTAAGTAACTAGAATTTTCTATACTCAACAATGATGCCCACTAATGTTAATTAAGTATTCATTGAAATAAAAATTTCTGGCCTGGCGTGGTGGCTCATGCCTGTAATCCCAGCACTTTGGGAGGCTGAGGCAGGCAGGTCACTTGAGCCCAGGAATTCAAGATCAGTCTGGGCAACATGACAAAAGCCTGCCTCTACTAAAAATACAAAAAAATTAACTGGGCATGGGGATGCACACCTGTGGTCCCAGCAAGGGAGGCTGAGATGGGAGGATTGCTTGAGCCTGGGAGGTGGAGGTTGCAGTGAGCCAAGATTACACCACTGCACTCCAGCCTGGGCAACAGAGTGAGACCCTATCTCAAAAAAAAAAAAAAAAAAAAAAAAAAACAGAAAAGAAAGAAAACAAAAAGAAAAAAGAAAAAGAAAATCAGATTTCCTCAGTGGATCCAACAACTCACATAAATATAACCCTTGACAACCCAACCAGTCTACCATGGATGTCTACCATCCAGTTCTCTATTTTACACAGTTAAATGGAGCAATGTGATATTGGGTAGACAGATCTGAAGCACTAAAGAACCTACTAGCACCATGCCAGATGCTGATACAACATTGCGGATGACCCTACAGAATCCCCAGTCTATAGAAGGGGGTGGCCATTCATCCCCAAACTACACAGATAAACTGCAACTATAGCAAGGGGCACACAGTGTTAAGAGAGGGTAAAGAGATTTTAATCCGGTCACAGAGGTCAATGAAGGCATCCCTGAGGAAATAGCTCTTTCATTAAGACCCGAAGGAAGAGTAAGAGAATGAATGGGGAGTGGGGAGAGACAGTGAGGACACGGAACTTGGTGCAGCTGGAAAACCGAAGTGTAGATTGGTGAAGATGGGCAGGTGTGATGGCGCTGAGGCTGGGGCAGTGCCTAGGGACATCAGGCTGGACCTCGAAGATGAGATAAAGGTCTGGATCTTTATGAGTAGCCACTGGGAACCTTTAGGCTCCTTCAGAAAGGCACAGATTCGAGGACTATGTAGAAGTTGAAACTGACAACCTGCTATGCATCCATTCGGCACACTTTACTTGCTGAAGCAGGAGACTAGACAGACACACTAAAGAGAGAAAAAGAAAGGTCAACAGCAAAGGCTGAATGAAAAGGACTTCCTGGCCCAACTTAAGGTAAACAGAAAATTAAACACTGAGGGTACACATCTCCAAAGTGGTACAGTCAGGCCAAGTTTCGCTACTCCCAGTTAACTGCAAATGTACACTTCTGCAAATGGCCCAGAAACGAATCTCGGGGCTTGATAACAATGAGAGTCAACCCATCTTCAACCACGGAGATGAGTTCTATTTTGCACTGCTCTCACTAAAACAAAACAAAAATCTAGGCAGGGCATGGTGGCTCACATCTGTAATCCCACTTTGGGAGGCCAAGGCGGGCAGATCACCTGAGATCAGGAGTTTGAGGCCAGCCTGGCAAACATGGTGAAACTCCGTCTCTACTAAAAATACAAAAGAAAAAAAAATAGCCAGGCGTGGTGGCACATTCCTGTAATCCAAGATGCTCAGGGGGCTGAGGCAGGAGAATTGATTGAAGCCAGGAGGTGGAGGTTGCAGTGAGCCAAGATCAGGCCACTGCTGTCCAGTCTGGGTGACAGAGTGAGACTCAGTCTCAAAAAACAAAACAAAACAAAAAATTCAAAAATCTATAACATAGCTATTATTCTTGTGATGACACCAACATTATTATGCATCCATAGAGCAGGGTACTGGTTTTAATCTGCACAAAAATCACGGAATGTTCATGCTGGAAGGAAACTTAAACATTATCTGAATATTTGTATACTTCTCCAGTATTCTCACATATGTTTTCATATATAGCTTATTTTCTGTTAACATGTATGTTTGGTATCCTCTAATTAAACTATGTGTTTTTCATGTGGGCTATACCATGTGTACTGCCTTTCAGGTTACCCTCATTCCCATCTAAGCATCGGTGGAACACACATACCCCCACTCACCCAGCCCCTTCCCCCCACCCCCACCCCCCCACGACTGTACTCAGAGGAGCTTAATCAACACTGTTAGTTGACTGACTTACTGACAACAGACCAAAGGCTGCCTCTGAGACTGATGGTCAAAGCCATAAAGTCAAGAGATTGATTTAGTCTCCATTTAAAAGAATCTGATTCGGCTGAGCTCAGTGGCTCACGCCTATAATCCTAACAATTTGGGAGGCCAAGGAGGGCACATCACCTGAGGTTAGGAGTTCAAGACTGGCCAACATGGTAAAAGCCTGTCTCCACTAAAAATATAAAAATCAGCCGGGCATGGTGGCAGGCACCTGTAATCCCAGCTACTCGGGAGGCTGAGGCAGGAGAATCGCTTGAACCCAGGAGGCAGAGGTTGCAGGGAGCTGAGATCATGCCACTGCACTCCAGCCTGGGCAATAGAGCAAGATTCTGTCTCAAAAAAATAAAAATGAAAATGAAAGAATCTGATAAAAATATAAGGGAGCCAGGCACGGTGGCTCATACCTGTAATCCCAGCACTCTGGGAGACCGAGTCAGAAGGTTTGCTTGAAATCAGCAGTTTGAGACCAGGGTGGGCAACATAGCAAGACCCCCATCTCTACCAAAAAAAAAAAAATAATTAGCCAGGTGCAATAGCGTGCACCTGCAGTCCTGGCTACTCTGGAGGCTAAGGTGGGAGGGTCACTTGAGTACAGGTGTTGGAGGCTCAGCTAAGAGTCAGTAGCTAGGATCATGCCATTGAATTCCAGCCTGGGCCACAGAGAGAGACCCTGTGTCAAAAAAACAACAACAACAACAAACAAACAAACAGGGGAGAGATGAAATGAACCGCCAAAGACTTGCTCCACCGGCTCCTCAAAGGATGGGAAAAACCAAAAGGGGCTAGAACCTGAGGCCCCAGCCCCTCTCCCTGCAGGAAAGTTGGTTCTGTCACTCATGGGAAGAGTGGACCTGGATTAAACAGGAAAGCTGAGAAGGATGCCACATCCCTGGTTAAAAGGTCAGGGGGAAAATGAGTATATCAAGCAAACTGAGAGGTGTTGCAATTTCAGAAGGAAAGTAATTTTCTTAGATGACAGCAGAAGCCACTTTCAGCTTTTTCTTTTCTTTGATCCATCAGCGTTGCCCTGGCCACCAACCAAGTTCACACAGTCCAAGCAGACATTCTGGATTGCATCAACATGTTAGCACTCTTCATTTTCAAAATGTAGACCATATATAGCTAAGATTAAACCTGTAGCAACCAACCCCTAGATGTCATTGTTGCTGCTGAAATATCAACTCTTGAGTCTTGGAATTTTTACATCTGAAGAGATAGCAGTGTTCATCTGAATAAGCCCCTTAAATAATGCAAATTCAATTCACTTTCGGTTTTTCAAAGCCAAGTCCAAAGTCTTCTGGACTTCTTAACCAAAATGCAACTAAATCTTAGGGTGTTAGCACACATTCAGTTGCCAACAAAATCCGCATTCAGGAAAAATAGGCTGAAAAACCCACGTAGTCGTATGTGACATTCCTAACGTGCTCACATCAAATTCCACGACATAAGCTGATTATGGAGTCGCTGGGCGATTCTGCCCTTCTTCTTTTCGTGTGTTGTCTGACTTCTGTGCCTGCCTCTGTCATCGGTGTCTGGAGCTCAGAGCCGTCTGTGCCTTGCGAACAGCAGCTTCCAATCAAGAGCGCGTGGAAGAGCAGAAGCACCCACCCTGTTTCCAACAAGCCATCGAAGGCGACGTATTCTTTGTTCATAGTGTCCTTCAACTCCAACTTTTCCTTCCATTTCATATCATTCCAGTCCCAGTCTTCGCAATAACAATACTTTATTGTTTATTGATTGCTTTCTATGAGTCAGACATACATTCGGTTCTTTAAACTTTTCAACTGCCCTGTAAGGTAGGTATGAAGTAACTGAAGCACAGAGAAGTACAGTATCTTGCCCAGGACACACAGCTAATGAGTGCTAACAGGTTTTGAAGCACAGGGTAAGTGAAAACCAGTCCACAGACTGGATTCTTAGGACCTTTCTGTGGCCAACTCCCTCGTCTCTAACTGGGTGCCATGTTTACTCTCTTTCCAAGCCTCCGGCCCTCAGTCTCACGCCCTATCTTCCCAAAAGATGATTTTGAGTAGCTCCTCCAATAAACTTTATGCCTGGGAGCATGTCTACTAAATGAAATCACTTTTTTCTTTGATCACTCAGTGTTTACTGAATGTAGCTAAATTTTAGGCCCTGTTCTAGGCCGGGAGGGCAGGAGAGATATTGATGAACAAAACTGACAAGCTCTGCTGGGCTCTTGAAGCTCATCTCCCACCAGGGTAGACAGATGTTGAGACGGTGATTACACACGGAATTAATGACAAGAGAGTGAAGTCCACAAAGATGCAGGAAATCACACAAGCAGAGCCTCTAACATGGGCCCTCCACCGGAAGGCCCTCAACAGAGGCCTGCTGCCTGTCTCCGTCTGGCTCAGTCTCAGCCCCAGTCTGCCTTTCTGGTCAGAGCTCTTCCTGCTCCCCATACTGAGTCCTTCAACCCCAGCAGAGGGGTCTCCACGATCCAAATAGATGCCCTGTGTCCATGTGCTCCGTTCAGGTTGGTCCACTTTCTTCCACGTGCCAAGGTGACCCATTCTTGAACTTAGCTAGCTCAGGTTTTGCCTTACCATTACCTGGTCCTAGGGATGTCCCTGCAGGTAGCCTAGAGATGTGAGCTGAAGGAGGAGGCCTGATGCAAGAGGGATGGATGGCATGGCAGCCTGACCACCTACTCATGAAGCTTCATGCACCTCACAGCTCCACTCATGCCTAATTTGGGATGCACCACTTACACCTGGCGACAGATTTCTACTGGGCCCTCCTGCCTTACGGCCTTGTGGAGCTGATGAAGAGGCCAGAAGGGGCATGCAATTTGCTATTTGCAGTGTGAATAATACGGTTTGGCTCTGTGTCCCCACCCAAATCTCATCTCAAATTGTTATCCCCACGTGTTGGGGAAGGTCCTGGTGGGGGGGTGATTGAATCATGTGGGTGTACTTCCCCCTTGCTGTTCTCACGATAGTGAGTGAGTTCTCACGAGATCTGGTTGTTTGAAAGTGTGTGGCACTTTCCCTCTCACTCTGTCTCTCTCCTGCTCCAACCATGGTAAAATGTGTTGCTTCCCCTTGCCTTATGCCATGATTGTAAGTCTCCAGAGGCCTTTCAGTCATGCTTCCTGTTAAGCCTGCAGAACTGTGAGTCAATTAAACCTCTTTTCTTCATAAGTTACCCAGTCTCAGGTAGCTCTTTAGAGCAGTGTGAGAATGGACTAATATAGTGAACTTTCTCTGGGTATGATATGCATTTTTTCCTCTTCTTTCTCACTCATGTCTCTCTCTCAGTAAAAGAAACATCCCAGGCTGGGCACAGTGGCTCACGCTTGTAATCCCAGCACTTTGGGAGGCCAAGATGGGTGGATCACTTGAGGTCAGGAGTTCAAGACCAGCCTGGGCAACATGGTAAAACCCTGTCTCTACTAAAAATACAAAAATTAGCCAGGCATGGGGCCGCACGCCTGTATTCCCAGCTACTCGGGAGGCTGAGGCAAGAGAATCGTTGGAACCCAGGAGGCAGAGGTTGCAATAAGCTGAGATCGCGCCACTGCACTCCAGCCTGGGTGACAGAGCGAGAGTCAGCGTCAAAAAAAAACAAATATAAATAAATAAATAAATAAATAAATAAATAAATAAATATTTAAAATAAAATGAAGCAACATTCCAGAAGGTCAAATACTATACCATGTTCCCTCTGCTTGGTCTTCCCCAGTATGAAGAGCTCAAGCTGGGAACGTTAGAAGACAGACTCCTTGCAATCTACAGTTATCCATTTACTGATGTCTTAAAGAAGCAAGAAGTAGAACTCCCAGCCAGTCAGTGATGATGCCAGCAGCTCCTCCTAGTCTATCACCTCAAGAGGAGCTGTCAAAATAACAAATGACATATTTTTAAGTTGCAGGATTACCCCTTAGCTGGGCTCTCTTGGTTTGATTAGCAGTTACTTTTCCTTTTAGTATCTTTCTTCATCTTCTCCTCCTTCTTCTTTTCATTTTCTTCCTCTGCTCCACTCATCAATAAAGGCCACTGTTTTCAGGAAACTGCTTCTCTAGGAAGAATTGAACAGTATCCTATTACAATCACATTGTCTTGTTCAGAAGCAGGTGGTATTACCTGTCAACAGGGGTTTGGGGCAGAGCAAATAGCTCCCACCCAGCTCGGTGGAGCCACTCGCTGGCTCCTGGGGAGAGAAAAATGGCCAAAGGAGAGAGCTCTTTGGAGGCCTCAAAATCTCATTTTCATTCCCTTTGCAGAGAAGAGACTGACTTTATTGACAAAGACGACTGAAAATTGCTTGAGCGTTCCAATAACCAGTCTGCGTTGAGGCAGAAAGACAGTCTGGCGGAGGCAAGCTCCCTGCTCCACCACTAGCTCCGCCGAGCCACGCTTTCCTGCAGCACCAGTCTGTGGCATATGCAGACTAGACTGAAAGGAGCCTCCTGTCGGCCTCAAAAGCAGCCCCCCTCCACCTCCACTCCCAGCCTGCTGGTGCGTTTCCTGGATCCCAATCACAAATCAACACGAATGCAGGGAATCTCTGCCAGACACCAAACTCTTAGGCTGATTCAGGAGCTTGGGGTCAGGCCTAACTTGGCTTGGACCAGGCACAGGTCCCACTTTCCACTGGAGTGCCCTGTGGCTTGGCTGCACATTGCAGGTGGGCCGCTAGATGTCACCATTATTGATTCTTGTCCTTATACCCAGGTCCTGAGTCTAAGACAGGGTCTCAGGGCTAGGGGAACTCTGGAGAGAATTCCGTCCCAGTGTTGACTGCAGGACTGCTATATTTGCTATGTCTGAGTTCCTCGGTGGAATAAGTTAGCATCTTAGCCCCAAAACAGCAGAGCTGCAAATTAAGCAAAGTCCAGTGTTAGCCAGAGCCAACTTTCACAATCACGTCCCCTGCCTTTTCTCCTCCTCTTCGTCGTCATGGTTGATCATTATGTATCCTTCTGGTTTACTTGGGCCCTCAATAAGAAATCAATTAATATGTATGCCTCATAGCACCAGGGATTTTAGATGTCAATGTGCTGTTGAAAAAACGTAGGTCTGTGGCTTTTAGCAGAGAATGAATGACAGATGGATAATTTATGACGGTCCTTGAGACCTGAACTATAATTATGAAGTATTTCTAGGTGTATATTCAGGATGCAAAGTGTAAGGAATCCAGAGCTAATGTTAATTTATTACTGACAGCTGTATATATAATAATATATCACATCTTTTCATCTTACATTCCTTCTGACTTACATCAAGCAATCTTTTCATTCATTAATAAAATCAAGTCTTGCCATTATTCTTAATGATGAAGTTCCATCTTGAACCCAGAGGACTCCTATCATTAAACTCTGTGCTTCTATATACCAGTCACCTGAAGCTCAAAAAAAGGATAAATTGAACTTCTTGTTTTACAAGCAAGGTGAAAACATCGGAAAGATGGAGCCCACTTGCTCACAGTCCCACAAGAGCTAAGTAGCAAAGTCGGGACAGTATTTGGGTTTATTTTTCTCAGCTCACACTACCACATCCTTTTTTCCCTTTTAGCTCTTTTGCCTCCTCTCACCCTTGTACAATCTCTCCTTTTTTGAGGCAGTGTATTTTTTAAAGGTCATGATAAAAATTACAGCTTAAAGAAATACGGGCCACACGTCTCGTCCAATTTTCTGTGCTGTGCCAAAGACTTACATGATTAATCCCTTCAAAAGAAATCTAATCTTATCACACCAAAGACAAGGTGTCCTTCATAAGTATTGTGGCTGGAAACAAGTAGGTCTTCCTCCAGTTTCAACTGGTTCAATGTCTCATTCAGTTTACAACCAGTCATCACCTTGGCAACTTACTCGAGGCACTGTCTTCAGTGTTCCCAAAATGTAAGCAGGGCTCCAGTTCAACTTGTAAAGCACTATGTGTCATCAAATTCCATGGTCACTTTAGGAGATACAGAGACCCATGATACTTGTAGGAGAAGCGAAACCTTTAGCCTCATCAACTAATTAATGGCCTCAGAGTAAAATAATGAGGTGTGTGGAGATAGGGATTCAGTTACCAGGTCATCTCTCATCTGGAGACACAATCAGATTCCACTGAATAGGTGCTAGATAACTGAGTAAGCAAGTTTCCTATCTATAATACTAAATCTTACTAGGATTGTTTAATTAAATCATGATAAATAACACTCTGTGGCAGGTGAGAGGTGCTGAAAAGAGTTTAGGTGAGATGTCCACAAGTTCAGTGGAACTACATCTGAATGCCTTTGCATTCTTCTGACTTAAAAATGGTGACTGTAATTTTCCAGAGAATTCTTTTCTAGGAAAAAGAAATACTGAGGTTCTGTGTCCCAGGCTTTTTGAAGTTGTCTTGGTTTTCCTATCAGATTCTGCATTGTATAATTTCTCAGTCTTCAGGAATGAAGGCCCTAATTATTTCATTATCATTTCTTTCTGCCTATAATGATTTCTTCCTAATGGCTCTGGCTGTTGCAGGTACATCAGAGTAGGGAGTGGGTATCAGTGGCTGTGTCATGCTACAGTAACAAACAGAGTTCTCAAAGAACTAACATTAGAATTACCATTCCGGCCGGGCGCGGTGGCTCAAGCCTGTAATCCCAGCACTTTGGGAGGCCGAGACGGGCGGATCACAAGGTCAGGAGATCGAGACCATCCTGGCTAACACAGTGAAACCCCGTCTCTACTAAAAAATACAAAAAAAAACTAGCCGGGCGAGGTGGCGGGCGCCTGTAGTCCCAGCTGCTCGGGAGGCTGAGGCAGGAGAATGGCGTAAACCCGGGAGGCGGAGCTTGCAGTGAGCTGAGATCCGGCCACTGCGCTCCAGCCTGGGCGACATAGCGAGACTCCGTCTAAAAAAAAAAAAAAAAAAAAAAAAAAGAATTACCATTCCACCCAACAATCCCACTACTGGGTGTATACCCAAAGGAAGATAAATCATTTTACCGAAAAGACACCTGCACTCCTATATTTACTGAAGCACTATTCACAATTGCAAAGACACGGAATCAGCCGAAGTGCCCATCAATGGTAGACTGGACAAAGAAAATGCAGTACATGTTAACAGCAAGGAATACTATGCAGCCATAAAAAAGAACAAAATCATGTCCCTTGCAGCCACATGGATGCAGCTGGAGGCCATTATCCTAAGCAAATTAACACAGAAACAGAAAGCCCAATACTGCATGTTTTCACTTATAAGTGGGAGCTAAACATGGGGTATACATGGACATAAAGAGGGGAAAATAAACATTTGGGGACCCCAAAAGGGGAGAGGCATGGAGGGGGGAAAGGTCTGAAAAACTACCTGTAGGGTACCATGTTCACTATTCGGGTGAGGGAATCAATGGAAGCCCATATCTCAGCATCACGTAATATACCATGTAACAAATCTGCACATGGACCTCCCAAATCTAAAATTGAAGGAAAAAAAAAAGGCCAGGTGTGGTGGCTCATGCCTGTAATCCCAGCACTTTGGGAGGCCAAGGTGGGTGGATCATCTGAGGTTGGGAGTTCGAGATCAGCCTGGCTGACATGGTGAAACCTCATCTACTAAAAATACAAAATTATCTGGGAGTGGTGGCACGCGCCTGTAATCCCAGCTACTCAGGAGGCTGAGGCAGGAGAATCGCTTGAACCCAGCACGGGGAGGTTGCAGTGAGACAGAATCGCACCACTGCACTCCAGCCTGGGCCACAGAGTGAGACTCCGTCTCAAAAAACAACAACAAAAAATCAGCTCCAAAATCATCAGAGACTTGCTCACCCTACATATCCACCACCATGGGTCAGCTGGGGACTCAGCTCATCGTTGTCCCTCTAAGATGCTGGCTGATGGGGTGGCCGCCACCTGAAACATTGCCAGTCATCAAGCCAAAGGGAAATGTACTCTGGAGGGAACTGCACTGGCAATTAAATGCTCCAGCATGAAGGGAACGCCCTCACTCCCACACACCATCCATTCACCAACACCAGTACTGGCCACACCCCCAAGCCACAGGGCCAGGAATTTCTATCTAACCTTATGCCAGAAGAAGGACAATGGGAACTAGCTGGTGAATACCAGTAATGACCACCACAGGAACTTCAGACAAAGATACACTTTTCGTTCGCTTGTTTTAGAAGTTCTTTATTTTCCCTAGATTATATTATACTATGTTTCTGCACTCTCCCTTGATCAAATAATTCTGTCATTTCGTCTGTCTACTTTCAGATTCATGGACATTACACTTAGGACATGAGTAATGAAAAGGCTCTCTTCAGTTCAGATAATGATAAGCTAAGATGGTTTGTGCCAATAGCCCAAGGGAAGGAATTGCTCACATTACTTGTTTGTTCTCCCTTTCAACACTTCGTATTTCTGGTTTTCCTTGACTGTTTTTTCCTTCCACCCTTCTATGCTAGTCTCCTGCTCAATCTCTTACCTTTTATTGAAAAAAAAAATTACTCAACGTTTTATTTTTATTTCTTCATAGCTCTTTGGTCTAATTGGCAAAGGATTCTGTGGAACAGCAGAATTCTAACTTTGCGGCTGGGTGCGGTGGCTCACGCCCATAAACCCAGTACTTTGGGAGGCTGAGGCAGGTGAATTGTGAGGTCAAGAGATCAGGACCATCCTGGCCAATATGGTGAAACCCCATCACTACTAAAAAGACAAAAAAATGGCCGGGGGCGGTGGCTCACGCCTGTAATTCCAACATTTTGGGAGGCCGAGGCGGGCGGATCACGAGGTCAGGAGATGGAGACCATCCTGGCTAACACCGTGAAACCCCGTCTCTACTAAAAATACAAAAAGTTAGCCGGTCGTGGTGGCGGGCGCCTGTAGTCCCAGTTACTCTGGAGGCTGAGGCAGGAGAGTGGCGTGAACCTGGGAGGCGGAGCTTGTGGTGAGCCGAGATCACACCACTGCACTCCAGCCTGGGTGACAGAGCGAGACTGCGTCTCAAAAAAAAAAAAAAAAAGAAAAAGAAACAAAAAAGTTAGCTAGGCCTGGTGGCACGCCCTGTAGTGCCAGCTACTGGGGAGGCTGAGGCAGGACAATCACCTGAACCTGGGAGGCGGAGGCTGCACTGAGCCGAGATTGCGCCACTACACTCCAGCCTGGGGAGAGAGTGAGACTCCGTTTCAAAAAAAATAAAAATAAAAATTCTAACTTTGCTGGTTTCCTAATCCCCAAATTCAGATGAATTTGTATTCTGAAATACAGTAACAGGAATTATCAGCCTTTCTGATTCTAAATTTTGTTGGCTCTTCCTCCCAGGACAGTGGACAGCCTAGCCAGCTGTAAAGGCTTCTAAAAAGATCTGGAATAGATCCCCAAGAGGTATCTCACCAAACGAGTCCATTCCATTACAATGGCCGGAATCTTCAGTTTTACGTCCTTGCTTATGTCCACCGCTCACCCGGAGTCCAGACCCAAGCACCACGCTGCGTAGTTCCTAATACGGCAAAACTATCCAGCATTTTTGGTGAAATTGGCTGGAAAGCTTCACTCAGTCCGTTTTTCACTGTTAGCAGGGGAACCACCCTAGTATCTTTCATAAAACAGATCCGAATGACAAACACCATCGTGCCCTCGGAGGGCTAAGGTTGTGTTACTGGGTCTGGTCCTACAAACCCTGAAAACCCTGAATCTCTCAAGCAAAGAGATTTTCTCCCCAGCTCTTGTCCTTAACAGGCACCCCTTAAAGCCAAGCTGCGAATCTGGCTAGGACCTCTATATTTTAGCCAAGAACACCTCAAAATGTACAATCCTACCAAAAGAACTAATACAAATCTAGAAGCACAAATCTAAAGAAAAAAAAAAAAAAACCAATGCCCATTGTTGAAAACCAATTGCGGGGTGAGTGGGGTGATAAGGCTAGCCCAGAGCGGATTTAGGCGACATGGGGAGATGCCAAAGTGAATACACGGTGACTTCTAAACCTAGACGTCTGAAAGGGGCCGTGAGAGCCAGACAACTGGGCCCGAACCCCGCCTGAGAGCCGGGATTTGCAAGGGGCTAAGCCGGCTAGGGAGCCTCCCTCTCGCCGGTCCAGCCTCGGCGGCCCGGGATGCCCGTGGGCGGGGCCTGAGCCTCGCCCCGCCCCCGCTGCCCGCCATTCGGGTCACCTGACCCACTCGCGGCTCACGTGATCCATCCCCAGCGCCGCCATTTTGGAGCTCCGGATGAGGAGGGGGAAAGCGGGGGAAAAGAGGGAAAAGAGCCGGGAGAGAGGTGGGCAAGGACGAGGGCGAGGGCACGGCCGGGTCCTGGCTGGCCAAACGAGGCTCGCGGAAGCAGCAGCCGCCGCCTGACCGCAGGTACCGCGCCCCGGGGCCGCCCCTCTGCCGCCCCTCCGCCCGCTCTTAGCGCCGCCGCCGGCCATGTGCATCCTCCCCTCAGGCCTCTGCCAGCGCTCGCTTCCTCCTCAGCCGGCCGAGCCCCTCCCGGTGCTAGCCACAATCCCCAAGTTCCGTGTCCGGGTTCTGTCTTCTGTGCAGCAAGGCCTGAGGAGACCCCGGGCTTGCCCTGCAGCTGGGGGTGGGGGGAACCCGCTGCTCCCCGCGTACTGCCACCAGCCCGGCCCGCCTGTAGGCCCGCCCGCAGGCGTTGCTTCCTTCTGCAGACGTGAGATCGTTTAGGCCAGCCGGGATGGACCCAGCAACGATGTTCTCACAGCATCTTTTGATTAATTTTCTAAGCCCCCTCATTCCCCACCCATCACCTCAGTCCTTTAGCCAGTGCGTGTTGTAGAAAAAGGTAGTACGGAAACGCGATCCTGGTCTTCTGCATTTATTACCATCCTCTGGAAATAGAATTATATCTCCAGAGATCACGGAGACCATCAGGGAAAGTTCCCACCTCTTAAGACCTGGGGGCATCGGAATGAATGGTTTGTGTAGAAGGCCGGGATGATTAATAAGGTGGAGGCCACTTTCCCAACCCCAAGGCGGTCTTTTTAAGTTTCTGCAGTGGGCTGTAATTTGCTATCAGTCTGCATCGCTCTTCTTAGGCAATTACTGGATTTATCACCTCTTTGAGTTTGCACTTCCTCCAGTACTCTGCTCTCACTCAGAGTATGGGTTGCGTTATTGATTAAAAGAAAGCCTGGCCCTTCATTCCTTTACCTCACTAACTCGTTGAAAATTAACTTCAGGGGAGCCCTAAAGATGTTTTTTTCTGCCCTGGCAGTGAGCTATTTGACTTAACCGTAATCGATAAGGTAGTTGCATTGTAGGTGAAACGAATAAACTTTTTTTTTATCTTTTAGATTTATTCTAGCCAGTATAAGAAACAGTGGCAAAGAAATGTAGGACCAGAGTAGGAAACTGCATTAGAAGATATATAGGTCACACCACTGTGTCATGTCTTTTTACGCTGTTTTTCTGCCTATTGTGCTTGCAAAATTTGCAGAATCTCTCTTTAGAGTGTGTTTTTAGTTTAGATTAAAATAGCAATGTGCAATTTATTGTTCCATTCTCATTAGAAAATGGTGTCAGTAAAACCAATCATGTAGAGTCTAGTACGTAAATTCTGAGGTAAAACAAAATACACAATTATTGGGAGAAGTTTCCAGAGCTATTTTTTCCTAACTTCTGCAAAACCCTCAAGTCAGCTTGTTAGATAAATTATTTAAATTTGCATTACATAATGGGGTTGCATCAGCATTCCTCTGAATTTCTTTTTACATGGAATATTGAGACATTTTTCACTGCCAAAAAAAATCGTTACTTTGTTTCACCAAGAAAGAGAAATGTTTTGATACTATATACTTTCGTTCTTGGCCACAGCTGGATTTTGAAGATTGATCCAAGGGACTGTGTTAATTTCAGGAATTGATTTGAAAGACACTGGCTCTGCCACTTAACAGCCATGTAACCTTGGGTAAGTCACTTAAACCACACTGAGTGTTTCCTTATTTATAAGATTGTATAACATCCACCTAGCCTGTCCCAAAGAGTTATGAGGATCAGATACCACTAACATGTTTGATAGAGCCTAGCTGTAAAGAGCTGTTACTCTTTTCAGTATTGATATTTTGTACATGTTTATTCTCATTGAGAATTAAGAGGAAAATTGGTGTATTAGAGAAAGCATGGCTTTAAAATGAGATCGGCCTGGATTCCTGTTCTTAAACCAGTTACCACTTTGTGTCTGTGAGTCTCAGGTTCCTCATCTGCAAAAAAAAATACACAAAATTTGAGTGTTACACAAAATCTACAGAGGCATTACTCCCTAGACTTGCACCTCATGGGCGAGGATTTCCTCAGTCATTTTTGTAGTCTCCAGCACTCTGGTTGGCACATTATAGGTTCTCAATAAATGATAGTAAATCTGAATATTGGTTAATGTTTGTTAGACCTTATGTCTTCATTGCAGCTGCCAAATTAGAATATTCTCTCAGGCTATGTGCCAACTAAGAAACTCTAGACTATGAAACTCCATATACTTGTGATATTTATACTCATTTTTTTCTTAGTGGTAATTAATAATTACCTTGGGCTCAGAAGATTTTAAATCAGATAAATTATAGCCAATATAGTGAGTTAAATCTATAAATAATGTGTAAGCAGTTTCCAGGTAACTTTATAGACAGTTTATAATTCAGGGACCTGAAAGTTCATCTAGCTTCACCCTCATGTTTTACATCTGAGCAATCTAAAACTCACAGAGACAGTGACTTGCCTAAGGTCACACAGCTAATTGAGGGCACTTTAGGGGAGGGACCCTTGAGCTTATGTCCCCTGCCTTCTTTGGGCTGGAGCAAAATAAATGTGTCATTTTAGAATTACAGTAATCTGGAAGAATGGGGAATGTATTGGCCATTACTTCTATAGCACAATTTTTTTTTTTTTTTTTCATTTTGGAAAAAAATTCTTATTCTGAAAGAGAAGGTTCTTTTGTATTGTATTGTACTGTTCTTCATATATACACAGAAAATTATAGCCTTTTCTCCAGACCCACATAAATTGTTCACCTTGATTTTACTCATAATAACCATACTACTGTAACTATAAGGAACTAATTAGATACACGAATCACCAAATAGCAAATTATAAGGAAACGAAGACAACTGAAATAATTTGGCTCCTAACTTTTTGTGAGAAAGATATTAATTAGAAGCATTTGCCTGTGGAATACTGTTGTCAAGGAAAGATTTGAGAGAGTTGGTGGAAAGGGTTATAGAACTTTTCTGGTTTGGGATGAAACTTTAGTTTATTACTTAGTTATTTGTAACAATTTAATATATTTACTGTAATGTTGTTATGTCCAAAACAAGAAATTCCAAACAAGAAATCTCCTGTTTTGCTAATGCCTGTCATCTTCTTTCCTCCTAGTGAACTTTCATATTCAGCCATATCGATCTTTTCACTCACCCCCAGATAGCATGCTTATTCTCACTTCTAAAAATATAGTCATGTCATGGCTGCTTTTCTGGTCACTGCTACCCTTGTGTCAACTTGTATCAGCAGTATTCCAAGGAAGCACATGGCATGTTGAAATGAGGATAATTCAAGGAAGGTATATTTACAAAGATACTAGTAATAAAGGTGTTGGACTTCAATAAGCAAACCACAGCATAATGCAGTTATCTGGAGCTAGCAGCATTAGGAGAGGGAGAGGTTATCAGAATCAGAAGAAGGGTCTTGGAGAGCAGCCTACCTGGAAAGAGATAGCTTTCTATTGAGGAACATGGCCAATCCAAGGTGACCTAGAGATAGAGAACCGGGACAATGAATATTCTGATTTCACTCTGCTACCTCCCTCTGATCTGTCATGGTTCTTCATTGGCTGACCTCAACCAGAAAGCAGAGGGCAGGGGAGCCTAGTGATGTAATCCCTCTGACACAGAGCAGAATGGAAAGGAGGATACAGTGAACCTGGAGGGCAAATGGATGATGTCTGGCGTGCTACCTATCCTTTGGGAACCAGTGGACATTTTAACCTCTCCATGAAGCTTTTGCTTACCTTGCTAGCCCAAAGGAGCTCTGCAGTCTCTTTCGGGATTTAGTCATTGACTGTTGCCTTTTATTTTACCTTGTGTACTATTGCATTGTTTAAACGCGGTTACTTTTTAACTTCCAAATGTTTGCCTTATCCATTCAACTCAGTTTTAAACTACAAGTATTAAGAATATAAAATTTTTCCTGATACTTTGCCTTGCGCCTTGCATGTAACAATTTGTTACATGCACACACATATATTTGTATTTCTGAATTAGTGGTCTAAGTAAAATTTCTGGGATTCTAAGTAATCAAGAAATTTGAAGAGTTGGCCATAAGGTAACTTGCCCTCTGTGTATACTTTATTATGAGTTGTTAACCTTTTTATTATGAAAAATGTTAAACATTTATATAAGTAGAAAGAACAGTGAATTCCTAGGTGCTCATCATTCAACTTTAATTACAGAATTAGTGATTCTTACTTAATTCTCATCCTCTCCACCCTACCACTGTACTGTCACCAAGGTAATTGTTTTACATGGATCTCTTGGAGGCCAAGGAGAGTATGCAGATTGTCATAGTTTATGTTGTCATCACTATTGAGCCACTGACATTGTATGTGTACTCCTTACTTCATCTCTTTTGTTCAGATTTACTTCACTTGACACGCAATCTCATATATATGTGTGTGTGTCACACGCACATACATATCATACATATATGTATTTCTGCATTAGTGGTCTAAGTAAAATTTTTGTGAAAATTGGAAGAGTTGGACTTACAGTAGCTTCCCCTCTGTGTATACTTTATAATGAGCTGTTTAACCTTTTTTTTTTTTTTAACAGAGACTCGTTTTTATGAGATTAACCTGTGCATTGGTTTTGCATGTGGACCCAAACTGATTTTTCAGGTGTTTCCTGACGTATTTTATGTTGTCATATCTGTTTTATAGCTGCCATTACTGTACTTATCCCCAAATGTATGCAGCCTTTACAATGAGATACTTACATAAATGTTCAGGGAAAATTGGAGCATCTGCTGCAAATTTCCATTAGCTCTTAATGCCTGAGCAGACACAGCTTTAAAAATCTGAATGTTTTGTCAGATTCTTTTGTATTAGTCTTTTTCTTGAATTAAGATGAACTCCTCCTTTTCTTCATTTCACTTTCTTTTTAAGGTACACACTGAAATATCCACAGGGAGCAATTTGCACTGGTCTGTGTCACTTCGCTTATATCATTAAGTAGAAGAGAGATAACATGAGTCACCTTCGTAACCCTATGGGTGTGCAAAGTCTCTTGAACAAACATTCACTTGTTAACCTCCAGATGATCAGTCAGCCTACATGGGTGTTACATTTCATGGAGAAGGAGACCTTAGATCTACAGTAGAGAGCCGTATCATGTTCAGAAAATTGAATGTTTGGGGATTCCTATTATTAAACTTGTTATTTAACCAATTTGCATTTAACCATTGAACTGACAGAAATAAGCCCTTAAGTTAATCACCTTAAAGGGAAATCAGTAGTCACATGAAGAGCCCCAGCTCCGCTTGGCCTAAAAATGTGGAATTCTAAGATAATAAAGAACTTAGGAAGTCACAAAAGGGTTTTTCTAAGGAAACAAATTGTTCCCCCATTGGTCTCCTCTTTAATGACTTACAGCTAAGCGAAGAGATCTAAAAAGACTTTTGTTCCTTCTACCTGAGAAAGATGAAACAGAACTAGTATTTTGAGAGACTGTTTAAGGGAGAGTGGCTAAAGGACCATGGGCCTTTGGGAGCCAGGGTAGCTGTCATTGTTGGAATGGCCATGGAATGCATTTTCTGCTGTGAGGGCAGTAAGAGACAGCTAGTAGCAAAAAGAAAAAAGCTGATGCCATAGGGCAGAGTATTGTTAGGAAGAAGGGAAGAAGTAGTACTGAAGAAGCCAAGAGTAAAGTGTTTGCATTTTTGCCTGATGTGGACGTAGATCTAGAAAGCTGGCTTGCCAGAAGGAGTAGAAAATGAAGAAAAGCCATAGCTGCTGCCCAGAGTTGTGGGCGACCTGGCACTGAACCTGGTCAGCACTGTGTGTGTGTGTGGGGGGGGGCGGCGGGAAGGAAGAGAGGGGCCTGGCAGGACATTAGGTATCATCTTGGCAAGGGCTGAAGGGCCCTTATATGTTGATTCAGCCATGTGGGGAAGAACAGCCATGATTCACCACCTAAAATAAGAATTCAGAGCCTGGGCCTGAAGTTTAAGAATAGTGTGGTCTCTGGTCTATAGCTAGTGCCACTAAAAATTTTTGTTGGCATTTATTGAATGTTGTGAGTAAGATTCCAGAATGCACCTAAAATGTGGAAAAACAAAACTTGTTGCTGGAAAAAAGCCTAAACTTAAAAATGTGATCCAAGTCAACAAATTAATCTCACTTTAAGCCAAAGGAAATGTTTGAAATGAAAGTACTGCCAGGAAATATAAAGAGTATTCTAGACTTAGGCAGGAAGATTTATGGGTATTTTATGTTTAGTGACTTCCTCAGCCATAATGCATTATTAGAACAAACAAATAACCCCTTCTAAGGAAACTCTCTTCATATCTGGACCTGAAACACAACTGGGATATCAATTTTTTCCTTCTCTGATGTCCCTTACCCTTTCAGGAAAACAAACAAACAAACAAACAAAAAACATATATGTGGATATGAGTAATAGTTGACCACTAATATGACCTCTAGAAAAAAACCACAGCATAGTTTGTGGTTTATCTTCAGGAAGATAAAGGAAGTAAAAGTAGGAACTAGGTCACTGCTTTTATTTAATTTCATTTATATAGTACTTTCCCAAATTCACTATGCCCTGTACAAACTACATGACTGTAGTTTCACAATTCCAAAGATATGGGGAGAAAATAAACAAATTTGTGATTTTAGTAATAAAACTGCAGCTGTATTTAGTATAAGAAATAGTCTCTCAAGAATTGTATCAGTCATGGACTTTACAGAGTGATATTTCACAGTAACTGGAGGGGTTTCACATGCCTTGAGAATGGCTATGCTCCTTTAATCAAAAGGAATAGGAGTCTTTTCTTTCTTTCTTTTTGTTTTTTTCTTTCTTTCTTGGCATTGTGCAAAAGGGAGCGTGTACTTTTAGTCCTGCTGGATGCTGAAGGCAAAGTGAAGAAAAATGGAGAAAAATATCATCATTTCCAAAGAAATAAGTGATAGAGGGGAGTATCTTCATTATTAGTCTTGATAGAAGATTGCATTCTAAAGAGAAATTCTAACCAATTTAAATTTATACTGGGGATCGCCAGGTGTGTGGATGTGGAGCTTCCAGCGTGGAAAATACTTAGGTTAGATTTGACACTAAAATTTGCTTATATTTCCTAAATTACATGCCTGTAATTATCCTGTAACCTGGAATTTTTGTTTTACATTATCCTTTTTAGATATGGAAGAAAGTAGCAGTGTTGCCATGTTGGTGCCAGATATTGGGGAACAGGAAGCTGTATTGACTGCTGAAAGTATCATCAGTCCTTCATTGGAAATTGATGAACAAAGAAAAACTAAACCAGATCCATTAATCCATGTTATCCAGAAGTTAAGCAAGATAGTGGAAAATGAGAAGTCACAAAAATGTCTTTTAATTGGGAAGAAACGCCCACGTTCAAGTGCTGCAACACACTCTCTTGAAACACAAGAACTTTGTGAGATTCCGGCTAAAGTAACCCAGTCACCTGCTGCTGATACTAGAAGAGCTGAGATGTCACAAACAAATTTTACCCCTGACACTCTTGCCCAGAATGAGGGGAAGGCTATGTCTTATCAGTGTAGCCTTTGTAAGTTTCTATCATCATCTTTTTCCGTCTTAAAAGATCATATTAAGCAGCATGGTCAGCAGAATGAAGTGATATTAATGTGCTCAGAGTGCCATATTACGTCTAGAAGCCAGGAGGAACTTGAAGCTCATGTGGTGAATGACCATGACAATGATGCCAATAGCCACACCCCATCCAAAGCCCAACAGTGCGTAAGCCCCTCCAACTCTTTATGTCGGAAAACCACAGAAAGAAATGAAACCATTCCAGACATCCCAGTAAGTGTGGACAATCTACAGACTCATACTGTCCAAACTGCATCTGTGGCAGAAATGGGTAAGAGGAAATGGTATGCATACGAACAGTACGGCATGTATCGATGCTTGTTTTGTAGTTATACTTGTGGCCAGCAGAGAATGTTGAAAACACATGCTTGGAAACATGCTGGGGAGGTTGATTGCTCTTATCCAATCTTTGAAAATGAAAATGAGCCCCTAGGCCTGCTGGATTCTTCAGCAGCCACTGCACCTGGTGGGGTCGATGCAGTGGTCATTGCTATTGGAGACAGTGAACTGAGTATCCACAATGGGCCATCAGTGCAAGTGCAGATTTGTAGCTCAGAGCAGTTATCATCTTCATCTCCTTTAGAAGAGAGTGCAGAAAGAGGAGTACACCTAAGTCAGTCGGTTACCCTGGACCCCAATGAGGAAGAAATGCTGGAAGTGATTTCTGATGCAGAGGAGAATCTGATTGCTGATAGCCTACTTACATCAGCACAGAAAATCATCAGCAGCAGCCCCAATAAAAAAGGGCATGTTAACGTGATAGTAGAGCGATTGCCAAGTGCTGAAGAAACCCTTTCACAGAAGCGCTTCCTCATGAACACTGAAATGGAGGAAGGGAAGGACCTGAGCCCGACAGAAGCCCAGATTGGGTGCGAAGGAATGGATGATGTTTATCGTGCTGATAAATGTACTGTTGATATTGGGGGATTGATCATAGGCTGGAGTAGTTCAGAGGAGAAAGATGAGTTAATAAATAAAGGACTGGCTACTGATGAGAATGCCCCACCAGGCCGGAGAAGGACAAATTCTGAGTCTCTTCGATTACACTCATTAGCTGCAGAAGCCCTTGTCACAATGCCTATAAGAGCTGCAGAGTTGACAAGAGCCAACCTGGGGCACTATGGAGATATAAACCTTTTAGATCCAGATACTACTCAAAGGCAAGTAGATAGTACATTGGCAGCATACTCAAAAATGATGTCGCCACTTAAAAACTCTTCAGATGGATTAACTAGTCTTAACCAAAGCAACTCCACCTTGGTAGCACTCCCAGAGGGTAGGCAGGAATTGTCAGATGGGCAAGTTAAGACAGGCATCAGCATGTCCTTACTCACCGTCATTGAAAAATTGAGAGAAAGGACAGATCAGAACGCTTCAGACGATGACATTTTGAAAGAGTTGCAGGACAACGCCCAGTGCCAACCCAACAGCGATACAAGTTTGTCCGGAAACAATGTGGTGGAATACATCCCGAATGCTGAACGACCCTACCGTTGCCGCCTGTGTCATTACACAAGTGGCAACAAGGGCTACATCAAGCAGCACTTACGAGTCCATCGACAGAGACAGCCTTATCAGTGTCCTATCTGTGAGCACATAGCAGACAACAGCAAAGATTTGGAGAGCCACATGATCCACCACTGTAAGACAAGAATATACCAGTGCAAGCAATGTGAAGAATCCTTCCATTATAAGGTAAGCATTGGTTCAGGAAGTCTTTCAGAGGACCTTAGCATCTTAGAGTGAGAAGGGAACTTTGTAGACTAGTCCAACCACCTCATTTTATAGATAAGGAAACTGGGTCCCAGAAAAGTTGGATAATTTGCCCAAGGGGATCCCAACTTATCAGTATTAAAGTTGGGACTGAAATCTAGGTCTTCAGAATTTCTGCTGTAGAATCCTTTGCCCTGCCTGCTGCCTCCTTAACAGCCTCTGTGTTTGAGTGTGTATAGTTTATTTAAAGTGTTGATTTTCTGTTGCAAGAGAATTATAGGGAGTATGTAGTGGATTGACATCATACATACGTTTGACTTAAATTTAACTGTACATCATCACGACAAAAAAATACATATTTTTCATCTTATATGGCCCCAAAATAACAGGCATTCAGTTCAGCTTCTGCACAACCAACAGTGATGTGTATCATTGCAGAAGGAAAAATGGGCTATAGTGGACCTGTTGAAAGGCACTGTCATGGAAATAGAACCATGTGTGTCATGTTTTATGGGCAGGGTAAAGAACTTTCAAAGTTATTTTGACTGTCTGATTTTTATCTTAAGTGCTGACCTTATCAAAACCAACATCCTGTATGAAGTGCTATTTTATAAAGGAAACTCGTTGAATCATTGGTTTAGAACTTTTCTTCTTCAGTGGGCCAGGTGACTCCTTGAAAATGTATTACAAATGTTATCCTAAGGGCTAACTAGAAGGTAGACTTTTTCCTTCAGATTACCGAGAGCTGGGGTCTAGCTGTGATAAAAAGGTAACAGGAGGGAGGCCGAGGCAGGCGTAGCACGAGGTCAGGAGATCGAGACCATCCTTGCTAACACTGTGAAACCCCGTCTCTGCTAAAAATACAAAACCTTAGCCAGGCATGGTGGTGGGCACCTGTAGTCCCAGCTTCTCGGGAGGCTGAGGCAAGAGAGTGGTGTGAGCCCAGGAGATGGAGCTTGCAGTGAGCTGAGATCGTGCCACTGCCCTCCAGCCTGGGCAACAGAGCGAAACTCCGTCTCTAAACAACCAGACAAACAAACAAAAAGGTAACAGGAATAAAAAAGCCCTTGAGTCTGAGGTTCACTGCTTCTCAGATTACACTCATGAAATTCCAAGTAGGACATCCACATAGGCTGCAAAGACAAGTTCCAGAAGTGTCCAGGAGTTTCTTTTGCTGCTGAGCTCTTGATTCGTGGGAGTGGAAGTAGAGGAGACAGGATGTCCTTCGAGGAGTACTTCCAGTTAGGTCTCTTACACATTTAGATATTTAAATGAAAAATTAGGAGTCTGGCGATTACGGATTGGATTTATTTTTGTGAAGTTGCATTATTCTGAACACTGCTGGTTCCTCTGGGCCTACCAGTGTTTCAGTAAATACGGACACGCCCACATCACTTAAGAAAGCGGTGACTTCCTTTCAGAGAATATGAAGAGGAACTGTCCATTGCATGATGTTAGATTTGCTAATGTACCTCTTTGTATAAATTGTCAAATGTGTCAAATGATCTTTTAGCAGACTTGATTTTAAAATGTGGTAATTCGTTGTACTAGGCCATGAAAGCAATGAACCCGTTCTTCTACAGCCTCCTAAGAGTTGGACATGTATATTTATTGAAAATTACATATTTCTTTCCACTTTTTAGAGTCAATTGAGGAATCATGAGAGAGAGCAGCACAGTCTTCCAGATACCTTGTCAATAGCAACTTCTAATGAGCCAAGAATTTCCAGTGATACAGCTGATGGAAAATGTGTCCAGGAAGGTATCTTATGTATTTTGTTATATGGGCTGCAGTGACTCGCACATGACGTAAAAGTGCTCTTAGTTGTCATGATTGGTTATTTTCAGGGCAAAAGCCTATATTCTTCTCCATTTTTGTACCATGGATGTGAGTGAATCTGATCTCTGTTTCTGAGGAAATGCCAAGTACTGAATGAAGCAGATGATTACTAGGTCCTAGGTGAGAAGCCCTAGATAGTAAGGATTCATCTTCAGCTTTGTAGGTAGATATTGCAGTTGAAACTTAAGCGCCCCTTAGAAGGTGATGTACCAGCAAGCCAGAAAAGCTACAACATGGAAAACAGGCTTCCCCTCCCTCTCTCGGCACCAGTTGACCTACTGAGAACAGAGCTTTTGCAGATGGTAGGCCCCCACCCCAAACTTTAACTGGGGCTTCCCACTGTGATCTTATTCTTACCCAAGTATGACTGCCAGATTTCATCTGCATTATTTAAAAAAAAAAAATACTCACACATAGACACACAAGATCTTTTTATGTACTAGTTAGGTAGCAGTCAACCGAGTTTCTGGTAATAGGAATATTAGAATCAAAAGATTTAATTAGAGCTCCATGAAAAGGCGGATGCCACATCCAGAGAATTAAGTATAAAGTGTACTAAGCTGTGCCGCTTTGGTTCAGCTCACTTAAATTGATATACTTTAAATGTCTCCAGTGTGGCGCATAATGTTTATGGGAGATAAAACATATTGGGGTGACTTTCCTTTTTAGATTTACTAAGAATTAAAGTTAGAAACGACTACAGAGTGAAATGTTTTACCATAATGTTTCATTAAATTATACCCCAGAAAGCATAACTGATTCTAGAATGCTTCTGAAAGAACTGATTTTGACACCACTGTAGCACCAAAATTCTCATGTCAAACAGATGTCATCCCTGTAAAACTCTCCAAAACAAAAGGAGTTTATGGCATAGCATCTGTTTCTGCAGTAGATGGCTGAGCTAAAACAGTTTTGTTTCCTTTTTACAAAATAGCCCTCAATGCCTCCTTTTATTTTAATTCATTATGTTTCCATATCTCCTTTAAAGGAGACATTAAAACGTTTGATATGATTGAACTATAAATCCCTAATGAAGGGATGAAGTAAATACTACTCAGTAGCACCACCTGCAGTTAATATCAGTGTTGGAAGATGTCTTTTTTAGCACCGTCCTAAAAAGCAAACATTTCAAACTGTCCAAATGAGTTAACAGATTAAAATTCACAATTTTAATAAAAGATTAAAGCGTCAGCTCAAAATTAAAATAACCACTTCAGACTTTACAGTATTAATGTATGTTTAGTATATTTTATGTTGCAGCATGTTTTCTTTGTGGCTCATGCCATTTTTTAAGAGTTACATGTATGGATTTTTAAATTGCCTGCCATGTCTGTTTTCCTCCACCTGGCTCCATTTGCTTTTTTCTCTCAGTACTGTAGCAGTTCAGATAGCTGCATATTTATACCTGGATGGGTATTTTATTAACTCATTAGGTATTTTGAAATCTGGTTGTCAGGTCAAAGAAAAAATTTTTAGCTCACAAGGTAATAATAAGTCATGCTTTGTTAAAACTTCTTTAACCATTTAGTAAACTTGTTAAACAAGAAGAGAGATGTGTGCCTCTGTGATCCCCAGTCTCTGCCATTCTGACAGCACAGATACCTTAGGGCATGTTTCAGCTTAACATTTGCTTGGCCAAAAGGTGTGGCCTGCCTGTCTTGAGCTAGATACTGTGCTAGGTGCTGGGAGTGCAGTGAAAGGCATCACTGCCCTTCAGGAACCCAACTCAGTGAAGAAGACAGAACGAGGCTGATGGGCGTGTCAGCAGATACCACAGGAGCTCAAATAGAGCCGCAAGCAAAGCCCTTTCATATGGTGTTACTCCATGAAACCTAATTAAATTGGTTTTTATTGGAAACCTATAATTTGCCAAGCCCTGGGGATTCAGTCTAAACAAAACAAGCAGATCCCTTATCCTCAGAGAATAGACATTTAGTGACAGGGCAGAGATTTTACCCAGACATGCAGGTAAAGTACAGACTTTGCTAAAGGAAAAATGTAGGACTTACTAAACTATGCTGTGAGGTTCTAGCGTTTCCAATTTGTAGATGAGAAAACTGAGACTTCAAGAGGCAAAATAATTTACCCATGATCATACTAGTAGAAAGTGGCAGAGCGAGGACTAAGCCCAAGTTTTTGAACTTTAAATCCAATATTCTTTCCATTGGAAACAGTTGCTTGAAGTATCACAGGCTCTCATTCTGTGCTATATTAAGTTTTTCCATCTGTCAGTTTTATTAGTTGTCATTGATCTGTAATATTTCTCACACAAAACCATTATCCAATATTTCACACTTCATTTTTTAGGGTTTTTTTAAAACTGTATTTGGAACAGTGCCATTTCTAATCAAGTCCAAGTTTTTAACCTACCAATTAAGAGCAATACTTAGATTATAATTATGATTAGTGTGTATATTAATGTTATAGATTTATACCAGGAAATTAGGACATTTTGTTCTGCCTGGCAGTAGTTATTAGCAAAAGAAAATTTCAATTTCAGAAGCTGTAAATTTAACTTAAGGATTTTCTTTGTTGAAATTTCAGTGTGGGTTTTCCTTTGTATAATACCACGGATTTTACTTTTATGCAGTGTATACAGGTGTTCTACCTAAGCTTTCTTCCTGCCAAGAGACACACAGTTCTTCCTGCTCTGCCTTTTTCATGAGCTTCCATGCTTGTTTTGTTTCTGAATATAAAGCAGAGTGTGAACAGCCTGTGGACTGTATGCTGACAGACAAGTACATGAAGCGTTGAATATCTTCAGGAAATCGTTTTATATGATCAAGTCACTCAACTCGTGTTGACATAAGCTTATCCCAACTTGAATTACTCAGCCCTGTTGTTGCAGAGTGAGTTTAGTAACATGGCTTCTTTTCATTGGATCCATGTTTCCTGCATTTTGGAGAGCTGCATATTCATGTCAGTCATAACCTTTGTCCCTGTAACCTGTCAGTTAACTAGAAAGAATTATACATTGCATAGCACTTAAAAATTTGCGCTGCTTTTCCTTTCTTGTTGAATTGATAGCTAACATTTAGTGGTAAACAAAGAAAATGCACTGGGTGAAAAGGCCTTAGGCTTTTTTTTGCAGGGGGAGAGTAGGGGAGAGATCTCTTGCTCTGTTGCCCAGGCTGGTCTCCAACTCCTGGCCTCAAGCGATCCTCCCACCTTGGCCTTCCAGAGTGCTAGGATTATGGGCATGAGCCACCACACCCAGCCAGCCAGGCTTTTTATGTTGAGTTGGTTATATATGCTTCATAGCTACACTTTATAATATTGGAGTATAGTATTAAATTACAGCTTGTTGGCAAGTCAGTGTTTCTTTAAGACAGTATATCTAGTATTGGTTAGAGTAACACCTATTTGGTGATACAGATCAACAGGGTGTCTCTGATTAATTTAGCTCCTACACAGTCAGCCGGAAGCAAGTTCATTATGATTTAGAATATTGTACACGGTTATGCAGAGATCATCCCAACCTATCTGTTTATAGGTCAGATGATGTTCAGTTTATATCTGCTGATAGCGTATATGCAGGAAAACCTATAAAACCACTTCAGACTTGTTAAAACAGCAAGAAAGCCGTGATTGAAATACTAATACAACTGTGTGGTATAAATTTTCATTTATAATGGAATGTAAATGCTGTCATTTGAATCTTGTCAAAGCCTGCTACTAAAACTCTGAAATACCTTGTCTAGGGAATAAGTCTTCAGTCCAGAAACAGTATAGATGTGATGTGTGTGATTATACAAGTACAACATATGTTGGTGTCAGAAACCACAGGCGAATCCATAACTCTGATAAGCCGTATAGGTAAGTGTTATGATTCTAGAATTTTAATGCTTGTATTAAAATATTTTATCGTAAAAAAAAATGAAATAATTAAAAATGTATAGCACTTATTGAAACACAGGTTAAGAAGTAAGAAATTTCCACTAATTGGTTTTATATTTTGTTGTTTATATATTATTTATTTTTTGAGTCAGGGTCTTGCTGTATTGCCCAGGCTGGAGTGCAGTGGTGTGATCGTAGCTCATTGCAGCCTCGAACTCCTAGCCTCAAGGGATCCTCCCACATCAGCCTCCCAAAGTGCTGGGATTGCAGGCGTGAGCCACTGCACCTGGCTGGTTTTATAAGTCTTGTTTGGTTTGTTAAGATGTGAACTTTAAGCTTGAATCTTAGGACAGTAGGCATTTTGTCTAGTTGATATATAGGAAATTGTCTTTATCTGTCAATTTTATGTTTTCATTTCATATGGGTATACATTTCATAGCAATTTTCAGTGCCTTAGAGTTCATTTCAGTAATTTGGCAGTAAGGTACTCAGTATTCCAGCAAAAGATCCTTAAAACTTAAAGGCAATAAAATTTCCTATTAAAGAGTCTATTTTTCAAAATTAAGCTAGTATGTATAGAATAAGTCATTTAATGTTGTTACTTGATTTTTCCCAAAAGCCAATTCAAATATGTATTTCAGAAAATATAGGCATTCTCAGTGATAGTGCTAGGCCATGGGCATGAACTCTTCCACCCCCTTGTCAAAACTTTGCAGGTTTTAACTCTCTCCCCAGAATTTATAGATACGATACAAGTGAGTGTGGGAAAGTTATTTTATTAATCTCAATGAAAACCCGATAGACTGTGCCATAAAAGGTCATTGTTTAATCCCATAGTGTAGTGATCTGTGTATGGTTTCGAATATTTAATACGTGCTTAGTTTGCAAACCAGCAGATTTACTTATAATCACTCTTGAGACAGTACATCTGTTTGCAGAGTCTTAAAACTCTGTGGAAGATATTTGACCTTGCCTCAGTCTTCCTCAGTGTCTTTCTTTCTTTCCTTCTTTCCTTCTTTTCTTTCTTTTCTTTCTCTTTCTCTCCTTTCTTTTCTTTTTTCTTTTCTTTTCTTTCTTTTCTTTCTTTTCTTTCTTCCTTTCTTCCTTTTTTTCTTTCTTTCTTTCTTTCTTTCGACAGAGTCTTACTCTGTCATTGCCCAGGCCGGAGTGCAGTGGCGTGATCTCGCCTCATGGCAACCTTCGCCTCCCGGGTTCAAGTGATTATCATGCCTCAGCCTCCCAAGTAGCTGGGACCACAGGCATGCTAATTAGCTAATTAGAGACGGGTTTCACCAGGTCTTAAACCCCTGGCCTCAAGTGTCTGCCCACCTCAGCCTCCTAAAGTGCTGGGATTACATGGTTACACCATGTCCAATCAGTCTATTTAATAGGTGGAACTGAGTATGTATACATTCATGATTTATACTGGGAAATGATTAGGAGAATGTGATGGAAACAAGGAACACTAGTTTACCTGATAGGAGGAGAAAGCTTTGCGTTTATATTTTTGGTATCCTTGAATTTAGACATACCATGCCAGATTCATGTGATTTAAGTAAGAAGAAAATAACATTTCTCTGGGTCCAGAATTATATTGTTCTTTCATTCATGGAGAAATATTTATTGAGCAAATACTATGCTTCAGGGGCCATGCTAGATTCTTGGACTACAGTCATAACAAAACAGACGTCATCTTTGCTGTCATGGAACTTGTAGACAAACAATATGCAAGTAGACCCACAAATACTTAGGATAAATGTATGCAACAGGTTAGTGATTCCAGTTCTGTTGAAGGTTTTACATCTGCTTTATTAGATCAGTCCTGCAGCTTAAAGATTCATTTTGATAGCTGTCAGTGTCTCAGGGATGTTTTCTTATGTTCTTAAAATATTCACAGACTCGTAGGATTCCTTGCAGTTGTCTTAGGGTCTTCCTACTAACAGGCAACATCCTGTGAGAATCCTCTTTGTGTAACATCAAAGAAGTCTCAGTCTGTTATTTTCCAAATTTATTCACACTCCACTTTGTCACTGGGTTTGGTGTGTTTATGCCTTAGAAACAATTTTGTCATACCTCCCTCGTTGTACTTATTATCAGTTTTTCCTCATAAGTCTTATTTTCTAATGTCATGGCTCTCCTTTTAACCTTCTTTAAATACTCACTGTCCTTTGTCTTTATGGGATTTCTGGTCGCAGAGCATTATGGATTAACATGTTCTATTCCAGGATGTTTCTAGGACTTTCTCCTCATTGTCCTATACTGTGTACCTTAAGCTGAGCTGGAAAGTGTAAGCTTTATAATGCCTGACTTAATTCAAGGATCACAGGAGTTTCTCTGGCTCTTTTTGCGTCTGCTTCATTCAGTTTCATTGCCTGGTGCACTTATGGTCAGAGTTTGGGCTTGGTTTCTCAGAGTTCATGCCATACTCTATGCATTTCTGATTCCCTACATTTCGTTAAGAAACATGCTCACAAGCAGCAGTAACGAGTTCTTATAGAGCTGCAAGGTCTTGTTGCACAACTTCTAAATTTTGCACAAGGGCACAAAAGGTTTATTGTTTATTTTAGTGTGCCTGTTACATAATAGGTTTTCTGTAGTGGTGAAACCTGTTCCTTTCTCGTGCTTTTGCTTTTTATGCTGTCATTCCAGTCCTTCAGTGACCCCATCTTTGTGGTCTGGGCAGTACGGCTTCATGGATCCCTGGTTCTAGGGGCAGATAGTCCTGAGATTGAATCTGAGGTCTCTCACTTGTGGGATTTGTTTCACCTCTCTGTGCTTGATTTTGTCATTAATAGAATGAGGATATTAAGGTTGTGAGGATGAAATGAAATACCATATAAGGTACCAGCACATGATAAGCAGCCAGTAAGTGGTAGCTGGTAGTTACTGGGCCCAGCTTTTATCTTCTCAATAATTCATTATCTAAACAAAGAAAAGTACTAAAAGGCTGATGACCTCTAAACACTAGGGAAACAAAGAATGAATTCTGTGCCAGGGTAGGCAGGCAGAGCTCATTTTACGGGAGGGATGCTGGGCCCAGGCAGAGTGCTGTCCCTGCTGAGGTCCCCATGCTATGTCTGGCTGCTTTGGAGTCACTCTAGTGTCTTGGGAGCATCCCAGGCCTGGACCACACACTTCCTGTGCCCAACTGGTGGCCTTGGGAATGTTATGCCACACTAAGCCTCTTTTCCCATATGAAACCGGGGAGAATACTTCCCTGCTCATAAAGCTTTGTGAAGATTAAGTGAAATTATATTTATGAAGTACCCAGCATGTTACTTGGTGCATTGAAGGGGCTTGTTCCCATTTTCTGCTTATGAAGTTGTCAGATTATCTCAGAAGCCCTGTTCTTACCCAGAAAAAAGAGAGCTGTTTTCCATTCCTGTGGAAGGCAGGTAAAGATTAAAATGACATCATTCCATCCCAGTCCCTACTAATGCAGCTGTTAATAACTTTGTTTTTATTCTGTGTAAACCATACACCAATTATAGTTATTGGGGTGCAGGTGGTATTTGGTTACATGAGTAAGTTCTTTAATGTTGATTTATGAGGACCTGGTGCACCCACCACCCGAGCAGTATACACAGCACCATATTGGTTGTCTTTTATCTTTCGCTGTCCTCCCACTCTTTCCCCCCAAGTCCCCAAAGTCCATTTTATCATTGTTATGCCTTTGCATCCTCATCGCTTAGCTCCCACATATCAGTGAGAACATATAATGTTTGGTTTTCCGTTCCTGAGTTACTTCACTTGGAATAATAGTCTCTAATCTCATCCAGGTCACTGCAAACGCTGTTAATTCATTCCTTTTTATAGCTGACTAGTATTCCATCATATATATATATACACACACGCACACATATATTTATATGTGTGTGTATATATATGCATATATATATATATCTCAGAGTTCTTTATCCACTTGTTGATTGATGGGCATTTGGGTTGGTTCCACAATTTTGCTATTGTGAATTATGCTGCTATAAACTTGCGTGTGCAAGTATCTTTTTCAAATAATGGCTTCTTTTCCTCTGGGTAGATCCCCAGTAGTGGGATTGCTGGATCAAACGGTAGTTCCACTTTAGTTCTTTAAGGAACCTCTGCACTATTCCATAGTGACAGCCACAATGTAAACAAGTTTACATTCCCCCCAGCAGTGGAGAAGTGTTCCCTTATTGCCACATCCACACCAACGTCTACTGTCGATGGATTCTTTGATTATGGCCATTCTTGCAGGAGTAAGGTGGTATCACACTGGGGTTTTGATTTGCATTTCCCTGATCATTAGTGATTTTTTCATATGTTTGTTGGCAATTTGCATATCTTCTTTTGAGAATTGTCTATTTATGTCCTTAGCCCACTTTTTGATGGGATTGATTGTTTTTTTTTCCTACTGATTTGAGTTTGTTATAGATTTTGGATATTAGTCCTTTGTGAGATGTATAGATTGTGAAGATTTTCTCCCACTCAGTGGGTTGTCTGTTTACTCTCTTGACTGTTCCTTATGCAGAAGCTCTTTAGTTTAATTAGATACCGCTATTTATCTCTATTTTTATTGCAATTGCTTTTGTGTTTTTGGTCACGAAATCCTTGCCTAAGCCAGTGTCTAGAAGGGTTTTTCCAATGTTATCTTCTAGAATTTTTATAGTTTCAGGTCTTAGGTTTAAGTCCTTAATCCATTTTGATTTGATTTTTATATAAGGTGAGAGATTATACCTGACATTTATAACGTTGACCCCAAAGTTTTACCGAAAAGTTCCAGTCAAAATTTTTCATAATGGATGGTCATCAGTTTAGTTTAATATTGCACTGCTGGACCTGCCCTGATTTACATCTCCCAGTACCACTTTTGTAGAGAACAAGATGGGAGAACAAAACGTTGTCCTGAGAGTATCAGTTTCTTTTTAACCATATGGCATGGAACCCATTTTCCCTTAGAAACACAGCTGTACTGTGCTTAGGTTCTGAAACTACACTGTAGCAGGGGGACAGTGTGATGTCAAGGGAAGTACAGGGGCTTTGGGCTCAAGTACTCCACACACTGCCCAGGACATCGTACATGCACAGTAAATGTTGACTGATAGTTGTCCATATCCCTCAGTTTTTCCTATCTATAAAATGGGTCTGATTCTTTAAGTTTTTTGTATAAGGTTAATTTATTCTTGAAAATAAATGTGTAGTGGTATTATTACACCTTTTCTTCCTTAAGTAGAATAGCTGCCCAAATAATATAAGATGAATTTTTTTAATACCCAGTCCAAAAATACCCATTTTTCCCTAATTGTTTGAAAATATACTTTTAGAGGTAGCTTTTTCATATCGAGAACCAAACAAGGTCCAGCCAGTCTATTAAGAGAGTCTCTTAAGTCTCTGTCTCCCTCCTTCCCTCTAAATTTTTTAAATAGATTTTATACTTGATGTTCCCATGCCTCCTGAAAACTGCATAAATCATAAAGGTACAGCTGATGAATAATGGCAAATTAAACTCATGCTTGTAACACAAACCATTATCAGCTCTTCAGTAGCACCCCTTCATGGGCCTTCCAGTCTTTAACTACCCCTCCCCTCTTTCTGGTAACCACTATCTTGACTTCTAACATTATCAATTAGTTTTTTCTGTTTCTGAACTTAATAAAAATGGAATCATACAGGACATATTCTACTTTATGTTTAGATTTTTTCACTCAACATGTGTGTGTATAGTTCCACCTAGCACAAATGCATTTCATTGCTGTATAATATTCCACTGTTAAGACCACCACAATTTATTCATTGTGCTGTGGATAGACATTTGGGTTATTGCAAGGTTTTCCTCCCTGAAATGATCTGATACCAGTTTGAACATTGTTTTATATGTTTTGGGGCGTATATATGAAATGAGTCCATTTCCATTGGGTTTATACCTAGGGGTGGAATTTCTTGGTAATTGGACATGTATATGTATTCAGCTCTGGTAGACAGTGTCAATAGTTTTCCAAAATGGTTGTACCTGTTCACATCCTCAGCAGCACTTTGTGTTGTCAGTCTTTAATCTCTATTGTTTTGGTAGATGTATAGCAGTGTATTATTGTGCTTTCGTTTGCATTTCCATGATAATTTCTGAGTTTGAGCATCTTTTCATTTATGGGCCATTGCCCACTTCTTTTTTGCATTGTCTGTTGTATTTAGCATTGTTATGAGGGAATACCTCAGGCTGGGCAATTTATAAAGAAGAGGTTTATTTGGCTTATGGTTCTGCAGGCTGTCCTCTGCTCAGGAGGCTTCCAGTCATGACAGAGGTGAAGCGGGAGCAGATATGTCACATTGTGAGACATGGAGCAAGAGAGAGGGAAGGAGGTACCAGGCTCTTCTTAACAGTCAGATCTTGCAGTAACAGAGAGATCTCATTATTCATGAATGGCTACACCAAGCCATTCCTAAGGGATCCGTCCCCATGACCCAGTCGCCTCTCCCCAGGCTTTACCTCCAACATTGGGGATCAAATTTCGACATGAGATTTGGAAGGACAAATATCCAAACTATCATCTGCTGTTTTCTTACTGATTTGCAGGAGCTCTTTATGTATTCTGAGTACGAGGCCTTTGTGGGGCATATTGCAGATGTCATCTAAACTATGGCTTGCCTTTCTACTTTCTTAATGATGTCTTTTGATGAACAGACATTTCCAGTTTAATATAGTCAAAATATTAATCTTTTTGTTTGTGTTTAGGACTTTTGTGTCTTTATATTCTGAAACTGGTTTTGATTTTTTGAAATAGTCTGTTGAGTTAGGTAGATGATGATACAGAAATAAAAATGTGTGCTGATTTTCAGGGATGGTACATCAACTATGTATGCTTAGGTATTACTGAGCTTGGTTTACTGTAATATGGCACTAAAGCTAAAAAAAAATCTAAACAAAACATTTCAGAAAGGCTTTCAGCAGTGGGAATGACAGTTTGGAATGGAAATAATAAGGTTGCCTCTCAGTGTAGTCAGTTATTGTATGGGATTTGTGTAACTATAAGTATATTAGAAATGATAATAATAGCTGATATTTTTGAGAAGATTGTTTTTGGGCTAGGCCTGGTGTACTAAGCATTCAATACGTGTCAGTTCAGTCCTCACAGCAGCCCAGTACTTAGGAATATTACTACCCCAATTTTATAGACATGGAAACAGAGGCTGGGCTAGCTTAAATAACTTTCCCCATGTCTCAGAGCTGGGGCTTGAACTCTTGCTTCTAATGACTGTGTCATCCTGCCTGTCTGTGCTACTCCAGGGAGATCTCTTTCTGAAGTGTACTGCTGCTGCATGCCAGCAGCCCACACCAAATCAGGGTGTGAAACAGAAGCAATTTCATTATGCTCAGGGATTCTGTGGGTCGGTCAGGAATTTGGAAAGGACACAGTAGAGACGGCTTATCTCTGTCCCATACCGTCTGGGGTCTCATCAGAGAAAGCTTGAAGGCTGGAAGTGACCCAGACAGCTGGGGGTTACAGTCCTCTGAAGGCTGCCTCAGCACAGGCTGGTGCTGTGCTAGCCGTTGGTTGGGCCTCAGCTGGAAAACACACATGATTTCTCCTTGTGGACTTTGCAGGTCTGCTAGTCCCCAAAATGAGCTTCTTAGATAGGTAGGCAAAAGCTGTGTTGCCTTTTATGACCTAACCTTGGAAGTCACAACGCATCACTTCCACCAGAGTTACAAGCTTCAGTCTTTTTTCATCTGTAGGCATCGTGATTCTTTAGTCAATGTGTTGGCTTGGGGAAAAACTTAAGTCTTTAAAAAGCTTCAGTTTGTTTAAGGAAAACAGTGAAGGAGACAGTTTCATCAGGAGGAAAAAATGTATATTTTGTTTTGAAGAGATGAACTGAAAGAGTTTGTTTTTCTCAGTGGCATAAAGATCTCTCAGGTTCATCACAAAATTTGAAGTGGCTGTTTTGTGGGGGCCTTAATTATTTCTTTAAAAGCGTAGAAAATGAATTGAAGGTCATAAGATAAGCCCTATTGCAAAATTTCTGTTGAAATCATTGTGTATGTGTTCAAACCAGGCTCAAGTCACCCCAAATCTTGTAGGACATCCAGCTGCTTTCTTCCATCTAAGCCCTCAAGGCATTTGACCTGGAAAGTAACCAAGTAAGGTCCCAGGCCAGGGAAGTAGGGGTTTTTAAACCAGCATCCTTATCTCCTTGGGGTTCTGAGACCAAAGTAACTGACTTACTAACAGTAGGAGAAAGTCTGTAGAAAAATTCAGTCTCAGGCTTTTTAGCCAAGTTGTAAGAAGCCTTGGGTTTCTACACTGGCTTTCTTTGGGTTGCCAAAGTAGCTTCTTTGCATTGGGAAGAAATCATTTTTTATACAGATACACATCGGGTTTTATTGGGTAACATAGAAATTGTGCTTCTTTGGACATTCCAAAGCCTGGATTCAACAATGGCCATATTTACAGGCCACTCTAGGAGTCCAGCAATCACACTGTTAGGGTGTTTTTTTAAATGTCATGTGTATGACTTTGCCTTGGTAAAGGAGTCCCAAATGGCTCTGTCACCAGGAGCATCCAGCAGTTCCACCAAGGAAGCAAAGCAGAATCATGACAGGTGGTGTCATGATCAGTGTGCTTTTTTGTCAGTGTGGTTTCGTTTTGGTTTAAGACTTTTTTTGCCCAATGGATGGGGCGGGATAGGAAGGAGCAATTTACCCTACGTGGAAATATGGTTGTTGCTGGTCTGTTGGTGAGGTGGTTAGAAATGATTTGTTAGACATAGCCTCTGTTTCAAAACATATTTTCTTTTTTTAAATGTTTTTGTTTTGTTTTTTAATAAATCTTATTGTATATATTGGAGGTTAATCATATGATGTATAGAATATAGATAGTAAAATGGTTACTATAGTGAAGCAAATTAGCATATCTGTCATCTTACATTTTTTTTTGTGTGGCAAAAGCAGCTAAAATCTACTTATTTAACAAAAATTCCTAATACAGTACATTTTGATTATAGTCCTTATGCTGTGTATTAGATCTCTAGACAAGTTCATCCTACATACATGCTGCTTTGTATGCCAGAATCTTCTCTCCCTCCCCACCCCCAGCCCCTTGTAACCACTCCTTCCTTCTCTGTGTGTGTGTGTATTGGACTTTTAAGTAACATTGAGCAATGCTTGTCTTTCTGTGTCTGGCTTATTAGCATGAGGCATGCCCATCCATGTTGTGGCAAAAGGCAGGATCTCCCTTTTTAAGGTGGAATGATTGTGTGTGTGTGTGTGTGTGTGTGTGTGTGTGTGTGTGTGTCGCGCACATGCCACGTTTTCTTTATCCATTTGTCCGTCAGTGGACACTTAGGTCGTTTCCATACCTTGGTTTTTGTGAGGAATGCTGCACTGAGCATGGAAACGCGGATACCTGGTAAGGTGGCCATTTCATCTCCTACACAGAAGAGGGATTTCTGGGTCATGTGGTAGTTCTATTTTTAATTTCTTTAGGAACCTCCATACTAGTTTTCATGGCCGTACCAATCTACATTGTCACCAACAGTGTAGTAGGATTTCCTTTTCCCTACACCCCTGCCAACATTTATTCTCTCTTTTGTCTTTGATAATAGTCATCCTAACAGGTTATCATTTCATAGTGGTTTTAATTTGTGTTTCTCTGATGATTCGTGATGTTGAATACATTTTCATATCACTATTGCAGTTTTTATGTCTTTGGAGAAATATCTTTTCAGGTCCTTTGCTCATTTTTTAATCGAGTTATTTGTCCTTCTGCTATTGAGTTATAAGTGTTCGTTATAAATTTTGGATATTAACCCCTTATCAGATATGTGGTTTGCAGTTTTTTTTTTTTTTTTTTTTTGCAGTCCTTAGGTTGCTCTTTCCTTTTGTTGATTGTTTTCTTTGCTGTACAGAAGTTTTTTGGTTTGATGTTGTCCCTTTTATTTGTGCTTTTGTAGCCTGAGCTTTTGGTGTCATATCCAAAAAAATCATTGCCACTGCAGCGAGATTTTTCCCTGTATTCTCTTCTAGGAGTTTGACAGTTTCTGATATTCCATTCAGCTATTTTATCCATTTTGAGTTGATTTTTGTGGATGATGTAAGATATGGATCCAATTTAATTCTTTTGCATGTGGATATCCAGTATTCCCAGCACCATTTATTGAAGAGACTATTCTTTCTTCATTATGTCCTCTTGGTGCCCTTGTCAAATATTCATTGACTGTGTATGTTTAGATTGATTTCTGGGCCATTTATTCTGTTCCATGGATCTGCATTTCTGTTTTTATGTCTTTACCATACTGTCAAAACATATTTTCTATCATTTCTCCTTTTTCTGGGTACTACATTTATAGATCAGAGCCTTAAAAATGGCTGTGCCCGGCCAGGCACAGTGGCTCATGCCTGTAATCCCAGCACTTTGGGAGGCCAAGGCGGGTGGATCACCTGAGGCCGATAGTTCGAGACCAGCCTGACCAACATGGAGAAATCCTGTCTCTACTAAAAATATTAGCCAGGTGTGGTGGCACATGCCTATAATCCCAGCTACTCAGGAGGCTGAGGCAGGAGAATCACCTGAATCTGGGAGGGGGAGCTTACGGTGAGCCAAGATTGATTGCGCTATTGCACTCCAGCCTGGGCAACAAGAGTGAAACTCCGTGTCAAAAAAACAAACAAAAAAATGCTGTGCCCCACAGCCCAGGAACGTTCTTATCTCTGGAAAGGAAGGGGAGGCAATTGAGGTGAGGCACACAGGGAGTCTCAAATGTATATTGGTAATGTCCTGTGTCTCAACTAGGAGTGTTCATTGTTTATCATTATTATTATTATTATTATTGTTTTTGTTTTGAGACGGAGTCTCGCTCTGTCGCCCAGGCTGGAGTGCAGTGACGTGATCTCGGCTCACTGCAAGCTCTGCCTCCCAGGTTCATGCCATTCTCCTGCCTCAGCCTCTCAAGTAGCTGGGATTACAGGCGTCCACTACCGTGCCTGACTAATTTTTTATATTTTTAGTAGAGACGGGGTTTCACCGTGTTAGCCAGGATGGTCTCAATCTCCTGACCTCGTAATCCGCCTTCCTCGGCCTCCCAAAGTGCTGGATTACAGGCATGAGGCACCACGCCCGGCCCATTCTTTATTATACTTAAGGAGTCTTGGGGAGAAATGAACTCTGTCCTAAAGAATAATCTGCAATGCATTTATATTGATGTACAAGATAATTTGTTATAGCATTGTTTATAATGTCAGAAATATCAAAAACATTCTAGCTCTATGCTACTTAGTAGAGTGGTTAAATTACGATATTTTCATAGGATGGAACGTTATACCCCATTGAAAATGCATAATTTTTAACTTGAGAAGATACTCATGGAACATTGTCAAAAGTAGGATTAAAAATCTATAGTATGATTCTACTTTTTGCTTCAGATCTACATATGTACATTTAAAAAGACTAGAAAGCTATGCAAGTAATTTTTTAGAATTTATCTTTATACTTGCCTATATTCCATTTTTATGCAAGGAATATAGACTATATAATAGAAAAGGGTTTAAATAAAGAGATAACATTTCTTGACCAGTTGAGTGGACAGGAATTGGCTCAGTAATTTAAAACAACAATCCATAAGCAAAGGGCTCTGATAGCATGGCAAATCAGATAACCCACAATGCTCCAAATGAAGAAAAGGCATTTTTTTCAGCTGTCAATTCTGCAGGCCGAAAAGTTTGAGGGCCTGGCCCTGGCTTCTGGTGAAGGATTTTGTGCTACAACACAACATGGCGGAGAAAGACACAAAAGGGGGGACACATGCGAAGAACCAAAGAACTCAGGGGTGTCCTGGCTTCATAACGCCCCACTCTCAGGAGAACTAATTCATTCCAAGAACCAGTCCAGTCTTGGAAGAGCAGGAACCCACCCACCACTGAGAGAACAACACCAACATCCCATTTATAAGGAATCCACCCCCAAACACAGAAACACGAGGCCCTTCCTCCCAGTACAGCCATATTGGGGATCAAATTTCAACGTTAGTTTTGGTATTGACAGACAGACCATATCTAAACTGTGGTGCTGTGTCTTAGTCCATTCAGGCTGCTATAACAAAATGCCTTAGACTGGGTAATTTATGAACAACAGAAATGTATTGCTCACAGTTCTGGAGGCTGGGAAGTCCAAGCTCAAGGTGTCAGCAGCTTTGATGTCTGATGAGGGCCTGCTCCCTACTTCATAAATAACACCTTTTTGCAGCATCCTGACATGCTGGAAGGGGCAATAAAGCTCCCCTGAGCCTCTTTTATAAGGGCACTAATCCCATTCACAAGGCCTCTGCCCTCATGACCTAGTCACCTTCCAAAGGCCCCACCTCTTAATACTATCCCTTTGGGGATTAAGATTCCACATAGGAATTTCAGCGGGGGGGGCACGTACACATACATTCAGATCATACCACTCACATTCACAAGGCCTCTGCCCTCATGATCTAGTTACCTTCCAAAGGCCCCACCTTAATACTATCCCTTTGGAGGTTAAAGTTTTCACATAGGAATTTCAGACAGGCGGGGGCGGGGGTGGGAGGCGGGGGACACGTAAATTCAGATCATACAACACTTAGAAACTTTGAGAAATAAAATGTTTTGTCTCTTTGTAAGAGACTTATTGAGTGGTTTGAATAGTGCTTGCCTTCTCGTTGTGTCCTTTACAGTCTAGAATGAGCATCTTTCCTGTGCTTTGGCAAGTAGTCAGTTGTCCTTTCTAAGAAATTGTCTCCAAGAGTTCCTTTAACACAAACTTTTTTGCTGCCATAACTTCCTTCAGGAACTACATACCTCGTTGTTAAATTCACTTTCACTAAGATCCTCTGGCTGCATATCCCAAGTTTTCTTCAGTGTCAGCAGTGTCAGCATTCCTGTGGCCAGTTATTTATTTGTTCTAGAATTCATTTACATTTATGTCTAATTTTGCTTCCAGCATTATCACTTTGTGGGTTTTTGCTGCACTTCAATTTTGTTGGCCAGTTCCTCTCTTATGACTATCCATTTTCGTAACATGTCCTGCAGGTTTAACGTTGGGAGATAAGGATGCAGCATAACTACATGTTTTGCTGTTGGGGAGTGAACGGCATAGCACAGTGACCAGTCACCAGCTTTGAAAGGCTTGCTTGGTCACTGGCCATGATACATCTCTGTTTACATAGTAGACTGAAGAGCTGCCAGTGAAGTTTGTTCTCTGCAGTTACTCACAGTTCATATTCCCATAGTAGTTAATAACTGAAATTGGAACCATGCTGTTGGGGGACTGATAATGTTTAACTAAGCCATAGTAACTGAAATTCATGCAGCTCAGAACTGTGCAAAGCAAGGACCACACACACACACACACACACACACATACACACACACACACTCATTGTTAGGCTTGTTCTTGTATATTTTATTTTTTCCATTTCTATTGTAAATTTTTTCCTTCTTCTAGTATTTTGCTAGCATTTTAATATTGTTTCCATATAAGAAAGTTGTTGATCTGTACGGAATGTTAGATTTGTGGCTTTACTTAGTAACAGTTTTTAATTTTCTATTGGATTGTTAAGGTATATCATTACATTATCTGCAGATCATTTTCTCATACTTTCCTTTCTGTTTATAGCTTTTCTTTCTTTCTTTTTTCATTTTTTATTTTTTCCTGAGACAGAGTCTTCTGCTAGAGTGCATTGGTGCAGTGGTATGATCTCGGCTCACTGCAACCTCCACCTCCTGGGTTCAAGAGATTCTCATGCCTCAGTCTCCCAAGTAGCTGGGATTCCAGGCACCCGCGACCATGCATGGCTCGTGTATTTTTGGTAGAGACAGGGTTTTACCGTGTTGGCCAGGCTGGTCTCAAACTCATGACCTCAGGTGATCCGCCCACCTCAGCCTCCCACAGTGCTAGGATTACAGGTGTGAGCCACCACACTGGGCCTATATCTCTTCTTTCTTTCCCTCGTCTGATTGTCCTAGCTGGTACCTCCACAACACTGCATAACAGTGGGGATAGTAAATGTCCTTGTTCTGTTCTTGAATTTAATAGAAATGCTCCTGGTGGTTCCTAATTAAGCTTGACACTAGTTTTGGAGTTGAGAAAGTTATATTTTTATGATATTGAAGAATTATCCATCTACCTTATTTTGTAGAGAAGTTTTATTAAGAATGTGTATTGGGTTAGGTGTTGTTGGTTTAAGTGCCTCCTGAGTTTGGCAATAGGAAATACACAGCTATACCCATGGAGTATATTTGTAAAAAAAAAAAAAAAAGAAAGAAAATTAAATATGACCTTGAATCTAATGAAATGACATCTGTAGATCATTGGTTCCCAACTAAGGGTGCTTTTGCCCCCTCAGAGGACATTTGCCAGTGTCTGGAGACATTACTATGTTTGTCACAATTGATGGAGAAAGCGCTACTGGCATTTAGTGAGTAGAGGCCAGCAATGCTGCTGGACAACCTGCTGCCCAGACAGCCGTCACAGTGAAGAATTACCTAGCCCCAAATGTCAGGAATGCAGAAGCTGAGAAACTTTTTTCTAGATCTCACTTCCAGTTCACAAGAAACATGAAGGACACAGGGATATGATAAACGACATCACCAGAAAGTCCTCAGTGTAGTCCATGTAGTGAGAGATTCTGCAAGACAGATGGCCTGATATCTTCAACAGATACATGCATGAGGGGTGACGGGAAAGAAAGAAAGAGATATTATAGATTAAAAGAGACTTAAGAGACTTACCAACCAAATATGAAATGTAGATCTCATTTGGATCCTAATTTGAATAAGACATGTCTGCAAAAATCAAGCAACTTTAAGTTAGGAGAATACACGAAACAAGATTAGCAAAATGCCAACAATCAGTATTGAAACTGGATGGTACGGATTCATCACATTTTTATTTATAATTTTGTCTTTGTTTAATGATTTCCATAATCAGAAATTTAAAAATGAATATTGATTTTTTTTTTTTAGATTTAGTCTCAGCAACACCAGCAAAAATATGCCTTTTCTCTTCCAATCCTTTCAAATGGTGACTCATAATAATGAAGCTCCTAATACTGAACTGTCTGTATTCCTAGAATAAGTCTCCCCTAAAAGAATGAGCACATGCTGGTACACAAATTAAAGTTTATAGACTGTGTTCCAAGAATCTTTAAGTGCCTGAAATTTTTATGCAAAGATGATTGTCAGTTGTCACAATTATATATTCTACATAAAACAGAGAATTAAATGGAATTCCACCAATTCCATCCAATGTGAAATGCTAGGCAGCTTATTGTAGTCAATAAATACTTCATTGTAGAAAGTTTAAATTGTAACAGTAGCCTTCCATAATTCAAATTTTATAAAAATATATGTATTTTTAAATACTGGAAAGTAAACATCAAAATAATAATAATGGTTATATCTAGTGAAAAGGCTATGATTGATTTTTGTTTTCTTTTTTTTTTTTTTTCCTGTATATTTCTAATTTTCTAGAGTCAATTTTTGATATCAGGAAAAAAGTTATTTAAAAATTAAAGCAGTTCACCTATCACCCAAATCTTGGTTTCTGATACCTTTTTCCAATAGAAAGAACTAGAGAAATTATCAGTCTAGTCTAGGACTGGTGGGGAATATGCAAGGTGATCTTGGAACGTCTCATAGGACCAGCAAGTAAGGAAGTGCTTTTAAGAAACAAAACTCGGGGTGTGGCAGAAGGACGTGGGAGCCAACCACAGAGGCCCACGGGGCAAGGCTGGAGGAGTTTGAGCAACAAAATAAATAGTGCAATACAGAATTATACCCCAAAGTATAAAATACCCATGTGTCCATACTGATGTACATAAATGGTTGAATAAATAGGTGGGTGAGAATAGACACATCCTGTGCAGAAGAATTCCACATAATTGACATAGATACCCCTCCCTCGAGGAGGCGGGTGATCATGCCAGCTCTTAAGTGTGGGCTGCACACAGTGACCACCTTCCCAGTGGTACACTATGGAAACAGGGTTGAGAAAGAGGAGCTTGACCCTGGAGAAACCTGAGCTCAGCCAGGGGAGGAATGTCAGGGGCAAGTTCTCCTGAGAGTGGGATGTCAGGAGGACGGCCCTTTTCCTTTGTGGCCTTTCTCCCAAGAACTCATCAGTTTAGTCTAACTGTGAAAAAAATAGCAGACAGCCCCAACTTGAGGGACATTTACAAAATATCTGACCCATGTTCCTCAGATCTGTCAAGGGCATTAAAAACAAGGCAAGTTGGCCAGACTTGGTGGCTCAACGCCTGTAATCCCAGCACTTTGGGAGGCCGAGGCAGGCGGATCATCTGAGGTCAGGAGTTAGAAACCAGCCTGGCTAACATGATGAAACCCTGTGTCTACTAAAAACGCAAAAATTAGCCAGGCGTGGTGGTGCACGCCTGTAATCCCAGCTAATCCGGAGGCTGAGGCAGGAGAATCGCTTGAACCTGGGAGGCAGAGGTTGCAGTTTGCCGAGACCACACCACCGCACTGCAGCCTGGGCGCCAGAGTGAAAATGCGTCTCAAAAGAGACAAGGCAAGTAGGAGAAACAATTGCAGTCTAGAAGATCCTAAGGAGATGTGAGGACTAAAAGCCATGTTGTTTCCTGGATGGGGTCGTGGAACAGAAACAGGATGTTAAGTACAAACCAGGGAAATCTGAATAAAGTGTGGACTTCAGTTAATAATGATGTAAGGAACATTGGCTCCTGATTTGTGACAGATGTACCCCAGGAATGTAACGTGTTAACAGTAAGGGAAATAACTTTTCTATGTATCTGCATCTATATCTGTAACTATTCTAAAATGAGAAGCTTTTTTTTTTTTTTAAGGAAAACAGTAAACAGTTCTCTCTTATTTTTAAAAGGTTGGAATAACATTAGAGATGTTCTATAGGATACATTTGCGATTTCTGGTGTTTACTTTCTGACCCAGTTTTTGCAAAAGTATGAAATTCTTGTTGCATAAGTATGGCTTGTCACTGGGGGATCATTCCGGATAAAGAATTTTCGGGTGAGGCCTCAGGACCACAGTCTGAATGTAAGTTAGGAGGCAGGTGTCTGAAGAGCCAGCATTTCATGTCTGTTTCCCCTTAGCATAACATAAAAATTAACGTATGAGAGCCCGACATGTAAAGGCACCTTGGTAGAGGCACTAGGTGGAAGGGAGTGGGCATCTCTTGGCTGGCATCGAGCTGGATTAGTTGCCCTTCTCAAGCAACTGATCCAGAGACATTTGAGCAGGGGACTGTAACCACACTATAGTACACACCACCACCGTGTGACAGTCACAGATACAGACACTGAGTTTAATGGTTTGGGGGTGGAAAAGTTGCCAGCTGCCCACCCTCTGATAAAGATGTTAGTGAAAATATTATAGTTTATTGAGGTTTGTCAAAAAATGGCTGCATCTCAGATATAAATGGGCAAAGTAAAATGAATTAAGATTAGTTTTTTTTGGTAGATAACCAAGAATAAAATGTAGTGATTTTATTTTATTATACCAGCTGTAATAAAATCTTAAGGAGAATGCAGGCTGTAAAAGCTTAAAAGGGGAACAATTTTTTAAGTATTTAAATAATGAAACGTCCAACATTTTACCACATTTTGAAGAAATAAAACATTGTAGATACAGCTAAAGCTTCAATTTCTTACTTCTTCAACCCTTCCTCCTGAGAGGTACCCCATTGTCTTGATGTCTTGATAGTGAAGTGTATCATTTCAGGTATTCGTGAATAACTTTTCTATGTACATAACATATATGTATGTGTATATACATATATATGGATGTATTAAACAATACATTCTGTTGGTTTTGGTATTTCAACTATTTAAGTTAAAAACCTAACAGGTCTTTTTATTTTTCTTTTCACTGATCATTATTGACATCGGTTCCTGGTGCTAAGTGTAGATCTCATGGGGGTTTTTTGGTTGTTTTTTTTCAACCCCACTTTATAACATTCCACTATATGAAAATAAACTAATTTGTTTTCATATCCTTGTGGAAGAACAGGGGCTGTGGGTTGTATCTTTTTTTGCTGTTCGTAGCTAGGATGATTCTTGTATGTGTTTCCTTGTGAACACTAGAATTGTGGGGCTACAGGTGTGTGCCACTTCAGCCTTAATAGATATTGCCAAATTGTTCTTCAGAGCGCCATACATAAAATTTGTACATTTCCATTTTTCCACATCTGTGGAAAAATCTTACCAGATTTATCAGATTCCACATCTTATCAGACTTATCTTTGCCAATCTGAGGGGTGTGATACATTTCCCTGATTGTTAGTGAGATTGAACATCTTTTCATATAGTTGAGTTTATTAGAAGTTCTATCAAGAATTGCCTATTTGGGCCAGGTGTGGTAGCTCATGCCTGTAATCCTAGCACTTAAGGAGTATGAGGCGGGAGGATCACTTGAGCCCAGGAGGCCAAGACTGCAGTGAGCCATGATCGCACCACTGCACTGCACTCAAGCCTGGGCAACAGAGCAAGACCCTGTCTCAAAAAAAAAAAAAAAAAAAGAACTGCCTGTGTATTGCCTGTAAGTGGACTGGTATTTCTTGAGATCAGAGACCTTTGGCCTTGGACCTGATTCCTCAGGGTGTGTAAAAAAAGAATACTGCTGCATGCTATCACAAAGTTAAATTGGAGGTGGGTCAGAATAAGAGTTTAGTCTTTGCCCGTATTTAATTGTTTTATTTACTCCTATGCCGTTTGATTTTCTTTGTGCCTCGTTATTGCTGACTGTGTCTCTTATTGGTGTAGGAAAGAGTTCAGGTAAGTTATCTGATTTGTTAGGTTTGTAATTAAGTATTTAACAAAAATGTCTTTGGAAAAGTGCATTTGCAGTTTCCTAAAAAGATGACAGTTTTACAGTACGACCCAGCAATTATGCTCCTAGGTATTTGCCCAAATGATGACAACTTTTATCCTTATAAGCGCTTTCCTTATAAAAACCTGCGCTTGCTGGGAAGCTGACGCAGGAGGATTGCTTGAGCCCAGGAGTTTGAGACTGCAGTGAGCTCTGGTCGTGCCACTGGACTCCAACCTGGGCAACAGAGTAAGACCCAGTCTCAAAAGCAAAACAAAACAACTTTGCACATGAATGTTCATATCAGCAATTATTCATATTTGCAAAAAACTGGAAGTAACCAATATATTGTTCAGCAGGTGAGTGAACAAACTATGGTACATCCACACAGTGTAATATTACTCAGCGATAAGACTGATCAACCCCTGACAGACATGGAAAAATCGTACATGCATATTGCTATGATTCCAATTATGTGATGTTCTGGGAAAGGTAAAACTATGGAGTCAATAAAAAAATCAGTGGTTGCCAGGGATTCCGGGGCAGGAAGGAAGGATGAAAAGGTGGAGTACAGGGCATTTTTAGGGCAGTGAAACTATTCATATGACACTGGAATGGTGGATTCATGGCATTATACCTTTGTCAAAACACAGGATTGGCTGGGCATGGTGGCTCACACCTGTAATCTCAGCACTTTGGGAGGTGGGTGGATCACTTGAGTCCAGGAGTTCGAGACCAGCCTGGATGACATAGTGAAACCCCATCACTATCAAAAATATAAAACTTAGTCAGGCATGGAAGTGCATGCCTGTAATCCCAGCTACTCAGGAGTCTGAGGCACGAGAATCACTTGAATCCAGGAGGCAGAGGTTGCAGTGAGCCAAGATTGTGACAGAGCAAGACTGCACTCCAGGCTGGGCAACAGAGCAAGACTCTGTCTCAAAAAACAAAAACAAAACAACCCATAGAATTGTACAACACAAATAGCAGACCGTAATGTAAACTATGGACTTTTGTTAATAAAAAATGTATCAATATAGATTCATCATTTATAACCAATATAGCACACTGATATTAATGGAGGAATTGGGAGCAGGGGAGGAGGGGGCATGTGAGGACTCAGTTCTATCTGACCAGTTTTTTTTGTAAACCTAAAGACATCTAAAAAATAAAGTATATTAATTTTTCTAAAAATCCTTCATTGTTAAATTCAGATTTTACCAAGTGTACCCAACTATGTAGAACAATTGTTTTTTAATATAAACTTTTTAAGATTATTTGTTTTATTTATGAAATCTAAATTGTTGAAGCTTTTTCAAGATGACTGCTTCCATTTTTTTGTGGGTCTGTAAAGAGTATAGAGTTCATGTTGAAAATCATTTCATTTCCTTTTTGCTTTCTCAAGTAGTAGAGTGGTATAAAGTATTAATTGTGTAAGTTTTTCTTCCTGTGTGTGATTAATTTAGAGCAAATATTTTGCATATTACATCAAAAATCTTTCCAAATATTGTAATAGCTAAAGTAATCTGGAATGTTTGTCTTGATTGTTACTCATTCTTTATAAAACACCTTCTTTCATTGATTCCAGGACATCTATTCTAGGACCTCTCTGAAATCAGTGTACCTCTTAGAATGAGTAACATCTTAGATTCAGTGAATGAATCTGTGTCTAACAAGGGTCCGGAAGAAGGGCTATAAGATTGTTACAGAATCGTGATAATTTTTCACTGGTGTTATGGGACCGTTCTTATTTTCCTTTGCCTGCCTGTCTTCCAGATGCTCTCTGTGTGGGTATGTGTGTAGCCATCCTCCTTCTTTGAAGTCTCATATGTGGAAACATGCAAGTGACCAAAATTACAACTATGAACAAGTAAACAAGGCTATTAACGACGCAATTTCACAAAGTGGCAGGTATTTCATCCTACCCCCTCCCTTTATTGCTATATGTAAATTAAAGCCAGGATTAAATCTACTAGTTCTACATTATAGCCTCCTCACGGTGTGGTGTGTTTGTTTTGTTTTTAAGAGTTCTGGGGAAATCCCCTGCAAAGACTCAATTAAAGAGCAGTGAAGAGAGTTCTGATCCCATCACTGGAAGTTCGGAAAATGCAGTGTCATCTGCAGAACTGATTTCCCAGACTCCCACCGAAGTTCTGGGTCCCAGTGAGAATGAAAAACTGAGCCCTACAAGTAATACCTCATACAGTTTAGAAAAAATCTCCAGTCTGGCCCCTCCTGGTATGGAGTACTGCGTTTTACTCTTCTGCTGTTGTATTTGTGGTTTTGAATCAACCAGCAAAGAAAACCTCTTGGATCATATGAAAGAGCACGAGGGTGAAATTGTAAACATCATCCTGAATAAGGACCACAACACAGCTCTAAACACAAATTAGGTGGAATAATGACTCAAACACGAAAGCAGTAGAAGAGGATTCCTTCACCACAGTTTCACATTTGCGCTGTCAAACAACTTCCTAGCCACAGAAGAAATCATTGATGTGATCTTCAAGAAAATGACAGATGTGACTTTAGAACCAAGCTTGTAATAAAAGGAATTCCAAATGGACAAGCAGTAATGATATTTAAATATTTTGAGTGAGGGGGAGTGGGTCGAAGAGGAAGCAGAGGTGTAATCCTGTAGTAACCCTCTGTCACCCCTTCTTAGTGTTGAGTGTATTTATTAAAGCTTATTAGAGTGTAGAAATGCAAGCAAAAGAGTTAAGAAAGGGCTTTTCAGGAACCATTCTAAAAGTCATAAAAAGGTCACAGTCTTAAGCAGAGCTTAGTTTTCTTCTCACTTCTCAAATGCAGACTTGAGGCCTCCAGTGAGAAATGGGAGGCAGTTCTGGGAGGGGTTTTTTTCAGTGTTACAAACAGAGTCAACAAGGAAACATAATTAGAGGGCTTTGAAATGATCTATTGAAATCCCTAAATTGATAGAAATTCATCATACTCAATCTAGGACATGTTTTAAGGAGTAACCTTAAAAAAGAAAAGACCTCTCAATTCAAAACTAGATTGTAAATAGGCATTCAAGAAGTATTGTCTTAAATTTACAATGAATTTCTTGTGAGCCGAGGATGAAACAGGTGATTCCCACCAGACTCAAACCAGATCTCAGTTCATAGTAATGCTAAATCGTCTTGTGTGTCCTCAGAGGTTCTTTTCAGTGTCTGTTAGAATTTGGCATACTTTCTTCATAGTACATAGACCTTCTAATACTCTCTGCTAAATGAGACCACACTTGTTATCTGAAAGTGTGTGAAAGAAACAATGTATGAAAATTTACATTTGATCATCCTGCACTGGAAATGGTTTGAACTATTTCCAAAAATCCCTTAGGGGATGAGGGGTGAGATTTAGAAGCTGCTGAAAATGAGTACTGCTGTGTTGAGCTTTTCCTTCCTGGGATATATTAATTTAGTTATATTTAGCAGAAGAGGAATATAACCAAATGTGACTAAAATTAATAGCAAAAATTCAGCTTGTTTGTACAAATTTTAATAACAAATAGCATTTGGCAAGTCTATAGGATTCCTCCTATCTGGGAAGTTCTATTTTGTTAAGAGTGCAACAGGACATATGGAAAACCAATGCAAAATGCTTAAGCATTAAAACTCACCATCAAATAGATGTAGTCTTATTAATTACACATTTTGTGATTTAATTATTTCAAGGAGTGAAGAAAACAGGGTGTTTTTGTTTTTGTAGTTCTGATTACTCATTTATGCATTGTTTTGTTAAAGTAAATTCTGCCTACAAGTGAAAAGGTCGGTGCGCTCTTCCGTGCACCATCCTCATGGTGCTATTTCTGAATATCTGAATATTGATTTCTAACACCTGAGATGAGGCTGTGACCGATCAACTTGGAACACTGTGAAGGTTTTCGAATGGGAAACGCTGTAGGCACATTTTAGGAAGAATTCTGTTCGCAAAGTCCAGGTATGATTGGATTAATATTTATAAAATTATTACTAGGAATTATTTAAGTGGGGCCAGACATCTTGCAACATTTTCTGATTTGTTGTTTTTTTTTTCTTTCTAATCTCATTTTGGTGATATTTAAGCAAACATAAATGATTGTAACTTTGCAGCCTTTTTATTTAGGTAGTTTTAATTTATTTATGAAAGTTAATCCATTTCTGATACATGGTTTTTAAAAATATGAAATGGATTTATATATACTGTATTCCTCAAATCCACTGAATGTGGACTTATATGCATTTTCTCCTTTTTTCAGAATGGAAACATTTTAATTTCAAATTCAAATAAAACATTTAAAATGGTTTCATTATTATTACCCATACTGTTGCCACTCATATTGTAAGTCAGTTTTTTCATTGCTGGTACAATGACTCAGTATTTCTTTATAAAAATAGGTTGTTCTGAAAATCAACAACCTTAGAAGAATCTTGTTTTATAATATTTCCTCGGCTTTAGTTTTATGTCATATTTAGAAAATAATAATAAGCATCCCCAAAATTTGAAAGATGTGAATTTTTAAATTACCTTCCTTTATTTCTTTAAACTAATTCCATTGATTGTTACTTAAATTTTCCACTTGGAATCATGGATTTAAAATTTCTCCACCTCATGGGGAAAAAACTAACCCAGAAGTTCAAAGCCTTTAAAGTTTCATTTGATTCTGGCCTTAGAATTGTCCTTAAAAGCTTTCTCCTGGCCCATAGGAGGAAGTATATATCAAGGAGGTTCTTTACCTTCCCATGATCATTTTGTGGCAAGCCTTAAGTTAACAATGTGTCTACCAAGAACAGTTGAGTTTTCTAAAAGTGATAATGAAGATTATGCAATTTTAATTGTAGCAGAGATAGCTATTAAAATAATCAGTAGCCTGGGCACAGCAGCTCACACCTGTAATCCCAATACTTTAGAAGGCCAAGGCTGGAGGACTGCTTGAGTCCAGAAGTTTAAGACCAGCCTGGGCAACAAGGGGAGACCCCATCTACAAGAAACTAAAAATTAGCCAGGCATAGTTAGTTGGCATGTGCCTGTACCCCAGCTACTCGGGAGGCTAAGGTCGGAGGATCACTTGAGCCTGGGAGATCGAGGCTTCCAGTGAGCCGTGATGGCACCATTGCACTCCAACTGGGGTAACAGATGAGGTCCTGTTACCCACCACCGCCCCCCACCGCAAAAAAAAAAAAAATTCAGTAGCAATTCCTTCATAGGAATAACATTTTATTTATTGGCATTAGACTTATTAGACAGAGCTCACTATTTGTTTTCTGCTCTGAACACTTAAAAAATTCTAAGATGTGATAGTGAAAACAGCCTTGAAAAGAAACTGCATATGGCAAAGGTGGGGAGGGGGGAAGATGATGCATTCTGATCATTATAAAGAATACTTTTCAGGGCTCTATCATTTTCTCCCTTTCTCTCATCATCCAGAATACGGCAGGTGTCCCAGTGTTCAACAGTATCATGCTAATATTCCATTTGATCGGTAGTCCAAGTTCTTTGGCCAGATAGTGCAATGTTGTGACACCAACCGAAGCCTTTGTTCTGGATCTTTCTTCTATTGAAGGTGGCTGCTGGTGGCTTCATAATTATTTTGTTTTTTTCTCACAAAGTAAATGGTGGGCATCCATGTTTACATTGCACCTTCCTGTGCTGTAATTGGCTTGACAAAGACAAGCAGGCTTCTCTGTTGAGACTTATTGTGTTTTTAGTTTTCATAGACACTTATTTAATCTTTTTAAATTGTACAGCAAGGTGCTCTAAGTAATATTCGATAAAATATATTTAATAGAAATTTGCGTTTGATATTCATGAACATGAATACATGTATTTTTTTAAGAAATAAGTATTGTGTAACACTATGGCATTGCTTCTATAGCCAAAGTATAAAAATTTCTGGAATACTGACATGTAAAGACTACAGTTAATTCTGACACTGTATCTTATTAAAATAGGATGATTTGCATTTTGTAAAATTATCCTGCACATCGAGCTGCATGCCTTAAAGCTGAAACTCTAGGACTGTGTTCATGGGAGAACAGTTCATCTGTTCAGAACAGTGAGGCAAGGTCTGTAGTGCTTCTTTAACTACCTTTGGAAATACTGTACAATGTTAGAATAATTTATTTTGCTTTACAGGAGTTTGTCATGTATTGACTTTAATATTGTATTTTGGTAATAAATTTTTTGTTAAAAAAAACTTGCCTCCAAGTTTTATTAACCATGGGTTGTGTCCATTCTTTTCCTGGAAATGATGACTTTATTGCTTAGAAAGTTGTATTTAAATAATTAAAAGCTCCCCAAGGGTTAAACGAAGGTTTATGATGACTCTTAATAACTTGTTAATCTGTTGCTGACTAGCATTAGACTGTTACACGATAAATTGAATAAGCATTTAGCTTTTAAAATCATTTTAAAAATTCAGTCTAATTTTGAAGATTTTTCCTTGCTACCCAGTTCAGTTTCTCTTCCAAATGTGACATGCTTATATGCTTTCAATTCTGATATAGTCAAAGTGCTAATGACTAGTTCTGCTATTGACAATTAGCATTCCTTAGCGAAGGCCAAAAACTACAGTGATATGTTCACACTTTGATCATTTTGTAATGTATACAGATAGCTGTTGACATCATATTTGTTGCATTGACAAATGAAGCTAACATCATCTGACTGTATTGTGGGTCTAGTTATCCATTTGTGCCCTAGAATCCTGAGCCACCTCAGTTGAAAGTGACCAAGACCAAATATTTCATCCCATGCTTCCCAGGGACAACGTAATCATATCCCCTGTCTTTGAAGAACCCAATCTGAAACTGTGTCACTAACCTCCAAATCAGAGAATCCTAGCATGGAAGCTCTAGAACATATGGTCCAGTGTGGCAACCACTATAATATGATCTAAGTGTAGAATACATAGCAGTTGCAAAGACTTAGTACAAAAAGAAAGGAAATATATTAACAGTATTTTATATTGATTACATGTTGAAATGATATTTTGGTTTAAATAAAATATTAAAATTAGTTTTACCTTTTTTTAGATGTAGCTACTAGACAATTTTAAATTACATGTGTGGCTTACATTATATTTCTTTTGGACAGTGCTGGTACAGAAGAGAGATTAGCAAACTAGGGCCCTCTCTTCAAAGCCAGCATGCCTCCTGTTTTGGCAAATAAAGTTTTATTGGCACACAGCCATGCTTGTGTGTGTACATATCATATACAGCTATTTTCAAGGTACAACAGCAGCACTGAGTAATTGCGACAGAGACTGTACGGCCCACAAAGCCTAATTCACCACCTATTTGATAGAAAAAGCCTTCTGACTAGACCTCTGAACTAGAACAATGGTATAATTTGTGCTCTAGAGCTACCAGAAAGAAAATGGCTGTTTACAAAGAAAGCTTTTTATAGTAGTGCTTTATAACTAAATTAGTTTGTTTCTTCCTTTGTAATTTTTATAGTCTACCTGTCTCAGATCTTAACTATATTTGATGACTTGAACCTATTTCATCTCTGGTATTTAAAGCCAGTTTGTTTGAAATAACAATGCATGATTAAATAATAAATTAAATCACAATGCAGCTATAAAAAGTCTCACTTGCCTCCTGACAACTTTATGGTGTTGATGTCAGCCCCCACGGCTTCACCCTGTCAGTGGTGTGGGACTGCAGCACACCGCCTGCACATGTAACCATGGTGCAGCATAACCCCAGTGACTAATCCACTTGGCTGGGGTGACAAGTGAATTGAATAATCCAGGATATAAAGAAAAGAGTCTTAAATGCACCTCTTTATAATGAATAGCATGTGTGACTCCAAAGCCAGCTTCAAAGGTAGGGAGGAGGTGGTAGTTGGCTTTGGTCTAGAGCTGTTGATTAAACTGGCAGAGCTAAGAAAAAGTCCGTACTCTTCTACATAGATTTCTTCCAAGTCAATCAGTGAATATGTAAAATGAGAACATTTTTGGCCCTGTAAATTCATGGAGAAGTTACTAATTGGTGCCATACGATAGACTGACTTAGGTAGTGTGTTTTGATGTGTATCTTAGAATCCAAATCAGTGGAGCATAAGATGCTGAAACTATTTCCAGAGACCTATGTGTACAGCACAGTCGAGTTTGCATGCTGTGCTAGGAGACTATAGACCTCATTTTTCTAGTGGTACATTAATAAGTATACTGTATCTAGTTTTTTTTGAACTAAGTGTTTATGAGAATATGACAGCTTTGGTTTCTTTAATCTCCTGATTTTTTTTTTCCCCCAATAATGGGTAATCAGTTTAAATTGTTTGCCCTACCAAAATAGATTATGTAGGTAAGGAGGTTTTCTTTTGAATTAAAAAGTTTAATGTCAGGCATCTAATATAAATTCTTACTGCCATGTAACAAAAGGCTTTTTGCTCCTTAAGTCAACCAGATTTACACCAGTCGTGTTACTTAATCCAGATAGAAAAGGTGTCATTCTGTAATAATTTGTACAGATCTATATAAGACAGGTACTTCTACAATGCGGTGTTTGTTTTAAAAGGATTCTACATATTAGGTAAATGTAGAAAAAACATCTAAAAACATCTTTTAAAAAATTGTCACCAGATGCAGTGGCTCACACCTGTAATCCCAACACTTTGGGAGGCTGAGGCGGGCAGATCACTTGAGGTCAAGAGTTCAAGACCAGCCTGGCCAACGTGGTGAAACCGTATCTCTACTAAAAATACAAAAATTAGCTGGTTGTAGTGGCACACGCCTATAGTCCCAGCTACCTGGGAGGCTGAGCCTGGAGGACTGCTTGAACCCGGGAGGCGGTGGTTGCAGTGAGCCAAGATCGTGCTACTGCACTCCAGCCTGGGCAACAAAGTGAAACTCTGTCTCAAAAAAAAGAAAATATTTGCACAAATCAGAAAATCGTGAATCCTTAGCCATGAGCTCAGACCCAACTGTTTCACCTTTCTATCAGCTTTGTACTTTGTTAAAAGGAAAAACAAAAAGAATATTTATAATTACCCATGTTATTACCATGGATTGATCAGTAATAATCAAGTATGGTTTTAAAATGAGAAAGTGTGTTATCTGAAATGTATACAGGACCTGAACAGACCCTCAACAAAATAAAACATTCATTTTTCAGGATTTTTATTAGCACCTACTATTGATATTTAAAGGCTTATTGTCACAACTGTGCACATCTCCAATTTTTTTTCCTACTTGTCATCTGATGCGTATTTCAGAAATAATGTGGCTGTTTTACTGAAATAGGCACGTCAATCCACATCTTGTTCTTTTTGTTTATATCTGCAGTCCCATTTAAATTCAGTATTTCCCACCACAAACGGTGTTAGAAAATTCTATTTCAGGCTTATGAGAAAAAGTACAGCAGGATATGGTTCAAAGCTTAAGCTGTATTTCTGCTCTTCCACAGCTAGCATTCCACAAAAAATAGTTATGCTGAAATAAACAGTGGTAGGAAACCAGTGGTTTCAAGGCTATCTGCACTTTCTAAAACCCTTCTCCACGTGAAGCCTGAGAACACAGTTGGTGCAGCTGTGCCTCCCTGGAATGGTGATACTGGAGTCCACCAGTTCCACCGCAGAGGTGAAAAACTCTAACATGAGGCTCTTCGGCATTTGGGCCCCCCTGGAGCAACCCTGTGCTCAGCCTGCAAATGCAGACAAAAGCTCCAGTGTACTGTCTGACAGCTGTTTTTTTTAATTTTTAAGTTCCAGGGTACATGTGCAGGATGTGCAGGCTTGTTACATAGGTAAACATGTGCCATGGTGGTTTGCTGCACCTATCAACCCATCACCTAGGTATTAAGCCCTGCATGCATTAGCTATTTATCCTGATGCTTTCCCTCCCCCGATCCCACCCCCAACAGGCCCCAGCGTGTGGTGTTCCCCTCCCTGTGTCTATGTGTTCTCACTGATCAGCCCCTACTTATAAGTGAGAACATGTGGTGTTTGGTTTTCTGTTCCCACGCTAGTTTGCTGAGGATAATGGCTTCCAGTTTCATCCATGTCCCTGCAAAGGACATAATCTCGTTCTTCTTTATGTCTGTATAGTATTCCATGGTGTATTACATACATTTTCTTTATTCAGTCTATCATTGATGGGCATTTGGGTTGATTTCATGTCTTTGCTATTGTGAATAGTTCTGCAATGAACATATGCGTGCATGTATCTTTGTAATACAATGATTTACATTCCATTGGGTATATACCCAGTAATGGGACTGCTGCATCAAATGGTATTTCTGGTTCCAGATCTTTGAGGAATCACCAGGCGTGGTATCATGCACCTCTAATCCCAGCTACTCGGAAGGCTGAGGCAGGAGAATCATTTGAACCCGGGAGGCGGAGGTTGCAGTGAGCCAAGATCGTGCCATTGTACTCCAGCCTGGGCAACAAGAGCAAAATTCCATCTCAAAAAATAAAAAATTTAAAAGTATACCTGCAAACCAGTCCAAATGCTAGCCTCTTCACGTCAGGTGCCATCCTGCAGGCCCAGGGCATAGCTTACTAGTTGTATCAAGTGGCCTCGTGATGAGGCAGGAAAACAGCAAAAGTGGCAAAAATAAAACCAAATCAGCACTTGTCTTTAACCATAATCCACTGATGAAACTTACTCTTGAAAGATAAAGTGGAACAAGGCACGGTGCAGTGGTTCATGCCTATAATCCCAGCACTCTGGGAGGCCGAGGCGGGTGGATCATTTGAGGTCAGGAGTTTGAGACCAGTCTGGCTGACATGGTGAAACCCCATCCCTACTAAAAATACAAAAATTAGCCAGGCATGTTGGTGGGCACCTGTAATCCCAGCTACTTGGGAGGCTGAGGCAGGAGAATTGTTTAAACTCAGGAGGCAGAGGTTGCAGTCAGCCGAGGCTGCACCACTGCACTCCAGCCTGGGTGACAGAGTGAGTGTGATTCTGTCTCGACAAAAAAAAAAGTGGAACAAGAGCTTCATAGCCATATTCCTAACTAGGTTATTCCTTACAAAACTAACAAGAATAAGTATGGACATGAGATACAAAGGGCATGATCACTAATTAAAACCCTAAAATAGTAACACCTATCTACTGTAAACAGGCAAGCCAGCTGCACCTATACATTGTATTAAATACCTTCAGAGTTTTTGAAATTCAAGACATCAGGCCGAGTGCAGTGGCTCACTGTAATCCCAGCATTTTGGGAGGCAAAGGCAGGAGGATTGCTTGAGGCCTGGAGTTTGATACCAGCCTGGGCAACATGATGAAACCCCATCGCTACAAAAATAAAAATAAAAAAATTAGCCTGGTATAGTCCCAGTTACTCGGGAGGCTGAGGTGGGAGGATCATTTGAGCCTGTTGCGAACTGTGATTGCACCACTGCACAACACCCTGGGTGATAGAGCACAATGAAAGAAAAGAAAGAGAGAGAGAGGAAAGGAAAGGAGGAAGGAGGGAGGGAGAGAAAGGACGGAAGGGAGGTAGGGAGGGGGAAGGGAAAGAGAAAGGAAAGAAAAGGAAAAGAAGGAAGGAAAAGAAAAAAAGAAAGAAGAGAGAAGGAAAGGGAGGGAAGGAGGAAGAAAGAAAAAGAGCAAGAAAGAGAAGGAAGGAAGGGAGGGGAGGAAGGAGGAAGCGGAAGGCGGGGGAGGGAGGGAGGTTGGGAGGATGGGAGGGAGGGAGGGACTAATGGTGTGCCTGAAACAATACACATCAACCTTAACCTTCAAAAGAATGTACTTTTCACATGGGTAATGGCAGGTACTGCCAGTTGTTCAATATCCATGAATTTTTAGCTGGGCACAAAGCTGCCCAGGGAGGCTGTATTTCCCAGGCTTCCTTGTAACTACATGAAGTCATGTTACCAAGTTATGGTTCGTGGGATATAATTAGTGATATATGAAAGTTCTGGGGCCGGGCGCGGTGGCTCAAGCCTGTAATCCCAGCACTTTGGGAGGCCGAGACGGGCGGATCACGAGGTCAGGAGATCGAGACCATCCTGGCTAATACAGTGAAACCCCGTCTCTACTAAAAATACAAAAAAAACTAGCCGGGCGAGGTGGCGGGCGCCTGTAGTCCCAGCTACTCCGGAGGCTGAGGCAGGAGAATGGCGTAATCCCGGGAGGCGGAGCTTGCAGTGAGCTGAGATCCGGCCACTGCACTCCAGCTCGGGCGACAGAGCAAGACTCCGTCTCAAAAAAAAAAAAAAAAAAAAAAAAAAGTTCTGAAGAGATCACACCAGGCACAGTGTCTCATGCCTGTAATCCCACTACTTTGTAGAGGCCAAGGAGGGAGAATCACTTGAGGCCAGGAGTTCCAGACCAGCCTGGGCAATATGGTGAAACCCCATCTCTACAAAAAAATACAAAAATCAGCCGGGTGTGGTGACACACGCCTGTAGTCCTGTTACAGTAGGCAAACAGCCAGACATAAGCAGGAGGGGGAGCCCCTAGAAAAGGAAGGTCTGGGAAACCTCATGCCCAGGGACCACCCAAAATTTGCAAATTATTAACATCTCTAATACTGGAGGGGGTGTGCAATGAGTCCAGTGTGAGCAAGGAGGCAGGGAAATACCTATGCAGAAAGGAACACCCCTTAAGACTCCTAGTAAATCACCTACTCTTCAGTAAACCTCTCAGAATGTTGCTAGCTGCGTGCTGTTAAGGAGGGAAAGATGGCAAAGGAGAAATTCCTAAGATACCAGGTGCAATAAATACAGACCTGACCTCTATACAACCCTCCTGGGGTGGCGGCAGTGAGCAATGCAGCCATTTGGTAGAGTCTGCACCCAACACCGGCCACACATGCCCACCAAATAGTAGTAAGAGAGGGTCCCATGAGCATGGGAGGGAACGAGGCAGTGATAAAGGCAAGGACTTAAGGCAGAAGCAGGAAAATTAGACAAAGAAAAAGGGCAGGGACTTAAGACAGAGGCGGGAACTTCCAGAAAAAAATCAGACATCATTAAAACCCACCACAGAACCCTTGGAGCGGCTGTTGGCTCATTCTGTCTCCTCAGCTGGCTCTGCCTCATCTTTCAAAGTATTCTGTCTCTCTAAATAAACTCTCTGCTCTCTTGTTTTCCTTCAATCAATTCTCTCTTTTTTGGCTAAACTGTCTCTTGGCCGAATTCCTTCTCCAAAGGAAGACTAAGAACTGAGGACTCTGCTCTTCCAGGTAACACCCCCAACTACTCAGGAGGCTGAGGTGGGAGGATTGCTTAAGTCCAGAAGGTCGAGACTGTAATGAGCTATAATTGCACCACTGCACTCCAGCCTTGGCAACAGAGTGAGATACGATCTCTAAAAATAAAAATTAAAAATATTTTTTAAAAAAAGAGATGAAATGAATCTAGGATCACAGAATTCAAAGCTGGCTGAGAAAATATACCAGTTGTCCTTGAAACATCCACTGTATTTGATGGCTGTCTTTTCTCTAAACATATTGTAATGCAAATATAAAATTGTTTTGTTTCATAAAACGATAGAATACATCAGCTGAAGTTACCACCAAAAGAAATGAAAGAAACTTCTGGGTGTGCCCTTAAAATGAAGGGAAGTTCCACCTCCCCTTCTTTCTCTGTGCTGCCACCCGTTATGTAAATGTTATGATCACTAACTATGAGAACAAGCACAGGACAGAACTAAAACTCAACAACAAAACTCAATTCAAAAATGGGCAAAGGGCTTGAATGGATATTTCTCTAAAGAAGATCTACAAATGGCCAAAATTACATGGAAAGATGCTCAACATCACTCATCATTAAGGAAATGGAAGTCAAAACTGCAATGAGATACCACCTTATGCCCATCAGGATGACTACTATCAAAAAATAAAAAAGCAGAAGATAATGAAGTGTTGGTAAACATGTGGAGACACTGGTACCCTTGTGCACCATTGGTGGGAATGTAAAATGGTACAATCACTGTGGAAACAGTATGGTGGTCTAATGCGCATAGAGTTTCAGTCTTATAAGATGAAGAGTTTTGGAGGTATATGATGGTGATGGTCGCACAACATTATGAATGTAATACCACGGAACTGTACATATAGAAATAGTTAAAATCAGCCAGGCACAGTGGAAATCCCAGCACTTTGGTAGGCCAAGACAGGCAGATCACTTGAGGTCAGGAGTTTGAGACCAGCCTGGCCAACATGGTGAAACCCTGTCTCTACCTAAAATACAAAAATAAGTCAGCTGTGGTGGCAGGTGCCTGTAATCCCAGATACTTGGGAGGCTGAGGCACAAGAATGGCTTGAACCCAGGAGGTGGAGGCTTCAGTGAGCTAAGATCACAGCCTGGGCGACACAGCAAGATAAGAAGGTAAATTTTATGTATTTTGCCACAAAAGAAAAATTTTTTTAAAAACCACAAGTGTGACATTTTTGTTGGAAGGACCCTGGGTCCCTGACATTGTGGAACCAGACTGCTTACGTGACAGAAATAAACATCATTTCAGCCACTGTCTTTGGGTCAATAATGTTCCCTCAGCTCGTACTTCCAGTCTGTCCCACCATTTACATATCGAGAAATACATTAAAGGGAAAAGTAAACCACCAGGATTCTGCAAGGATCCAATCACCAAAACCTAGTCTGTATCGGTGTTTCTACCTTTATTTCATTACCCTCCTCCTAAACCCTTCAAGGCATTTTTCCCAATTAATTTCCCCACCCATGACACAGAAGTACTGTACTGTTTATCTTTCTAGGTACTGTTAGTATATCTGTGCTTTTTCTTTTTTTGTGGGGGGGGGGACGGAGTCTCACTCTGTCACCCAGGCGGGAGTACAGTGGTGTGATCTCAGGTTACCGCAACCTCCACCTCCAGGTTTAACAAAGACTCTCTTGCCTCAGCCTGCTGAGTAGCTGAGTCTACAGGCATGTGCCACCACACCTGGATAACTTTTGCATTTTCAGTAGAGACGGGGTTTTGCCATGTTAGCCAGGGTGGTCTCTAACTCCTGACCACAGGTGATCTGCCCACCTCAGCCTCCCAAAGTGCTGGATTACAGGCATAAGCCACCACACCAAGTCTGTATATCTGTGCTTTATACATTAAAGTAGTAATTTTTTTCAACAACCAGGGACCAGTTTTTCCCCACTAGGGGGTTATACTGCCATAGGAAATTCATCCTTGTATTTAAATGAACTGGTTGAATGAAGAGAGTTACAGGGAAAGCTATTTATTTCAAATCTCATTTCCTGGTATCTTGACTGAACATCCAAAAAGGTCAAGAGATTGTGAGGAGAAACCTATAAGAGGAGGCTGGATTTGTTACCTCCATCACGTGGAGAATCACTAAAGTACAACAAAATCGACTCGATACAGCTAGACTCCATCTAGCTGTTGGGACAGTTTCCGTCTCAGAGCTTTTGGACCTGGACAGTTGCAACCAAACCTGTGGACTTTATGCATAAGGAGTCCTTTGCGTTATCTCATTTCTGTCCACCAGCTGACTCAGGAAGGTTTGTGGGGAGCACTTGGTAAGTGTTAAGTGAAAATCCAGCCATGATTTAAGGCACGATAAAATGTCTGAATTTGAGAGTGTTAGAAACACATCCTTTTCTGGCTGAAAGTCCTGCATACAACAAGAAAAAAAAAAAGTCCCAAGCCTAACAAGATGCCTTGGCATCTATTAGTGGGAAAATTCTGCTGCTGAGATTTGTGGACACGTGTGTACATACCTGTTTTGCAGGAAATGACATTACAGCAGTCCAAGGAAACAAACCAGAAGGACCAGCCAAGGACACTGATTCTCGGACTAACATCTAGGGAATCACACATGTGGCAAAAGCTTATGTAATAAAACATCATCATCTGCTTTAATTGAATACCTTACCTATTCGTGTCCTCATTCAAAAATATACAAGTTATTCTAACCATGGAAATGAAAAAAAGTGTAGGTGGTAACCATGGAAATGGGAAAAGTACAGACAAGTAGAGGTAAGCAGAGAAGCAGGTGTTAGAGAAGAAAATGAGGCCAGACACAGTGACTCACCCCTGTGATACCAGTGCTGTGGGATGCCAAGGCAGGAGGATTGCTTGAGGCCAGGAGTTCGAGACCAACCTGGGCAACATACTGGAACCCCACCTCTATTAAAAATTGACCAGGTGCAGTGGCTCACACCTGTAATCCCAACACTTTGGGAGGCCAAGGTGGGTGGATCACCTGTGGTCAGGAATTTGAGACCAACCTGGCCAACATGGTGAAACCCTGTCTCTACTAAAAATACAAAAAAGTTAGGGAGGTGTGGAGGTGCATGCCTGTAATCCCAGCTACCTGGAAGGCTGAGGCAGGAGAATCACTTGAACTCAGGAGACGGAGGTTGCAGTGAGCTGAGATCGCACCATTGCACTTGGTCTGATGACAAGAGTGCAATGGGTGACAAGAGTGAAACTCTGTCTCAAAAATAATAACAATAAAAGAAAATGAAACAAAAATTCCACATGTAAATACTTTGCTAACTTTACATTTTATAGAAATCCTTGGATTTGTGCACCTATGCTAATCTGTCTAAAAATTTCACTATTTTAAAGCACTATAAATTTAGTTAATATAAAGTTGAACAAAGGAAGAGAAAAAACACAAACATTTCATAATGCTTTTCTGAATGTTCCCGGACCAAATCGAGGGTCAGGCTGCTTATTCTCACAGCCCAATAACAAGATGCAGATGACCTGGGAAAGGAGGGAGTTTACTTCTGTAATCAGGTACAGGGAGAAGGCCTAGAAATTATCCCCAGACTAACTCAAAATCATAGTGTTCCAGAGCTTATAGACCTTCTCAGCTATATGTCTGTGTGTAAGTGTGCATTCATCTAAACACATAAGTGATCGACTTTTTCAAATCTATAACTAAGATCTAAGTCCTGAAGACCTTCCTCTGGAGCCTCAGTAAATTTATTTAATCTAAATGGGTCCAGGTGCTGGGGTGATTACCCTTATCTTGTTTCCTGCTAAATCATGGTTTGGGGAGTTCCTTCAGACCCCAATAAAACTAGTATAATCCTAAACGGGTCCTGTTGAGAATTCCTCGTTATCTTGTCATGCTTCAAGACCCAGGAAAGGCCAGGGCAAAACTCCTGATGGGCATTTGTTACATTCTAGCCTTTGTATAGGGTACTGGCTCTATCGGTTTTTACTATTTAACTTCACCACTCAGTCAGTAATGAGATGGTTGCTACCGAGGCCTGCGTTAGCGAGACCTGGCCTGCCACATGAAGACTCCAAGAGAAGCAGCCATCTATTGATAAACACTTTAAAAGGAGGGAAAAAGTAATCCAGTGTGATGTCAGTGACTGTGGGACTCTGGAATGATGCGAGCATAGAGGAAGCTCATCCCTGGCACTCAGCCTGGGTTCCCTAAGACCTACACATGCCAAGCCAATCTCAGAGGACTGCCATAGACACGCCCCACCTCTGTGGTCTCAGACATGAGTCACACAGTGTGTGTAAAACAATTCAATGGGATGTATGCAGAAAACACTAGGATTTCCACGTGTAGTCACTTTGTTTAAAAATATGTTTATATGGACTGGGTGTGGTGCCTCACGTCTGTAATCCCAACACTTCGGCAGCCCAAGACTAGAAGATCGCTTGAGCTCAAAAGTTCAAGAACAGCCTGGGGAACAAGGCGAGACCTTGCCTCATTTAAATAAAAAAAATACATTTATATAGATACAGAAAGAGAATACAACATTTTTTTCTGATAAAAGTTTGGAGGCTGGGCACAATGGCTCACAACTGTAATCCCAGCACTTTGGGGAGACCAAGGCAGGCAGATCACTTGAAGCTAGGAGCTCAAGACCAGCTTGGCCAACATGGTGAAACCCCGTCTCTACTTGAAGTACAAAAATCAGTCAGGTTTGGTGGCACACGCCTGTAATCCCAGCTACTCAGGAGGCTGAGGCACGAGAATCGCTTGAACCCAGGAGGGAAAAGCTGCAGAGAGCCGAGATCGCACCACTGCACTCCAGTCTGGGAAACAGAGTGAAACCCCATTTCAAAAAAAAAAAAAGAAGAAGAAGTAGTTTGGAGATCACTGCTTTGACTTTCACCGAGACACTTGAAAAGACAACTAAATTGAATGAAAGCACCGTTGGAAAAAAAATATACGTAGTGTACCAAACTGTCCCATACATGTTTCTGTAAGGGAATACTCAGCATTGTAAATATCTCATTTCTTCCAAACATTTCTAAACATTTTATATAATTCTGGTAAAAATTTCCATGTATTCTGTTTTGGAACTTGGTAAATGATTATAAAGTTTATCTGAGCAAATAAATATGCAGAAATTGCCAAAATACATATTGAGACAGAGTTCCGCTGTTGCCCAGGCCGGAGTGCAATGGTGTGATCTCGGCTCACCGCAACCTCTGCCTCCCGGGTTCAAGCAATTCTCCTGCCTCAGCCTCCCTAGAGTAGCTGGGATTACATGCTTGTGCCACTACGCCTGGCTAATTTTGTACTTTTAGTAGAGACGAGGTTTCTCCATGTTTATCAGGCTGGTCTCGAACTCCTGACCTCAGGTGATCCGCCCGCCTTGGCCTCCCAAAGTGCTGGGGTTACAGGCGTGAGCCACTGCGCCTGGCAACTATCTAATTTTTAAAAAATTGTCAAGTCTCTCTCACACCATATTAAAAAGAGTTAATATTTTTAAATACTAGCAGAAAGAATTAAAAAAAATTTACAATCTTGAGACGGGGAAGGTTTTTCTAAGCATGAAGGCATAAAAGAAAGTTGACAATATAAAAATGGAAAATCCCTGCACAGCAAAAAACATCACACCAGATACACAATAATGAGAAAATATCAGATACACAATAATGAGAAAATATCTGTAGCATATATGACAACAGATTAATAAATACCCATAATCAGCCAGGTGCAGTGGCTCACGCCTATAATCCCAGCACTTTGGGAGGCCAAGGTGGGCAGACTGCTTGAGCTCAGGGGTTCAAGACCAGCCTGGGCAACATGGCAAAATCCCATCTCTACAAAAAAAATTTTTTTCATTAGCCAGGTGTGGTGGCACACGCCTGTGGTCCTAGCTACTCAGGAGGTTGAGATGGGAGGATTTTGTGAGCCCAGGAGGTTGAAGCTACAGTGAGCTGAGATGGTGCCACTGTACTCCAGTCTGAGCAACAGAGCAAGACCCTGTCTTGAAAACAAAAACCAAAACAAAAAAACCCGATAATCTATAAATAATCCCTTCATAGCAAGATTAAATAAATGGTGAAAGAACACAAATTACACAAAATAAATGCAAATAGCCAATAAACTCCTGATATATTGTCTTCACCTCACTAATAAAGAATGCCCACTAGATAATCATGTATTATTTGTCACCTAAGATTGGCAAAGATTTAAAATGCTAATTGTTGGCAAGGGCATGGAGAAATAAGTGCCATAATACCCGCTGGTGGAAGAGAAAAACAACAGAATCTTTAACCTTTTTGGAAGGTAGCTTGCCAATGTTTATCACAATTTAGAATATGAGTTACAGGGCTAGGCATGGTGGCTCACGCCTGTAATCCCAGTACTTTGGGAGGCTGTGGCGGGCGGATCACTTGAGGTCAGGAGTTTGAGACCAGCCTAGCCAACATGGTAAAATCCCATCTCTACTAAAAAGACAAAAATTAGCCGGGTGTGGTGGCGGGCTCCTCTAATCCCAGCTTCTTGGGAGGCTGAGGCAGGAGAATCACTTGAAGCTGGGAGATGGAGGTTGCAGTGAGCTGAAATCGTGCCACTGCATGCCAGCCTGGGTGACAAAGCTAGACTCCACCTCAAAAAATTAAATAAAATGAACATTGTATATCCGACAGGAAAAAGACAGTAATACAGAAGAACTCACACCCTCGGGATCCCAAGAAAAGATACTTCCATGGGAAGGATGTAATAAACAGTGTTAATGACTTCTGGTGCAGTGCTTCTCAAAGTGTGATGTACATATAAATGAACTGGGGGGTCATGTTAAAATGCAGATTTTGGCTACACAGGTCTTGGGTAGGACCTGAGACCCGGCATGTCTCAGATGACCCCAGGTGATGCCCATGCTGCATAACCCACAGACCACATGTTGAGTAACAAGGTTCTGCTGTGGTTCCCTAACTTTTCTGAGAACAGAATTATCTGGAAAACTTCTGTATTAGTCCATACAGCTATACATACTGCTTTGAAGAATACTGCTATAAAGAATGCCCAAGACTGGGTAATTTAAAGGAAAGCTGTTTAACTGACTCACAGTTCAGCATGGCTGGGGAGGCCTCAGGAAACTTATAATCATGGCAGAAGGCAAAGGGGGAAGCAAGACACTTTCTTCACAAGGAGGCAGGAAGACGTGCTGAGCGAAGAGGCAAGAGCCCCTTATAAAACCATCACATCTTGTGAGAACTCACTATCACCAGAACAGCATGGGGGAAGCTGCCTCCATAATTCAATTACCTTCACCCGGTCTCTCCCTTGAAAGGTGGGGATTATGGGAATTATAATTCAAGGTGAGATTTGGGTGGGGACATAAAGTCTAATTATATCAACTTCTTAAAGATTAGTGGTCCCCTAGCCCTACAGATTCTAAATTCAGTAGGTGTGGGGTAGGACCTGACAACGTGCATTTCATTTTTTGTTGTTGTTGTTATACTTTAAGTTCTAGGGTACATGTGCACAACGTGTAGGTTTGTTACATATGTATACATGTGCCATGTTGGTGTGCTGCAACCATTAACTCGTCATTTACATTAGGTGTATCTCCTAATGCTATCCCTCTCCCCTGCCCCCACCCCACAATAGGCCCTGGTGTGTGACGTTCCCCTTCCTGTGTCCAAGTGTTCTCATTGTTCAATTCCCACCACGAGTGAGAACATGCAGTGTTTGGTTTTCTGTTCTTGAGATAGTTTGCTAAGAATGATGGTTTCCGATAACGGGCATTTAACCTCCCAAGTGATGGTGACGGTGACGCTGCAGATCCCCAGACCACACTTTTGAGATGCACAGCACAACTATTTCTGGCCCTGGCAGAGACAACCAGGGAGACCATTTAGGCTTCTAAACCTACTGCAAACCAGAAGTCTTCCTCTACACCACCACTGCAGTCACAGTCCATTACTGGAGCCCATTCCTCTTACATTTCCTGTCTGGCTCCTGGCTCATATGGCCAGAAATGTGAGCGAGGACCTACACTCATTACCCATCACCTCCATGGTTACTTTATCAGAACCAAAGACTAATTCTTAATTGGCTTATCCTCCCCAAGACTTACTCTCAGCAGTAGGTCCTACTTAGGAAGTCTCAAAGCTTTATCTTGCTTAGGAATGTCCTTTCATAGTATTAAAACAAGCAGCTGCTGCTGAATTCTACTTTCTTTTTAACTAAGCGATGATGTTTCACAATGGTCACATTTCCCCCAGAGTGAAACAATTTAAGAGAAAAAAAAAAAGAAACCTATACAGTAAGAGGGAAATCCTGTTTAAGGGGGACTCAATTCACCTCTGTATTCACGAAGCAGACAAATGTATATAAAGTCATCTTAACATGAAAGATAATAAACATACATCCTTGCCCTCAGGCCAGGCGACAGAAAAGCTACCAACAACCAGGTTGAAACAAGACAAATGTCATCTGAAAAAACAGCTGGCATTTGTTTCTATCAAAGTCATCCAGCAGATACCTTAATACCTTCGCACAGAATGTGTGCTCTTTACTAACAACCCACACACAAAGGAGGACGATCTCCTGCAGAGGTGACTAGGAAAGGCTTCCTGGATGGAGTAATTTAGTGTTGGAGTCAGACCAATGAGCCGCCTTTTCAAGGGTGGAGGTCCCAGATGGCCATTCCTTTAACAAAAATCAATTAACATGTAAAGTATGTGCTGACAAATAAAACGTTTGATGGGCCCGGTGCAGTGGCTCAAGCCTGTAATCCCAACATTTTGAGAGGCTGAGGCAGGCCTGCCTGAACTCAGGAGTTTTAGATCAGACTGGGCAACACGAGACCCCATCTCTACAAAAATTAAAATGAATCTCAGCTACTCAGGAGGCTGAGGAAGCAGGGTCACTTGGGTGCAGGGGACTAAGGTTGCAGTGAGCTATCATCACACCACTGCACTACAGCCTGGACGACAAAGCAAGACCCCCGTCTCTACGAAAAATTTAAAACTTAGCCGGGCATAGTAGTGCGAGCCTGTGGTCCCAGCTACTTGGGAGGCTGAGACGGTAGGATGGCTTGAGCCCAGGAGGTCGAGGTTGCAGTGAGCCGTGATAGCACTATTGCACTCCAGCCTGGGCGACAGAGTGAGAGCCTCATCTCTAAAAAATAATTTCAAAAAAGGTTCCATTTAGTGTTTTTCGTGGTGTGAGTAAGAAAGGTATCTAGAAATAAAGCACAGTCACTACTTGCTCTCAAAAAGCGGCTGCCAATCTAGTTTGGAGACAGAAAAATATATCCGAGTGAGAACACAGAGGAGCCTATTTTCGGAAAAGGGGCGTCTTTGGAGACGAAAAACCCTCTCTGCGGGACGCTGACGGGCAGTCGTTAAAGGACTTCCAAGCACTCGTCAGTGGCAATGGGGCACTGGGGCTTTGCCAAGGCTTGGAAACGGCGCGCCAGGCCGGGCAACGCGGGAAGCGGGGCAGGCCCGAGTGGCCCTACTGCTGGCGTCCCTACCGATCCCTGCGCATCCGCCACAGAGCAGGAGACGGCAGGAAGAAGGGGAAGTCCCGTAAATCAGGCCCTCAGGGGCTCCCAGGCCCGCGCGCGCCCTTCTCAAGCCCCGGGGGCCACCGCTGAGTCGCTGCTCCGGGCCGCGCGGCTCGAGGCGACCCTTCCTCGGAGCCGCCGGGCCCTCCTCTCCCGAGACGAATCTCTAGCTCTGGCCTGAGGTGACCGACGCCTGCGTGCGCAAACCCACGATTCGCACCCCGCTCCCCACGACAGCGGCTACGCGGCGGCGCTCAGTCTCCGGAACAGAGCGGACTCAAGGAAGGCCAGGCAAGCGGAAGTGTGCCGCTTCCTTCCGGCCAGCGCCGCACGAGACGGGGCGGGGATCCGCGGAAGGAGGCGGGGACTCGTGTTGACGAACAGCTCCTGGGGCCTATGGGTGCGGCCGCAGCCGCCCGGCCTCTCCGGCGCGCCCCCTCCCCGGGGCTGTCGACGCCCCCCAGCCCCTCATTTCCACAAAGCTCCGCGGCGACTCTGCCCTCCTTGTCCCCGCGGCGCGCTGCGGCCCGTGGCGCTGCCCCGTTCCCGCCTAGCCCAGTCGGCCTCCTTCCCCTCCCGGAGCCGCGCGTGAGGACCGCTGAGACCGCAGGTCTGTGGCGGCGCGCGGGGACGCGCGGGGGAGGGTCCCCCGAGAGGGCGGGCGGCAGCCGGCGGAACACACGGCTACAGCCTCGAGCCCCTCGGGCCGCCCCGCCCCGCCGCGTGGCGCATTCGGGGGGCGCGGCCGCGGCGTCGGGGCGTCGGGAGGGGCGGAGCGCGGAAGTGTCAGCCGGGACGAGGGCAGGGCTGGACTCGGGAGGGACCAAGTTTGCGGAGCGGCTTCTGCGCGACGGCAGTGCGGCGAGGCAGGGCCTGGGCTGCGACCCCCAGGGCCGCTTGCCGGAACTTCCCGGCTGCCCCTGCCCTGGGAGACCTACTTGATGGGGACGCCAGGTGTGCAGGGGCGTGGCGCGTAGGTAAGCGGACCCGGTGCCTGCCTCACCCAGGGGATGCTCACTAGAGCGCTAGGCTTTTTAATTTTTTTTTTTTTTTTTGGAGACGGGGGTCTCGCTCTCTGGCCCAGGCTGGAGTGCAGTGGCGTGATCACGGCTCACTGCAACATCGAATTTCTGGGCTCAAGCGATTCTCCCACCTCAGCCTCTGGAATAGCTGGGACCACAAGCATGCACCACCGCACCCGCCTAATTATTTTATTTTATTTATTTTTATTTTTATTTTATTTATTGTATAGATAGGGTCTCGCTCTGTTGCCCAGGCTGGTCTCAAACTCTTGGTCAGAAGTGATCCTCCTGCCTCAACCTCCCAAAGCGCTGGAATTACATGAGCCGCCTCGCTCGGCCAGCACTAGTCGTCCTTATTAATAAAGAATCGAGTCTGGTCCCTTTTCAGTCGCTTACCATGGCATTCCTTTTGATCTGATGGAGGAACTTTTTGTTTCATAGTTCATGGGACTATTGCAGTGCCTGACACATAATTGGTACTTAAATATGTGTTGGTTTTCTGCCTTACCATATTAGACTATATGAATTGTTTTAAAAAGTCCTTTCCCACTTAGGGAGGACTCTAGGATGAGGTCACATGGGGGAGAAGCCCATCTGTGGCTGTAGGACTTTGTTAAACACTCTCTCTGTTCCAGGTTCTCCATTTCCAGTGCTTGAAAGCGCAGTACTTAAATTTGGCTTCCTGCTTTTTTTTTTTTTTTTTTTGGTATGAATGAATACATGAATTGTATAATGTTAGTTGGTTTGTTCTGTGGAGCAAGTTACCCTTAGGAATTAATAAACTGTGGAAACAATCATGTCAGGCTACTAGTCACGTTTGAGAAATAATTAGTAAGAAGCTGTTCATTATTCAGAGGAGTGAAGCAAGATGTTCCCGAGGACTGGAACCCGCTTACTCACTGCCACCACTCCCCCGCCTCCCACTTACTGCTGCCAAACCAGGCTCCTGCTCCCCGTGGTTACTCCCACCGACGCTCCCTGGGATAGCAGCTGCCCTGATTGGCACACCCCTGCAGTCATCACCACGGAGGCATATTCCTGAAGCTGCCAGTGTGAATTGTTTTATAGAACACTGGTGTTAAAATTCAGGTACCTGAGACAAAACAACATTTTAGTTCTTCAAAATCCGGTTGTCAACACATTTACTATGGAGTATCTCCCACGTGGCCACTTCTGTGGGAGGTACTGAAGACCTACTACCGCCTATGGAAGTAGAAAATAATATACAACTGTGTAATTACGTGACGCATTGCATGGTAGCTGCTATGGCTCAGGGAGGGAGAAGATCAGCTGGAACTGGAATGTCCCAAGATGTTCTGGAAGAACGGTGGCTTGTGTGTGTTGCTCACCTGTATTCCTGACTCCTGGCAGGGCCTGCTGTAGAGCACATGCTTCATGAATAAATATGATTGAGTCAAATAAATATTTATGTTTTGAGCGTAGCTTTGAAAGCCAGCAACGATTTAGATGACAAGATCAAGGGCAGGCTGGGCACAATGGCTCATGCATGTAATCCTAGCACTTTGGGAGGCCAAGGCAGGGAGGATCGCATGAGGCCAGGAGCTCACTACCAGCCTGGGCAAGATAGGAAGACCCCATCTTTACAAAAAATAATTAGCCAGGTGTGGTAGCACATTCCTGTAGCCCAGATACTCAGGAGGCTGAAGTGGGAGGATCACCTGAGCCTGGGGAAGTAGAGGCTACGGTGAGCCATGATGATGCCACTGCACTCCAGCCTGGGTGACAGTGAGAACCTCTCTTAGGGGGAAGAAAAAAAAAGATGGGAGGGCATGCGAATTGAGGGAAAATGGCATTAGTAAAGGCATTTCAGCATGGATGAGCATGGGGTGTGTTGGGGAGAAGGTACTGACGTTGATGGCCTGTTTATTTCTGTGTAGGAGTGATTGGGAGAACAATGCATGAAAGTCTGACATCATGATATCCATTCGGCAAAGAAGAGAAATAAGAGCCACAGAAGTTTCTGAAGACTTTCCAGCCCAAGAAGAAAATGTGAAGTTGGAAAATAAATTGCCATCTGGTAGGTGATTTAAACTAAAGCAGCGATTTGGGTTGCTTTTATTTCTGCATGTTAAAATGTCACTCTCCAATAGGATAAAAATTTGTTGGGACCTGACAATTAAAACTTGTTCTAGTACCCTGATGTTCTAATTGCAATTTGATTAGATTGATTTTACAGTTATGATTTGACAAAAGATGAAAGAACTTTGATTAGAAGCATTCGTCAGCTGTCTGTTCATTAACTTATGGTTCTTCCAGTCTCATCCTTTGACTCTCTGGAGTAATGGTCCCCCATCCACACCCCAGAGTTTAGTCTATCTCTAATTTTTGTAGTCGTGTATACTGTTCACACCAGGCAACCTTACCTTGGATGAGTTTCTTATTTCATTAAAATAGTGAACGGTGGATCAACATTTTTTTAAATTCCTTATAATTTAGTCAAATACCTGAAGTTTTCTTTTGCTTTTTTTTTTTTTTTTCTTTTATTGGTGGGAAAAGTAATCAGAACTTGGTCAGTTGTTTGTATAATGGTAAAGCTTGCTAAGTGATGCATCAAATAGCATTAATTTCTGTCTTCCTGAGTAGGTTTTATAACTAAAGCATGGTCAGGATTTTAAAAGTTAACATGAAAATCTTCATACCCATTAACCATTTTGGATATCTGACAGAATTTACATTATTTACAGCCATGTTAATTCTTACCAGCCAGGCTAGTAAAGCAATTCAGGGAAACAGTTTAACAAAAGTGATCTGTAATGGGAGGTCATGCTACCTGGCTCAGCCATGAGCAAGTAATCAATGCATTTTGGATAATAGTACTTTCTGAACACCTTAAACACTGCAAAGAAAGAAAAATACACTCCCATCCTGAAACTAACACCAATGACACTGTCTTGCTGTCTAAATGTCATATTCTGCATATGTATACCCATAAGCATTCATATACAGTTTTGCAAAATTGGGATCCACGTGCTGTTTTGTAGCTTGCTATTTTTCTCTTATTATGTTATGAACATGTCATAAGCCAGTTAACGTATTTTTGAAATATCCATGTGAAGTATTTTTATAGCTGCCACTGTAGAAGTGAAAGGTTTCGTTACCATTTGCTAATACAGACAGAACCGTGATCAGTTTCCTTGTGGCCATATGTTTGTTTAAAACTTTATTTCCTTGGGGCATGTCTTAGTCCATTCCTTTATGTTGCCATAAAGGAATACTTGAGGCTGGGTGATTTATAAAGAAAAGAGATTTATTTGCCTCAGCGTTCTGCAGACTGTACGGGAAGCATGGCACCAGCATTGGCCTCTAGTGAGACCTCAGGAAGCTTCCAGTCATGGTGGAAGGCCTAGGGGAGCCAGTGTGTAGAGATCACATGACCAGAGCAGAAGTAATTTCCGGGGAATGCAGGGTGTCAGGCTCTTTTTTAACCAACCAGCTCCCCTAGGACTAACAGAATGAGAACTCGAGAACTCAGTACTGCTAGAATCTCACCAAGCCATTTATGAGGGATCTGGTTCCATCACCACACCACCTCCCATTAGGCCCCACCTCCAACATCGGGAATCATATTTCATCATGAGATTTGGAGGGCCGAATAGTCAAACCATAGCAGGGTACATGCCTAGATTTGGAATTACTGGCCAAATGGGATGCTCATTTTGGTGGCTTTTACTCACTGCTGCCATGTTGCATTCCAGAGAGGCACCAGTTTATTCTTCTAGCAGCATTGTTTGAAGATGTCTATTTTTTTATACCCTTACCAAAACATAGTATTCGCATTTTGAAAGTTGTCAAATTGGCCAAGATTTTTAGAAGTATAACTCACAGTTTTGATTTGCGTTTCTTTAACATTAATGAATTTGAACATCTTCAGTCTGTTATTATTGGCCACTTTTTTCTATTGTACATTGCCTGTTCATGTCGTTTATCTTTTTCCTACTGCAGTATTCATCTTGACAGGACAATAAATTGTCCTGAAATAAAATAAATTGTCCTGAAAGTATTCATCTTATATTAAGGGTATTTAAGCTTTCGTATATGTGCTATCCATATTTTTCCTAGTTTATATGTCCTTTAACTTGAGTTATGTTGGATTATTTATTCTCTGGGTTTTTTCCCGCCAGAGCATTCCTGCAAAACCTGTGGGTTTTAAAAAAAAGTTTTAGGTAATCGGCCAGGCGCAGTGGCTCGTGCCTATAATCCCAGCACTTTGGGAGCCCGAGGCGGGTGGATCACTTGAGGTCAGGAGTTCAAGACCAGCCTGGCCAACATGGTGAAACCCTGTATCTACTAAAAATACAAAAATTAGCCAGGCATAGTGTGTGTGCCTGTAGTCCCAGCTACTCAGGAGACTGAGGTGGGAGAATTGCTTGAACCTAGGAGGCAGAGGTTGTAGTGAACCGAGAATGCTCCACTGCATTCCATCTTGGGCAAAAAAGCAAGATCCTGTCTCAAAAAAAAAAAAAAATTTTTTTTAAGGTAATTAAGTTTTTAAAATAGCTTTTAAAGAATAAACCACCAGTTGTACCTAGATCATCTAAAAGATCGATTGCATCCTAGGCATGTAACACATTTAGTCATCCGTTTGACAGACTTCATAGTTAAATTATGGTTGTTAAAGTGTGCCAGACAGAGGTCCTCAGTATTAAAGATGAATAAGATAATATATTTGTCTTCAAGAAGCTCACATTGTAGTTGGCAGAATGGACACATGAACAGTTGGATATGGGGTAAAAGTTGTAATAGAATAAAAACAGGTCTGTGAAATCAGAAAGGACTCTCTGTTGGAGACAGGAAAAGCTTTTCCAGTGACAGGCAGCTAGACTTAGCTTACTTGGTAATCTGAAGTAGACTATTACATTCTAATTTTTTTGCTAACTTAGTTATTTATCTGTTCCATTTTTCCAAAAGGTTGTACCAGTAGAAGATTATGGAAGATTTTGTCATTGACAATTGGTGGAACCATTGCCCTTTGCATTGGACTTCTTACGTCTGTTTACCTTGCCACGTTACATGAAAATGATTTATGGTTTTCTAATATTAAGGTATGGAGTTTCTTTGACCATTGTATGATTCACTCAATAGGGTCTCCAGTAGTAAGCCATGTGGATGAATGACCAAGGCAACACAGTTTTGCCATAAAGAACCCAATCTCCAGAAAGGTTGAACTATAGAGTGAAAAGACTTTTGTGTTTATTATTTTAAAATAACATATCAGAATCTTTTTAAAAATATTTATTTATTTATTTATTTTTGAGATGGAGTCTCACTCTGTCACCCAGGCTGGAGTGCAGTGACACAATCTTGGCTCACTGCAACCTCTGCCTCCCAGGTTCAGGTGATTCTTCTGGCTTAGCCTCCCGAGTAGCTGGGACTATAGGTACGCGTCACCACACCCAGCTAATTTTTGTATTTTTACTGGAGACGGGGTTTCACCATGTTGGCCAGGCCGGTCTCGAACTCCTGACCTTGTGATCCACCTGCCTCTGCTTCCCAACGTGCTGGGATTACAGGCATGAGCCACCGCGCCCAGCCAGATTCTTTATTTTTAATTTTTTGAGATAGGTTATTGCTTTGTCACCCAGGCTAGAATGCAGTGGTGCAAACATGGCTCACTGCAGCCTCAGCCTCCTGGGCTCAAGCGGGTATCCTGCCATTGCTTCCTGTGTCGCTGGGACCACAGGCATGCACCACCTCGCCAAGCTAATTTTTTGATTTTTTTGTAGAGACAGGCTGGTCTCAAACTCCTTGGCTCAAGTGATCCTACTGCCTCGGTCTTCCAAAATATGAGAATGAGCCACAGCACCCAGCCCAGGATTTTTCTAATCAAATGAGTTTTTTCTTTTTCATTAAATTATTCCATTTATTTAGCAGTTATTCTAAATTAGTATTTTTCAAGTTATAGATTGTGAAATTAGTGCAGTAGGTCATGAGTAACATTTTTCTTAATGAAATCAAAAAGAAGAGAATACTATCACATCTAGTAGAGCTGAGGATTGTTTTGTGAAACTTTTAATTGTATATATATATGTATGCACAAACTGGGTCACAGTATACAAGGTACTTCTCTTTTTTTTCTTGTTGGCTACACAGGAAAAAAACCAACCAACCAACAAACAACCGAAAAAGAAATAAAAAAGCCACTGCTTTAAATAATGGGGTCCTCAGCATGTTCATGCCTATGTAATACTCTGTGCAAGTGGTTTTGCAGGGCATAGGGCGATGGGGAACCCATGATATTTCCAGGGAAAGGAGCAGTAATTTTAATCAGATTTGCAAGAGGGTCAGCCGGGCATCACGCCTGTAATATCAGCACTTTGGGAGGTTGAGGTGGGTAGATCACTTGAAGTCAGGAGTTCAAGACCAGCTTGGCCAACATGGTGAAACCCCATCTGTACTAAAAACACAAAAATTAGCCAGGCATGATGACATGCACCTGTAATTTTAGCTACTTGGGAGGCTGAGGCACAAGAATCACTTGAACTCGGGAGGAAGAGGTTGCGGTGAGCCGAGATCATACCACTGCACTCCAGCCTGGGCAACAGAGTGAGACTCTGTCTCAAAAAAAAAAAAAAGTTGGGAGGGTGGTCTGTGACTCTTTAAACATGTTTCCTTGTTTTCTTTCTCTCTTTTTCAACATTTCTAGAACTCCTCTTGGCATTGTTTTCAGAACTCGTATGTAACTTACATGTGGAAATTTACATTCAAATATACCTTATTTTTAAATCTAATATGTCACGCTCTTTTAACGTAAACTGTAGTGTCTAATGACTAGTTGATTGTAAAGGTAAACAAACACCGTCAAAGCCAAAGATGTATATCTGCAAGAAAGTTCAAAAGAAGTGACTGATGTAGGATCTAAAGACATTTTCCAAAGAAAGTTTTCCAAAACATTTTGAGCTTTGGTTCTCTTACTGGAATGAGCCTCCAAAGGAGATTGCTTTGATGAGAAATCTAGTTTGTAAGAATAACTTCTAGTGTGTTTATTTTTAAACCTGCTGTGTTGCTTTATGGGAACAGTATATATATCTTTATGCAAATTATCATAGTACCAAAGAAGAATAATTCTTATCCTTCGGTGACAGTAGGTAGTTCTTCTTGTCGGAAGAATTTTACCCGTTTATCTATCTTTTTTTGGGAGGAGCTGGGGCGGACAGGGTCTTTCTTTGTCACCCAGGCTGGAGTGCAGTGGCACAATCACAGCTCGCTGCAGCCCCAACCTCCTGGGCTGAAGCATTACTCTCACCTTAGCCTCCGAAGTAACTGGTGCACGTCACTATTCCCAGCTAATTATTTAATTTTTGTAGAGATGGGCCTACTGTGTTGCCCAGGCTGTTCTCAAACTCCTGGACTGAAGCAATCCTCCTGCACTGGCCTCCCAAAGTGTTGGGATTACAGGTGTGAGCCGCTATGCCCTGCCTATCTTTTTAAAATGGAATGCTGGCAGAGCGTGGTGGATCACTTGAGGTCAGGAGTTTGAGACCAGCCTGGCCAACATGGTGAAACCCCGTCTCTACTAAAAATGCAAAAGAAATTAGCCAGGTATGGTGGCGCGTGCCCGTATTTCCAGCTACTCAGAAGGCTGAGGCAGGAGAATTGCTTGAACCCAGGAGGCAGAGGTTGCAGTGAACTGAGATCGTGCCACTGCACTCCAGCCTGGGTGACAGAGCGAGACTTCGTCTCAAAAAAAAAGTGCTTATAAAGTGATTACCTCGAATTAAGTCATGTAGTGCTTATATATTAACATAAGTATTTTGAAAAAGACTGAAATATCCCTTTGTGAGCAGATAGCCCAAATTAAATGCTAACAACAGTGTAGCAAGGAGACATGTTGAAAGAGATCATATAACTTAATTATAAACTATTAAGTGTGCCTCTTTAATGTAAAACTTGCAACTAGCCTTGCTGGTTTCCTTAAATAAATATATCCCATCATCAAGAAACTTGAACACCCTTCGTTTTTCTCTCTTTACTTTCACTGGGTTAAGAAAGTTCTAGTTTCACCTAGTATTTACTGAGCTCCTGTTCCGTGGGTAACATTGAGTTAAACACTACGGAGAACATGGAAGGAATAACAAAGATTTCTGAATTTGCCAGCAGATTTTCCAGTATAGTAAATGAATTGAGTAAGTATATATTAAGCACCTACAGTATGCCAGCAGGCACTGTGCTTAGTGGTAGCAGTATCACTGAATAAGACAAGGCCGTGCCCCCAAGGAACTTACACTCTTGAGAGGGAAACAGGTGAGTATCCAGACAATTACAGGATGTCCAAACTCAGTGCTAGGATGGGGTGAGATAGAGAGCACTGTGGGAGCACATAGGAGGGGGAGCCCAACCTCATTTTGGAAGATCAGGGAGGCTTTTCTAGAGGAAATGATGGTTAAATAGACCTGAAGGATCAGTAAGAGTTAACCAGGCAAGCTGGGGAGGAAAAATGAGTGTCCTAGAAGAGGGACAAGTGCAGGAAATTGAAGAGGCAAGAAAGCCTGGTATGTGAAGCATTGGCAGTAGTTCAGGCACTACTCTCCACCTGGCTAGAGAGTAGAAGGGGAGAAGGGATGTACTGGGAATGGTAAACAGAGGCCAGATAATAAAGGGTCTGTCTTCTCTGTCTCAAAGATAGAACTCTCTCTGAATGTATTATAGTAGGGAGCCATATTTTTAGTGAGGCAGCGATGTCATTGTACTGGTGTTTCAGAAAGTTGCCTTAGGCTATGATGTGGAAAATGGATTTGGGGAGAGCAAAACTAAAGTCAGGAAACTGCTAAGATAATCCAATTCAGTGGATTCAGTAATACTTACCACATTCAGATATTCAGTAAGTGAATATATTCTGTGTGCCGGACACTTTTCTAGGCCTTGGGAGTAAAACATTGAATACAACGTAGAACTTAATTAGGATGAAAAGGGGAAAAATCAGAAAGAAAATGAAAATGAATCCTGTGGTGAAAGTCATACGGGATGATGAGATAGTCACTAGAAGGCTACTTGGAATAGGGAAGTAAAGCAGACCACTTTGAGGACATGTAAATCAAAACCTACATGATATTATAGAAGGAACCAGCCAAGCTAAGCTCTGCAAGAACGTTCTAGGCAGAGGAAACAGCAAGCCAAAAGTCTGTAAGGTAGGAATGAACTCGGCAAATCCAGGATCAGAGAGAAGGTGCGTGTGGCCAGAATTGTATGAGCGATGAAGAGAAGGTACAAGACAGGAGAAGAACAGATCACGTAGGGCTTTGAGGCTGCAGAAGAGTTGCAGAGACGTGAACAGAAGTCAGAGCTTTTTAGGAAGTGGACTTGGAGGGATGTCTTGATTCACTGTGTAGAAGTTCGTTGAGAGGAAACAGTTGAGAGGCTGTCGGTCCAAGCTGCCTGGTCTGCTTAGCAGCGGGGTGGCTGGATGGACATGCCATTTACTGTGACAGTGAGCACCGGGAGGAGCAGAGCTGGAGTGTCTGAGTTCTGACACCAGCTACCCACCATTAGGCCAAACTTCACAGGATGAGGGCACAGCTCTCTACAAAAATGCCTTCGTTTCACACACCAGTGCAAGTTTGGCCCCCCCCCCCCCCAGACAACCCTCACTTCTGACCAGCTGGCTACAAATTCTGAGGTTCCCACCACCCGCTCAGCTTCAACAGTTCACTAAAACAACTCAGAATTCAGGAAAGTGCTGTATTATGGCTACAGATTTGTTATAGCAAAAGATTACAAATCAGAACCAGCCAAAGGGAGTGACACATGCAGCCAAGTCTTCAAGGGTCCCTTTGGAAGCTTTCATGATCTTTTCCCTGTGGAGTCAGGCCCATTACCCTCCTGGCACATCAGTGTGTTACACTATGTGGAGCCAACCAAAGAAGCTCCCCTGAGTTCCAGTGTCTAGTTTTTATTGAGGTTTCGTTATGTGGGTACGATTGATTGAATTATTGCCCACAAGGCTGGACTCAATCTCCAGCCCTTTTCTGCTCCTTTGAGGTTGGGCTGCTAGCACATGGCTCAAAGCCCTGACTCTCAGGCCACATGGTTGAGTGTTCTGGCATGGCCAACCCCAATCCTGAGTCATCTCCTTAACACAAATTAGGAGCTCACCCTGTCACCTGCTAGCACAGACTCTCAGATGAAGTCTGAAGAACCTACCATGAATAACAAAGACACTCTCATCACTTAAAGTTCCAAGGATTTAGAGCGTATCTTCCAGGAACTGGGGACAAACAGCAGCCAGATTCTTTATTCCTAGAGTGTCGAGTTTTAATATGGTTTGGCTGTGTCCCCACCCAAATCTCATCTTTAATTGTAGTTCCCATAATTCCTACATGTCGTGGGAGGGACCCAGTGGGAGGTAATTGAATCATGGGGGCGGGCCTTTCCTATGCTGCTCTCGTGATAGTGAATAAGTCTCACGAGATCTGTTTTATTTATTTATTTATTTTAATTTTTTTTTGAGACAGAGTCTCACTCTGTCGTCCAGACTGGAGTGCAGTGGCACAATCTCGGATCACTGCAACCTCCACCTCCTGGGTTTAAGCAATCGATTCTCCTGCCTCAGCCTCCTGAGTAGCTGAGATTATAGGTACGTGCTACCACGCCTGGCTGATTTTTGTATTTTTAGTAGAGATGGGTTTCGCCATGTTGGTCAGGCTGATCTTGAACTCCTGACCTCGTGATCTGCCCACTTTGGCCTCCCAAAGGGCTGGAATTACAGGTGTGAGCCCCCACGCCTGGCCAGATCTGCCTGCCACCGTGTAAGACTTGACTTTGCTCCTCATTCACCTTCTTCCATGACTGTGAGACCTCTCCAGCCACATGGAACTGTGACTCCAGTAAACCTCTTTCCTTTGTAAATTACCCAGTCTATGTTATGTCTTTATTAGCAGAGTGAGGAATGGACTAATACAAGGTTACCTCCCCGTAACCAGGAACAGAGGCCAGCCAATTTTTTTCTTGCATAGGAGGCACGGCAGGGAACAACGAGCTGAGGTTTGACTATGTTGTGAGGCACTTTTAAAGCAGTCCACACAGAAATATGGAGTAAAGGGAGCTAGACTTACGGGACTGAAGGCAGGAGTTCCGTCTGTGTTGGAAATGGGCATTTTCATATTACCATCTTGTAGATGTGTGGGTGAGATTGTTTCAGGAGTGTGTAAAATGAGAAAGGAAAGAGAACCTGGGCCAGTTTCTGTCTGTGCCTCAGATACCATCTGGGAAGCTATAAAACAGGCACTTTTCCCCACCCACCCACCTTGTCCTCTGAAACTTACAATTGAGCTCAGAGTCTTTTTCTTTTTTTTTTCTTTTTTTTTTTATTATACTTTAAGTTCTAGGGTACATGTGCATAACGTGCAGGTTTGTTACATATGTATACATGTGCCATGTTGGTGTGCTGCACCCATCAACTCGTCAGCACCCATCAATTCATCGTTTATATCAGGTATAACTCCCCAATGCAATCCCTCCCCCCTCCCCCCTCCCCGTGATTGGCCCCACTGTGTGATGTTCCCCTTCCCGAGTCCAACTGATGAGCTCAGAGTCTTACTCAATTTTTTTCCTCTTTGTTGAAGCAGTAGTCCATAGCACACATTTTGGTTTGTTTTCTATATCACAAGAAGAATCCTCCAATGTTAGAACCATTTCTCAAACCTGTTAATACCTCTGCGTAGGCATTTGGTTTAGTGTTTTGTTTAGATTCTCTAGATCAGCGTTGTCCAATAGGACTATAATGAAGGAAATGTTCAGTCTATGCACTGTCTAGTACAGTTGGCACATGTGGCTACTGAACACTTGAAATGGGGTAGTACAACTCAGGAACTCAATTTTTTTAAATTAATCTGATTTAATTTTTAAATATGTACATATTTTCTGTCAATAAACAATTAGAAATTATAAATATCACTGAACAAGACCTTATTGGCCAAAGAAAAGCTTATTTTTAGAGTGTATATTCCTTTATAAATCTCCTCTAATTTATACCATTTCTATATTGGGGAATTATTTGAGAAGAGTAAATCTGTTTTCCTTTCGTGTTCCTACCTCATCAAAATTAGGTAGTGTTTAATGAAAATACTTTGATGTTATTTTTGAATATTTTGAAGTTGTTGTAATTAATCAGAGAGTAAAAGTGTTGCTTATATAATAGACAAGTCATACATTGAATTTATGCATTCAAAATGATTTTTAAATGTTTGTTGTATTGTTTGTATGTGAAAAGAGGGAACCCTGAAATAGCAACTGGAAAGTTAAAGGAAAAGATACTAGTTTTACATGGTCTTTGAAAATATATATCTAGTATCCTTTCTCAGCATATTTTTGAAATTTTAAGTTATTTTTCTGTTATCTTAATTCTGGGAAATTGAAAGTGTTCAAGAATTTATTGAATGTCTATTACATGCTTGAAACTATTTGGGGGCATTTTAATACATACTGTATTTATTTTGTACCTATTTTTTGAGACAGGTTCTCACTCTATCACTCAGGTTGGCCTGCAGTGACACAATCAAGATCACTGCAACCTTGAACTCCTGGGCTCAAGCAATCCACCCACCTCAGCCTCCCAAGTGGCACAGGCTAATTTTTTCATTTTTTGTAGAGACAGAGTCTCACTTTGTTGCCCAGGCTGTTCTTGAACTCTTGGCCTCAAGCAAGCCTCTCACCTGGGCCTCCCAAAGTGCTGGGATTATAGGCAGGAGCCACAATGCCCGACCTACATATTTGCATAATCTGCCAATCTTTAGAGCCCAAACACTAACTCTAAATTGTCCTTTGAATGCAACCTGCTTTCTTACTGCCCTTTGTTGTAAACAAAATGTAAACTACCCCCCGCCTTTTTTTTTTTTTTTTTGAGACGGAGTCTTGCTCTGTCACCCAGGCTGGAGTGCAGTGGCACGATTTTGGCTCAGTGCAAGCTCCGCCTCCTGGGTTCAAGTGGTTCTCCTGCCTCAGCCTCCCAAGTAGCTGGGATTACAGGTAGGCGCCACCATGCCCGGCTCATTTTTCTATTTTTAGTGGAGACGGGGTTTCACCATGTTGGCCAGGATGGTCTCCATCTCTTGACCTTGTGATCCACCCACCTCAGTCTCCCAAAGTGCTGGAATTACAGGCATGAGCCACCACACCCAGCTAGTGAAAGCCCGTTTTCTTACTTGGTGTTCTGCCTTTATGGTGCCTGGCACGTCATCAGTGCTAAGTAGCTTCCAGTATTCTGCAGTAGAGTCAGCTGCTGGGGCTGAGGGGTATGGGGTAGGCAGAGGAAAAGGGGAGGCACTGGCTGCTGTGAAGGATCTGGATGGGAACTAGAACCAAAGGATATGACTTCTGGAGCTTGCCTTCAAGGATACAATATGGTTAGTCCTGGCAGTTACAGGAGCCAGTGGATGCATTTTAAGTGATTTTTGTTTAGTAGTTTTGTTTTTTGTTGTTGTTGTTGAAATGGAGTCTCACTCTGTCACCCAGGCTGGAGTACAGTAGTGTAGTCTTAACTCACTGCAACCTTCGCCTCCAGAGTTCAAGTGATTCTCCTGCCTCAGCCTCCTGAGTAGAGTAGCTGGGATTACAGGTGTGTACCACCACGCCCAGCTAATTTTTGTGTTTTTTAGTAGAGATGAAGTTTTGCCATGTTGGTCAGGCTGGTCTCGAACTCCTGACCTCAGGTGTTCCGCCCATCTTGGCCTCCCTAAGTGCTGGGATTATAAGCGTGAGCCACCGCACCTTGCCGTGTATTTGATAGATCTGTATAGCCTTCCTTTTTATTTTTTGAGTGTGTATTTTTTTTTAATTATTGAAACTATGTTGTAACAATGAAAAATTTTAAATGAAAAAATTACTTAATATTCATTACCCTTAAGAAAAAGCAGTTTTCATTTTTCCCTTCTATTTTTCCTCCTAAGTGCCTAAATATTTTACTTATTTATGACCCAAGTATAGCTAGTTTTTATAATCTACCTTATCTGCTGTTACATCCTATGCTTTTTCCATATATACATTTTCACAAAACTTTTATAATTTCGTAAGTAGTTATGGTTTTATAATTTAATATTTTTGAAGTTTTTATACTCTTGATTATTCCACTATTTACATGCTCCCAAGTTTGGATAGTTAGATCATTTATAATACGACAGTTAAATTCCTAACATGGCTTACTTATTCTCACTTTAAAGTGGCAATGTAGTGGTTATCAGTTCCTTCTTTCTTGGAATTCCCTCAGAGCAATTAAGGAATGTGAAAACTAGATAATCAAGTTCCAACTTTGATCAACGGGGCTGCCAAATCCAGTGGCACTCAGAAAGATGCTGAGAGAAGAGTCTGCGGCCAGGCACGGTAGCTCATGCCTGTAATCCCAGCACTTTGGGAGGCCGAGGCGGTCACATCAGTTGAGCCCAGGAGTTCAAGACCAGCCTGGCCAACATGGCAAAACCCTGTCTCTGCTAAAAATACAAAAATTAGCCAGGCGTGGTGGTGCACTTCTGTAATCCCAGCTGAAGCAGGAGAATCGCTTGAACCCGGGCGGGAAAGGTTGCAGTGAACCAAGATTGCGCCACTGCACTGCAGCCTGGGTGACAAAGCGAGACTTCATCTCAAAAAAAAAAAAAAAAAGAAAGAGGAGTCTGCAAGCTGCAGGGGTCAGATAAAGTGAGTAAAGCGTCGTCCTCCAAAGTTATTGGCATCTCCTAAGGGGTAAAAGCAACAGCGCCTTGAGTAGGACCATGGGATGAGTGTGCAGGCTATAGTGGCAGCAGCTCTCTTGGATTCACTCTGCTATGAAGAACAGCACGCTACGCAGGCCGAAAGGAGTGATCACAGAGACAAGCCATATTTGTAAGAGATGGGATTTAAGAGGACAGTAATGAAGGGAGGCAACCTGCATTTTGAAGATCCCCAAAGCTATCAAGTTCTGTTGACTAAAATGAGGAAAATACTGAATAACTCACCCTTGTAAACCACCCTATATAATGAAAAATCTTGCTGACCTGAGCTTTGTGCCCAGCCTCGCCCCCACATGAACTTCCTGCAAGTAGCTTGTGTGGTAAGAACTTGCCACATTCAGACATAACTAATAAGGAAGGAACTGGGACAAGATTGTCCAGTGATACTGCAACAGAAAAGGGAAGAGAACAACAAGTAGACATCATTGATGAAGAACAGTCCCCAGAAGAATTTTACAGTGGAGATGTGGAGGTTGTAACCACACATGTCACGTTAAAAGATAATCATTTGCCACTGTGGAAGATGCATACAAAGGAGAAACGTAAGAAGCTGTGTACCTTCTTCAAGGGGGAACAGGAAGAGAACAAAAGGAAGTGAAACATGAACTGGCAGACTTTAGACAAGAAATAGAATTACAAGGTAGAATCATTGTAGAAATTATGACCATCTCAGATGCACCATACAGGAGACTAGAATCTGCAGAATGTACAGAAAGAGCAATGTTGGACAGGACTGAGAGAGGTCAACAAAATGAAAGGAAGATTGAATAAAGTGACAGTATGAGAAAGCAAGTGACAATTGAGGAGGACAAGAGCAGCAAGCATGCATCATTTGTGTCCCAAAAAAAGAGAACCAGAACAATAAATCAGGAAAACAAAACAAACAAAACAAAAAACACGTGTTTAAAGATGTAATTCAAGGAAACTTTCCAAAAATAAAAGGAAATTTGAATCTACTAATTGAAGGGGCAGAGCAGGTTCCAGGATAAATTGGCCTAGAAACATCATTAGCAGGATAGAGTTCTCTGAAGTTGCTGGACTTAAATATATAAAGAAACCTTTGGACATTCCAGACAAAAAGATCAAGTTACCAATAAGGAGAAACAAAGGTCAACCTGGCATTCAGGTTCTCCACAGTAACGTCTAATCATCAGAGACCATGAATGATGCCTAGAAAATACTCAAGTAAGAGAAAGTGATTTACACATTTTAACCCAGTCATTCCATTGCATATAAAGACAGCATACAACCTTTTTTTTTTTTCCCCTAGAAATAATATATTTTTAAGAATACCTGAAAAAATTGGAAGAGGAAAAACGTGATCCCTCCATGAGATACATGGAAAAACAATGACAGAAAGATGCTCAGTGGGGCTCAAATTTATTTAACTATAGGACTAAAACTAAAAATTAGTGATAGAACAAAATGTATATGATACAGATATTGTCATATTAGGTGCAAGAGTAATGCAGGTCTTGTCATTAATATTTATTTATTTATTTATGAGACAGAGCTTGCTCTGTCACCCAGGCTGGAATGAAGTGGCATGATCTCCACTCACTGCAGCCTCCACCTTCTGGGTTCAAGCAATTGTGCCTCAGCCTCTCCGGTAGTTGGGATTACAGACGTGCACCACCATGCCCAGCTAATTTTTTTTTTTTTTTTTTTTTTTTCGGGATTTTTAGTAGAGACAGGATTTTGCCATGTTGCACAGGCTGGTCTCGAACTCCTGAGCTCAGGCAGTCCACCCACCTCTGCCTCTCAAAGTTAGGATTACAGATGTGAGCCACCATGCCCGGCCGCCGTTACTTTTAAATGGCAAAAACCACAATCACTTTTGCACCAACCTAGTACATAAGGATGCCAACATAAGTAATAATGTTATAATACATAATAGTACAATAATAACATAACAATGTAATATATATAACACAAGATAAAAGAGGAAAGAGAAGAGAGGGTAAAAGATGGTGGAGGCTGACTGGGCACACTGGCTCACGCCTGTCATCCCAGCACTTTGGGAGGCCAAGGATCGCTTAAGTTCAGTAGTTCAAGACAAGCCTGGGCAATATGGTGAAACCCCATCTCTAAAAAAATAAAATTGCCGGGCATGGTGGCACGTGCCTATAGTTCCATCTACGCGAGAGACTGAGGTATAGGAGGATTACTTGAGCTTAGGAGGCAGAGGTTGTCATTAGCCAAGATTGTGCCATTGTGCTCCAGCCTGTTTGACAGAATGAGACCCTGTCTCAAAAAAAAAAAGGATGGGGGAAGCCAGCCGGCAGAATGGCTCACAGCTGTCATCTCAGCACTCTGGAGGGCAGAAGGTGGGAGGATTGCTTGAGCCCAGAAGTTCAAGACCAGCCTGGGTGACATAGTGAGATCCCATCTCTACAAAAATTTTTTTGAAAATTAGCTGGGTGTAGTGGTGTGCACCTGCAGCCCCAGTTACTTGGGAAGCTGAGACAGGAGGGTCATCTGAGCTGGGGAGGTCAAGGCTGCAGTGAGCTATGATCACACCACTGCACTCTGGCCTGGGTGACAGAGTGAGACCCTGTCTCTAAAAACAAAAAAAAAAAGAAAAGAAAAAAATTTTTTAAAAAATGGGTAGGAGTATCCTGATTTCTTTCTCTTTTATATCTGGAAGTCAAAATTTTGATTTAAAACTGGTAAGAAACACCAGCCTGGGCAACATGGCAAAAACCTGTCTGTACTAAAAATACAAAAAAAAAAAAATTAGCCAGGCTTGGTGGCACACAACTTACCCCCAGCTACTTGAGAGGGTGCGATGGGATGATCACCTGAGCACAGGAAGCCAAGTCTTAAGTGAGCCAAGATCATACCATTGCACTCCAGCCTGGGCAACAGAGTAAGACCCTGTCTCAAAAACAAAAAAAGATGGCAGTACTCTTCAAGTTGATCTACAGATTCAACATGATCCCTCTCAGAATCCCAGGTGGACTTTTCACAGAAATTGACAAGCTAGTCCGAAAATGTATATGGAAACTCAGGGAACTCAGAATAGCTAAAACAGTTTTGAAAAAGAAAAACGAAGTTGCAAGACTCAAACTTTCTGATTTCAAAACTTACTACACAGCCACAGTAATCAAGACTCTTGTGCTGGCATAAGGTAGATGTATAGATCAGTAGAATAAAATTGGAAATACAGACATAAATCCTTAGATGATCAAGTGATTTTCAACAGGGCACCAGGAAGGACAGTTAAGTAGAGAAAGAATAGTCTTCAATAAATGGTCTATAAACAAATGGATATTCACATGCAAAAGAATGAAGTTAGACCACTGCCTCACACCACACACAAAAATTAACTCAAAATGGATCATAGGCCTGAATGCCTAAAACTGTAGAGCATTTAGAAGAAAACATACAAATGAATCATTATAATCGTGGAGTAGGCCAAAACTTCATAGAGACAACACTAAAAACACATGATTAAAAATAAATAAATTGGTCTTCATCAAAATTAGACATTTTCATACTCCAAAGTATACCATCAGGCCAGGCGCAGTGGCTCATGCCTGTAATCTCAGCACTTTGGAGGCCAAGGTGGGCAGATCACTTGAGGTCAGGAGTTCAAGACCAGCCGGGCCAAAATGGTGAAACCCTGTATCTACTAAAAGTACAAAAATTAGCCAGGTGTGATGGCACGCATCTGTAGTCCCAGCTACTAGGGAGGCTGAGGCAGGAGGATCACTTGAACCTGGGAGGCAGAGGTTGCAGTGAGCTGAGATGGGGCCACTGTGCCCCATCCTGGGTGACAGAGCGAGACTCCGACTCAAAAAAAAAAAAAAATTAAAAATTAAAACTTGAAAGTCAAAATTATTCCTTGATCCATGGGCTGTAGAGTGGATTTTGTGTTAGCAGGTGTGAAAATAACACAAATCACCAGATGCATTATCAATGAGCAGTAGTATTTTGAAAAGAATTTTTTTTCTTCCTGAGTAGTAGGTCTCAACAGTGGGCCTAAAATATTCAGTAAATCATGCTATCAAAACATCTGCTGTCATCCAGGTTTTGTTGTCCATCTCTAGAGCACAAGCAGAGTAGATTTCACATCATTCTTAATAAGGGCCCTAGGATTTTCAGAATGGTAAATGAACATTGACTTCAACTTAAAGCCGCCAGCTGCATTAGCCCCTAACGAGAGAGTCGGCCTGTGCTCTGAAGCTTTGAAGCCAGGCGTTGACTTCTCCTCTTGAGCTGTAAGAGTCCGAGACGACATCTTTCAATAGAAGGCTGTTTCATCTACATTGGATATCTGTTGTTTAATGTAGGCACCTTCATCAGCGATCTTAGCTGGATCTTCTGGATGACTTGCTACAGCTTTTCCATTAGCACTTTCAGCTTCACCTTGCACTTGTATGTTAGGGAGATGGCTACTTCCCCTCAACCTCATGTACCAGGTCTGCTAGCTTCCAGCTTTTCTTCTGTAGCTTCCTCACCTCTCTAGCCTTCACAGAATTGAAGAGTTAGGGCCTTGCTCTGGATTAGGCGTTGGCTTAAAAGAATGTTTTAGATGGGTTGATTTTCTATCAGAGCATTAGACTTTCTCCGTATCAGCAATGAGGCTGTTTTTCATTCTTATCATTGGTGCATTCGGGAGTAGCACTTTTAATTTCCTTTCACTTTGTGTTAACAGCTTGGCTGTTTGGCACAGGAGGCCTGGCTTTTGGTCTCTCTCAACTTTCGACATGCTTTCCTCACTAACTTATCATCTCTAGCTTTCCATTTAAAGTGAGAGATGTGCCACACTTCCTTTCAACGCTTAGAGGCTATTGTAAAGTTAGTAATTTTGGTATGATTGTGTCTCAGGGAGCAGAGAGGCCTGGGGAGAGGAAATGAGACAGAAGAATGACAGAGGTATCAGAACACACACGTTTCAGTTCACCGTCTTACATGGGTGTGGTTTATTGTGCCCCAAAACAATTACAGTAGTATTGATGACATCAAAGATCACTGATCCTAGATCCCATGACAAGTATAATAATGAAGAAAAATGTGAAATATTGGAAGAATTACTAAAATGTGACGGAGACAAAAAATGAGCAATAGCTGTTGGGAAAATGGCGTTGATAGTTGTTTGATGCACAGTTGCCACTAAGTTTCAGTTTGTAAAAATGCATTATCTACAAAGGGCAGGAAAGTGAGGCACAGTGAGATGAGGCGTGCCTGAAGTCATTTCCCTTTGTTTACAATGTGTTCTTTCTTTAGTGTTTTGTTGTTGTTGTTTGTTTGTTTGTTTTTGAGATAGGATCTCGCTCTGTCTCCCAGTCTGGAGTGCCGCGGTGCAATCTCAGCTCACTGTAGCCTCGACCCCCTGAGCTCAGGTGATTCTCCCACTGCAACCCCACAAGTAGCTGGAACTACAGGTGCATACCACCGTGCCCAGCTAATTTTTTATATTTTTAGTACAGATTGGGTTTTGCCATGTTCCCTAGGCTGGTCTTAAAGTCCTAGGCTCAAGTAATCCACCTGCCTCAGCCTCCCAAAGTGCTGGGGTTATAAGCATGAGCCACCGCACACAGCCGCATTCTTCTTTCTTGTTGGAACATAAACATCTTTTGGTCAAGTACTAAATTCCTGCACCTTTTTGTTTCCCCAGCAAATAAATGTGCAGTGATAAGGAAGGCAGTTCTCCTTTGGCTGTGAGCACCAAGGTCACTCTTCTTTTTAGTCTTTTTTTCCATTTGCTAACATTTTCCACTTATTTACTTGATATTGCCGAATTTGCGTGACTTCCCATTGAATACTCCTGCAAAGCAAGAAGACTTTAGAATAGATAGGGTTAATCCACACAATATTAGCACGGTAGTGCTAAGACTTCTGATTGCCTGAGTGTGGGCCCAGTGGAAGAACTGTCGCTTCAGCAGCAGACTGCCCTCCTCACAAGCCCTGCTTGTCACTTCTCACATGCCACGGCTTTAATCAACTCTAGGGCAAGAATCATTCCCCTCTAACAGATGGACATGAATTTAACCAGACAATAAACCATGTATGTGCCATAAATATGTTTGCTGAGGGCATGATTCCCAGTACAGAACTTTAAGAACAGCTGTCTTATGGGCTACTATTTCTTGGTGAGATGATTTGTTAACCTCATTCTGAAACAGATTACATTTATAAAGTTAATTTTTCGGTGGCTTCCCCACTACTAACAGTCTAATTATTTTGGGGGACAATTTTTGTAAACAAAACTTTTTTTTTATTTCTGAGACAGAGTCTCACTTCATCACCCAGGCTACAGTGCAGTGCCGGGATCTCAGCTGACTGCACCTTCCACTTCCCGGGTTCAAGCAATTCTCATGCCTCAGCCTCCCAAGTAGCTGGAATTACAGACATGCGCCACAATGCCCGGATAATTTTTGTATTTTTAGTAAAGGCAGGGTTTTGCCATGTTGGCCAGGCTCATCTCAAACTCCTGACCTCAAGTGATCTGCCCACCTTGACTTCCCAAAGTGATGGGATTGCAGGTGTGAGCCACTGCGCCCGGCCTGTAAACAGAACTTTTTTACATGAGTTGTTTTTGTTTTTTTTAAAGCAGGGTGAGGAAGACTTTATTCAGGACCATCATGATAGATGTAGGGACCGCTGCAACAAGGTCTTGCAGTGGTGGAGAGAGATTGTACTCAACTCCTAGTACAGCATGGGTGAGTAGGAATGGGCAGCCAAGGAGCGGGTGGGGTCAGTGGCTGGGAAATGAGTAAGAGGAACCACTGGGGTATGGGAGATTCTGGCTCAACCAGGCTTAGAGGATTCTTGCTAAAGGCAGGCCAGGGTGACCAGACATTATGTGGGGGATCTATTTACATGAGATTTTTTAAAAGCTAATTTGATGTTTCCTTTCCACATTGGGTGTCGTTTGTCTCAAAGGACTCTCTAGCCTTTGGGCATTGCCAGCAACTTATCTGAGTGCCTGTGGGGAATGTGATGAGTCATTGTGAGCAGTCATTTTATTTTCTTTTTGTACTTCCGTTAAGTTACTATATACACTGTTACTTCAATGGTTTTAAGTACCATTGTGGTACTTAAACCATGTGGTTTTTTGTTTGTTTTGTTTTGTTTTGTTTTTGAGATGGAGTCTCACTCTGTCTCCCAGGCTGGAGTACTGTGGCGTCATCTCGGCTCACTGCAACCTCTGCTCACTGCAACCTCTGCCCTCCGAGTTCAAGTGATTCTCTTGCCTCAGCCTCCCGAGTAGCTGGGATTGCAGGTGCCTGCCACCATGCCCAGCTGATTTTTTGTATTTTTAGTAGAGACGGGGTTTCACCATCTTGGCCAGGCTGGTCTTGAACTCCTAACCTCATGATCCACCTGTCTTGGCCTCCCAAAGTGCTGGGATTACAGGCATGAGCCACCGTGCCTGGCCAGCTGTACAGTTCTTTATAAATACAAGTCTTTTGTCTTTCTACTTGTTTCTGTCATTATCTTCAAAGATGTTTTCATTCTGTCAACATTGCATTCCCCATGGAACCTGTGCAAATTGAAATATGAAGTATTTGTTCGTTTTGCATTCTTTAGAGGATAAGTACTATTGGTGTATATTTTCATGGGTGTGATCTACCAGGCGAAGTATAAATTGCCGTAAAACTGGAAAAGTGTTTGAATGAGTGAAGCAGATGTTCTGTTAGCATGAAGCAGATGTAAAACTTGCAAGTGTCTGTCTAATAAAGTATAGCATTTGGTTCTATACAGCTGGTGCCAGATTACCAATTAATCATGTTTGAATGCATTTTTACTAATTAGGTCCCCCTCTGTTCTTTATGCATTCTGGCTATATTAAAGGGAGGGATGGGACACAAAAGCTTTCTACCTTTAGTACGTTGAGCAACATTTTTTCTTATTCCCTGGTCTTTTATTCTTAGAACCATATAATTTACTCTTTCGTTCTTTATTGGCTCTCCAGTTTGATTTGGGATGCAGGTGTGACATGAGGATTTTCATACTCCTCGAGTGCCTTTGAACACTTTAAGGAAGCTAAAGAAAATAATGTAATTAATGTTGTTGTTTTTCTTATTTGCATGGACAAAAGCTAGTATTTGCTCAGTTAACATCAATTCATAGCCTCTGTGGCTATTTGACTGAGTAGGAGTTTGAACAGTCTAGAAACGAGTGATACCACGTTGGGTTTATGTTCTTAAAAGCAATAGAGCACTTTTTCTCAAAGATAAAAAATGAGTGGGTTAACATAACTACCCAGAAGAATTGCCTTTACTGCTATGAAAGATACAACACAAATCACTCGCAATGAAAGTTAGAAAAGTTGTATCATTATGTATTAGCCTTTTTATAAAGCAAGTGTGTTATTGAAATTAAATTTTAGGCCCAGGCACTGTGGCTCCTGCCTATAATCCCAGCACTTTGGGAGGCCGTGGCAGGAGGATCACTTAAGCTCAGGAATTCAAGACCAGCTTGGGCAACATGGCGAAACTGTACCTCTACAAAAAATACAAAAATTAGGCGGACATAGTGGCATGTGCCTGTAGTCCCAGCTACTTGGAAGCTGAGGCGAGAAGATCACTTGAGCCTGGCAGGCGAAGGCTGCGATGAGCCATGATCAGGCCGCTGTACTCCAGCCTGGGTGACAGAGTGAGACCCTGTCTCCAAAAAATAAATGAATAAATTTCAGAACCTGATGGGCCTTTTTTTAAATGCTTGATTTCCTCAGGATAAATTTGTTTCCTGTGAAAGGAAGTTCAATATGTAAGGTTTGCTACCATACCTCTCATTTTTCTAAAAGGAGTTAGCAAACAATGAGAAAAAGATTTAGAGGGTAGCAGAAATATATTAAATAAATAATTTCTAAGTCTGAAGATAATAGCATGAAAGATTCTTACTTATTTATTTATTTATTGAGGCAGGGTCTTGCTCTGTCATCCAGGCTGGAGTGGCTTGATCATGGCTACTGCACCCTTAGCCTCCCAGTAGACTGAGTCTCAATCAGTCCTCCTTCCTTAACCTCCCCAGTACCTGGGAATTCAGGTGCGTGCCACTGTGCCTGGCTAATTTTTTTTTTTTTTTTTTTTTGGTAGAGACAGGGTTTTGCCATGTTGCCCAGGCTGGTCTTGAATTCCTGAGCTCAAGCAATCCACCCACTTTGGCCTCCCAAAGTGCAAGGCTATAGGCATGAGCCACCGCACCCAGCCTGAGTAGTTCTTTTAATGAAATGTTTATTACCATATGTAAATTAGTTGGAGTTAGGGGAAAGCAAAATGAGCTAAAAGAAGTTCATCAGCTGGAAAATGAGATGTTCAGTATTTATCACTTTCCCCCACTGGGTTTGTGGAATGTGGATCTGCTATAATATGAAAAAACATGGCCGGGTGCGGTGCCTCACACCTGTCATCCCAGCACTTTGGGAGGCCGAGGCGGACAGATCACCTGAGGTCGGGAGTTCAAGACCAGCCTGACCAATATGGAGCAACCCTGTCTCTACTAAAAATACCAAATTAGCCGGGAGTGGTGGCACATGCCTGTAATCGCAGTTAACTAGGGAGGTTGAGGCAGGAGAATCGCTTGAACCTGGAAGTTGCAGGTTGCGGTGAGCCAAGATCACACCATTGCACTCCAGCCTGGGCAATAAGAGTGAAACTCCCTCTCAAAAAAAAAAAAAAAAAGACAGATTGAATTATATTTTAGACAATGTGTTACAGATTCTAGGACATGGTTTGTTTTGTTTTGTTTCGTTTTTAACACTGGTGTAAAAGAATCTCTAATGACATAGATAATAACTTTTTATTTATTTATGCTTTTACAGGTACAGGTTAAGTATCCCTCATCCGAAATGCTTGGGACCGGAAGTGTCTTGGATTTCAGATTTTGGGTTATTTGCATATACATAATGAGAAATCTTGGGGATAGGATTCAGGTGTAAACATGAAATTCGTTTATGTTTCATGTATACCTTATGCACATAGCCCGAAGGTGATTTTATACAATGTAGTTCATAAGTTTGTGCATGAAACAAAGTTTGTAGATGCTGAACCATCAGAAAACAAAGGTAGCACTATCTCAACCATCCTAGTGGGCAATGTATGATTATTTGGCATCACCATTGTTCCTGACTCTGAATTTATATGCTACCTTTATAAGTAATCATTTTCTTATACTTATTCACACATAAGTACTTAACGATAAAAAATATGACATACCATCAGTACAGTGAAAAAAATAACACTTTCAGGGTAACTTGTGGCATCATTTTGGCTCTCAGAAAGTATCCGATTTTAAAGTATTTCATTTGGATTTCAGCTTTTCAGGTTAGGGCTGCTTAACCTATAGATAAAGTGTATCATCCAACAGTATTAATTGCATTATTCCAGAAAGTCTTCCGTGTCATTATTGCCTATTGCTTCTATGTTTTATAGTAATAATTTAAATTTAATAAAAGTATCTTGTAACTAAATTGGCTAATAGCTATTACTTTAGGTTTTCAGTTCTTCTAGGGTTGAATACTTATCTAAAAGCAGTTTAAATATTTCATATATCCATTTACCTGCATGAACCTCTTCCCACCAGGGTTACACTTGTCAGAGTAAAATTCATGTGTCTGCCTTATTTGACTACGAATGCCTTTTAATCTTAGAATAAAAAGAAAATGATGGATCTTATGTAATATTAGTAGCTTTTAGGTAGGTGTCTAATGCAATTATATTTCTTTTCATGTGGGAGATTTTTTTTTCTGCCATCCCTGTTTTGTGTCTCACTGATACTGCATAGGAATGGTGATGTATTCTTTAAAAAAATTTTTTTAAGATTAAACATTCACTAAAGTAGAGAATAGTAGGACAGACTCCCATGTATCCCTCACTCAACTTTAACAATGATCAGCCTTCCATTCTTGTTTGCCAAGATTTTTTGAGATGTATTTTCAGAGTTTTTTCTCTTTCAAGTTGCAGTTATATATCCTTTCTACAGGAACAATATGTATGACCAAAACTAGGTCATGTAAACCCATAGGATCTAACTCTTTTTCAGGAAGTGGAGCGAGAAATCTCATTCAGAACAGAGTGCGGCTTGTATTACTCCTACTACAAGCAGATGCTGCAGGCTCCAACCGTTGTGCAAGGTAATTACAACTGATAGTTTCGTTTGGGGTCTTCTGCATTTTTTTCAATAGTTTACTCAGAAGTACTGTGTACCAAAAACTACTTAAATGCTCTCTAGAACATGTGTAGCTTTTCCTTGTTAATGTCTAATCATTCCACGAAAATGTCTTTTTTGCTCTGGAAGAAGTTATGTAATACTTTATATAACCCTCCTCCTCTTGCCTTCCAGCTCTGTTCCATCCCAAAAGTAATACCTTTACAATTTTATGGTTTTGTTGCTGAATTTTCTCATTATCATTTTGGAAGAGGTCTTTGCAGGTGAAAGGAGTATTGTCTGAGAACAGGAGGCATTTTGGTAACACAAATAAAAATTACAGTTGTCTCTCTTGTCCCCAGTGCCCCCATTCATTCCTTTATTTCACAGTTGCCATTTTCTTGCATTTTTACTTACCCTGAGTGGGTTAGACCCCACACGCTGCCTTTACTCCATCTAATGAAAGCCCCAACATACATCTCTTCTACCTAATATATACTTGATAGGCTTAGCATGAATGCATGTGACAGAAAAACTGCTCTTTTATAGGCTTTATTTGGAGTCGGCTTTGACATTTTTGGTGGCACTTATTCATAAATTAGTTGCAGTGGTATCATCATAGCTCACTGCAGTCTCAATCTCCCAAGCTCAAGCAGTCCTCCTGCCTCAGCCTCCCAAGTAGCTGGGACTACGGGTATGCACTACCATATTCGTTTTTTGTTTTGTTTTATTTCTCTGTGGAGATGAAGTCTCACTATGTTGCCCAGGCTGGTCTCAAACCCCTGAGCTCAAGTGATCCTCCTGCCTCAGCCTCCCAGAATGCTGGAATTATAGACATGAGCCACTGCACCCAGCCCGTAAGTAATGTTTTGTACTTGTATTTTTATCACCTAGGAGACATGACATTTTGGTTATCTTTGGTTTTGTGCCATAAAAATTAATGAGTTGGTCCCTGTGTTGATAGCCAGATTCATCCATAATAAGGGTAATTACTCGCCAGCCCTTCACTGGTTTTAGCAGCCATTGATGATTATCGTCTGTAGTTCTTACTTCACTAGGGATGCAAATTAGTGACCTTCTAATTCTGTCATTCCTTCTGTATTTATTAGTTGGAACTCTGTTATATAGAGAACCTTCTCATTGTTTCGCTACCTTGCGGTACAGTTTATACAAGAAAGGCAGGCTTAGTATTCATTTTTTCCCCATACGATCAAACCTTGTTATTCACAGATCGCATAGTTGCAAAATCATTTACTTCCTAAAATGTACTTATAACCTAAAATCAGTATTAATAGTGCTTTCACAGTCATTCATGGACATGTCCAGAGCAACAGAATAGCCTCTGGCATGCGTGTTTCCCACAGAGACTGAATGAGGTGACACTCTGCCTCCTTGTCTCAGCTCTCACACTGCAGTGTCCCTTTCAGAAAGTCTCTTTTATGCCATGGCCTTTGCATTGTTTTGCTCTTTGTTGCAGTTTAAAATGATCCCCCAAGGCCAGGTGCGGTGGCTCACGCCTGTAATCCCAGCACTTTGGGAGGCTGAGGCGGATGGATCATCTGAGGTCGGGAGTTCAAGACCAGCCTGACCAACCTGGAGAAACCCTGTCTCTACTAAAAATACAAAAAAATTAGCCGGGCATGGTGGCGCATGCCTATAATTCCAGCTGCTCGGGAGGCTGAGGCAGGAGAATCGCTTAAACCTGGGAGGCAGAGGTTGTGGTGAGCCAAGATCACACGACTGCACTCCAGCCTGGGTGACAGAGCGAGACTCCGTATCAAAATTTAAAAAATAAAAACATTAATGAATTAAAACGCAACAGACTGGGTGGCTTAAATGGCAGAAATTTTTTTTCTCACAGCTCAGGAGGCTGGAAGTCTGAGGTTAGGGAGCCACATGGTCAGGTTCTAGGGAGGGCTGTCTTCCTGTCTTGCAGACAGCCACCTTCTTGCTCTGCCCTTACATGGCAGAAAGAGAAGAGCGAGTTCTCTGGTGTCACTTCTTTTAAGGCCACTAATCCCATCATGAGGGCCCATAACTCTCTGACCTAAGAGTTGGAGAGTTATCCATCCGTAACACTCCTGTGTTAGACTTCAGGCTTGCCATAATGTAATACCACAGACTGCATGGCTTAAACAACAGAAATTTTTCTCTCCCTCCTGGAGGCTAGAAGTCCAAGATCCCCATGCTGTTAGGATTGGTTTCTACTGAGGCCTCTCTTCCTGGCTTTGTAGATGCCCTTTTCTTGCTGTGTCCTCACATATCTTTTCCTCTGTGCAAATGCAGAGAGCACAAGGGCAAGCCTTGTCTGTTCCTCTTATAAGAACACCAGTCCTATCAGATTAAGACCCCAACTGTGTGACCTCACATACCCTTTATTACCTCCTGTAGGCCCTGTCTCCAAGAACAGTCATACTAGGGGTTAGGGCTTCAGCATACAGATTTGAGGGGGACACATTTCAGTCCACAGCACCTCCTGTTGAGGGACATCTGGGTTGTTTTGGATCAATCTTTTGCTGGTACAAATGGTGCTGCATGAGTGACCTTGTGCCGATGTGATTTTGTCTTTTTGCCAGCCTGTGTATGGGATTGATTCCTAGACACGGGCTTTCTGGGTCAAAGGTTAAATTCATATGTGATTTTGCTAGATACTGCAAAATTCCTCTCCATAGAGATGACGCCATTTTGTATTCCCAACTATAGTATATAGGAGTCTACTTTTTTATAATCTCACAGAGTGTATTGTAAAACTTTTTTTTGCCAAGGCAGTAGTTGAGAAATAGCATCCCTCAGGGTAGTTTTAATTTGCAGTCTTTTAATAGGAGCAAGGTTGAGCATCTTCTCCTATGGGGAAGGACTGTGTGCATGTTTTCTGTGAACTATCCATTCATGCCTTGGATTAATTAGCCTGGTTACAGTGACAGAGGACCTCTATGGCTTGGATCTCTATAACAGCAGGTCGAGTTCTCCTTCTCATGACAATGTCAGCTGTGAGGGAGCTGCAGCTCTACTCTGCCCCGAACATCCGTGCATTCAAGCCCTATTTGGAACATGTCAGTGTCATGGCAGAGGGCAAGAGCAAGAGCTGGTAGAAACATACCTTGTCTCCTAAAACCTCTGCTCAGCTGTGACTTACATCCACTCACATGCCACTGGTTAGAGCACATGGCCAAAGCTGTTCTGGGGAGTGGAGAAGGAAGGCCATGTATACTCTCCCAAAGGAGATACTGCAGGTCGCATGGCAGGAAGCCAAGGTAGAGAAATGTGAAATCCTCTTGCCCACATTTCTAGAGAAGGACCTTGTGGTGGTGGTATTTGCATTCCAGTTACAAAAGTTTTAATTTGCCTGTGTTTGTGTAAATGTTTAAATGATGTCCATCGAATGTGTGGTAAGCTCTTTGAGGGCAGGAGTATGGTTTTTTTGCTTACTATTATATCCCCAATGCCTACCACACTCTCTACAACATACTAAACAATCTGTGGATAGTTTTGAATGAATGAATAATTATGAGTGTAATTATTTTCTTCCTGACTTTTCACATACCAATCTTAGGTTTTCATGGCCTAATATATGATAATAAAACTGAATCTATGAAGACAATTAATCTCCTTCAGCGAATGAATATTTACCAAGAGGTTTTTCTCAGTATTTTATATAGAGTTCTACCCATACAGGTATGTTATGTTTTGTGACATTGAATTGTTAATATCAGATGAAAGTCAAAGCCTGCCATTTTGAGCTGAAAGTTGTCGCATCTGTCCTTCTGATCTTCAACTGGTTTAGTAGAAAATCAGCAATACCGTATTTTTTCCATGTGTATTGTGAACTTTATATTTTGTAAGATATTGCTTTATGTTTACATAAGATAAAAGGTTTTTGTACATAGATGCTTCCTGGCTTATACATGTATGTGGCCTAGAAGCTGATAAATACTTTCATTTGGAAATGTGTAATCAGTCCTGATGGATCTTTGAGATAAAAAAATTTGTAAAGTCAGCAAATCACAATGACTACTTCTCATGTGAATGAGGTATCCTCAGACTGAGTTAGGTATAAAACTTTCTGGAGTAAAGAGTGAAGCCAGACTTCTCACGGACTTCCTTCCCCTGTCTCTTAGTGGTGGGAAGAAAGGCTGCCCGAACAGGTGAAAGTGTGTAGGCTTGCTGCTTGGAATTAGGGGCAAGCTCCTGCATATTCTGTTCCTACTGTCATGTTTTAAATGGCACTAAGGAGGGTTAGGGCTTACCTGACAAACTTGTTTTATTGTTCCCTTTTACAGAAATATTTAGAGCCGGTTTATTTTTATATTTACACCTTATTTGGGCTCCAGGCGATCTATGTCACAGCTCTCTATATAACCAGCTGGCTACTCAGTGGTACGTGGCTGTCAGGACTGTTGGCAGCTTTCTGGTATGTCACAAATAGGTGAGTTGGAGTCAGTATGCTTCTTTTCTTTCCAAAATGTAAGTGAAAATGAAGTCACTTCATTTCCAGCTCAGAGAAATTTCTTCTGCCACATTTGATTGGTTGGGAGCATTTTCTCTTTGGTTTACCTGGTGGTTTACTCAATTTTTCTTGTTTAGTTAGGGAGAAAGTGCTGCTTATGTATAATTCCAGCTGAGGAACAGAGAGCATTGAATTGCAAATCAAGAAAATCATTCATAATAATCCCAAACCTATTATCTGTTTGCTGTGTGATCAAGATTTCTCCAGCCACATGTCCCATCTCTTAAAGGGTTTTTTTAAATTGACAAATCGTAATTGTACATATTCATGGGCTACATAGTGATATTTCAGTACATATAGAGTGTATAGTGATCAGATCAAGGTAATTAGCATATCAGTCATTAAGAAGTTTTTGGGTTCTTTTTGCTCTTTTTTAAAGCCAATGAAGATTTTTAAAAATTTTATTTATTTAGCGGTTGTTTTTGTTTTTTGTAGAGACAGGATCTTCCTGTGTTGCCCAGGCTGGTCTTGAACTCCTGGCTTCAAGCAGTCCTCGCACCTTGACCTCCCAAAGTATTGGGATTACAGGCATGAGCCACTGTGCCTTGCCTAAGAAGTTTTAATTGTATCTTCACTGTCAACCTTAATAGGGTTGTATATGGCTCTCAATTAGTAGAGCTTAAAGGTGTACAAATGCAAGGGCATTTTTGCCTTATTTAATATCTACTATTATAAGCAGTAGAGCCTTATGAAATCACATTTTTAAAAAACATATTCAAGACCATTGAGTTATTGCCTGACCTACAGTGGCAATACCAGTATTCAAAAGGAGTCTTAAAACTTGAGCATGAGTTCTAATACAGGTTTTATTTTGTAAGTCTAAGCAAATTACTTGTTATTACAATCCTATTGGGGGTTTACTGTATGCCAAACACTTTACAATATGCGTTATATGTCTTCTTCTAAGAACCCTATAGAGTAGATACCATATTATCCCCATTTTAGAAATGATAAAATCGAGGCTTAAAAGGTTACATTTTGTATATAGATATAGATATACATATATCTATATCTATATATCTTTTATATGAGATATATGTAGATATAGATACATTGATACATTGTTTCATATATATATCTCTTTTATATAGAGGTATATGTAGATATAGATACCTTGTTTGGTATATAGACACACACACACACGTATGTTTGTGTTATATATGTGTATCATTTATTGAATGCCTAGTATGTGTGGGGATGGTATACAAAGATGAAAAATCTTACCCATACTTGCCCTCTTGGGGTTCACATTCTAGAGAGGCAGGAAGTTTTTTAAAAATACTGTCAATGACATATTTAAGACTCAAGCATAAAAAACACCAAAAAAAATAGAGAGAGAGGGAAAATGTTGATTGCCTCTTGACACTAATGAAGTTAGGGAGAAATAAAAGTAAGGGTTTGGTTTGATACATTTGTGAGTAGGTCTGACCTGGGCTTGAATCCCAGGTGCTAAGGGCATACCCATGGACAGAGCACTTAAATGTTCTCTATGCCAATTTTATGTTACAGGGATGATGATGATGATAAGGACAGTTATTGAGAACCAGTGGCCAGAATCGGATCTTAAGTATACTTGTCCTTAATGTAATATATCTTTCACTGAGGAAGTCTTCAAAGAAATTATTGTAAAAGCTATCACTTTGGCCATTTGTGTTTTCTTTTGTACAGAATAGATACCACAAGAGTTGAGTTTACCATCCCACTGAGGGAGAACTGGGCACTGCCATTCTTTGCAATTCAGATAGCAGCAATTACATATTTCCTGAGACCAAACTTACAGCCTCTTTCTGAAGTAAGTGTTTATAAAATTTCATATATTTTTAATCCCCCAATTTTATATATGAAGCTTCAAAAAATGTGATGTGCTTAGTATCCCAATGCATGTGAATAGTTCTTATTCCATGACCAATTTTTAAACTTGAGTTAAATTAAGTTTTCTTTTCCTGAGCTTTTTCCTACTTTGCAAAGAGAATGTTTTCATTTTTGATGTTAAAAATGTACTCTACATAATCTACCCTTAAATAGTTGCAGCAAACCCACACACGATTTCTGCAAAACTGTCAGAATTTTTAAGCCCTTGCTCTTGAGATGTGATTTGATGTATTATCGCCTCCATAATAGTGTGGAATACACACACCGTATGTGAATATTTATATGCAAAGTGTCACTTTATGATAGTTAGAGCTTAAATAACAAATGCAAGGGTTTTCAGAGCAACAGTTTATGGTTTTTCTGTTTGGTTTATAGAGATACTGGCTGCTCTTGAGAAAACTTGTCTGCAAGGTTTTTTTATTACTAGAGACATGTAAATTATACAAAGGTTTTCTTTTTACAGAGGCTGACACTTCTTGCCATTTTCATATCAACTTTTCTCTTTAGTCTGACATGGCAATTTAATCAATTTATGATGCTGATGCAAGCATTAGTGCTGTTCGCACTGGACTCCCTGGACATGCTGCCAGCAGTGAAGGTGAGCTTTGCTTTCTTTTCTCACTTGAGATTTTCGCCATTTAGTGTTTTTATATCATAGAATGAGATGAAAATATGCAAGTACTTATGGTAAAATTGAAGCTGTTTCTTAGATCTCCTGTAAATTTGCTGTGGCCAGTTGAAGCTGAGTAATTTATGAAGCCTAGTTTGACCATCTTAACTTTTATTCTGCTTTATTTTGGAGCATAAGTGCCTAGGTCAATTATTATTTATAGAGATGACTTTAATTTTAAAATATAAAATAGCTCTTTTAAGATTTCTTACTGTGTACTGCCGCTTTTAAAAAAGAACTCAATAGGTATATAACAGTTTTTTTGTAGTACTTTATAAAATTTTCAGTCACATTTAACTAATATGGGATGTGAATCCCTGTTGACTGGCTGAAAGTCACATGTGAAATAAACCCATCTCTGTCTCCTAGTGTCTGCTGCTGTCATTTAATCACATTTTTTCATGTGCAAAAATATGATTTTATGTATTGTGTACAGTTTTAAAATGCCTTATAGTTACTATTCTAAAGTAGTAATAACTTAAATATTTCCCAAGTATAATAAAATACTTTCTCCAGATCTAAGGCAGCAGTGTAGCCCAAGGATTTGCTCTCATTTATTCCATATCAAAGGAGATGCAGTCAGCTTCCATAACGGATTGAGTCTGAATTAAGAAACATGAAAGCCAACCAGCAAATACACATTGCCTGTCTGCTGAAACACTGTAATCAGATGGGCACTACAGGAAATGCTAATATGTGTAGTAATTCATTGTCGTAGCCACAGTTTGCCTTTTAGCTTGGGAAACAAAGGTTATACACATCAAGAACAGGCAGACAAATGATAGCTGCTAATTAGCAATACTGATATATCTAAAAGAAGAAAAGTTATTTTTAGGCAGAGAAGTGTTTACAGAAGTGAGAAGCTTGAACTGGACCACCGGGATCACAAACGAGAGTAAAATTTGGGTGGGATGTCAGGGGTAGGGGCAGAATAGGAAGGTGGAATACAGCAAGAGCAAGTATATAGGACAAAGTTTATATATGTATATAAAATGTTTAGTGTTTCTGCGGGTGTGCCAGTGGCCACTCTTACACTGCTGGTAACCTGTACACTCTTATAATCCTTCTTTAGTGTAGTTTCACAGCAGGTATCAAAAACCTAAAAATGTATTTGCCTTTTCACCAACATTTCTACCCCTATAAATTTGTCCTAAGTAAATAATCTACCATGTTCATTTTAGCTGTATTGTAATAAGAAAAAGCTGGGCAGAAAAGATAAAAAGAAATAAAACACTGGAAATGACTTGAGCCAGTAGCAATAGGGTATACTTAAATAAATGATGGCATATCTATGCAATCAAGTATTACATAACCATTAGTTTCCCCCCATATTTTTTTGGAAAAGCAAAACATAGAGGAAATGAGTAAAGGTTCTGGAAAAACACACAGTAAAGTATTAACAGTCAGCTACATGATTGATGTTCTGCATATTCCTTTTGTTCTTTAAATCTTTTGATTTTTTCTGATAATGAACATGTATCTCTTTTTTGTTTTTCTTTGAGATGTGAGTCTCACTCTGTCTCCCATGCTGGAGTGCAGTGGCGCGATCTTGGCTCACTACAACCTCCACCTCCCGAGTTTAAGCAGTTCTCCTGCCTCAGCCTCCCAAGTAGCTGGGAATGCAGGTGCATGCCACCACACCTGGCTAATATTTGTATTTTTAGTAGAGACAGGGTTTTGCCATATTGCCCAGACTGGTCTTGAACTCCTGACCTCAAGTGATCCACCTGCCTCAGCTTCTCAAAGTGCTGGGATTACAGACGTGAGCCACTGTGCCCATCTGAATATGTATCTCTTTTTTAATTAGAAAACAAAGGTACTGTTTTGGCTCACACAACATTTTAAAATAATATAGCTAATTTATATTTAGTTCTAAACTTTGTTCAACTTTTGCATTTGAAACTGTGTTGGTATTAGAAGTAGTTTTAAGTATCAGACTTTAAGGAGGAACATTATTACAATGAAAGGATCCTGAGTTATAAAACTAAATTGCAGCTATCAGCTCTGAAAGTAACTGGCTCTTTTAGCTTAGGCAAGTGATTTAACTTAGTTTCTTCATAAATTAGAATTACTTCTCTCTAACCATGTCAAATGGAAAAGAGTTGGAATAATTGGTATAGAATAATACAAATTCAGAGCTCAAGATGGTGACAAGAAGCAGTACCTTCTTCAGTCCATTTTGTCATCTTTTCATGAATGATGAAACTCTTACCAGCAAAAACTCAAGTTTCCAGTCAGAAATGTGAACAGAGTAAAACAGAACAGCAAGCATGTTATAAAGTGTATACTTTAGCTTAATAAAGACAAAAATATGGAGGTTAATAAAGTTTTCTTAATTTATGTGGAAACAAGACACATTCATGATAAATGCTTAAGAGATCATGTTAAGTACCCTATATGGTTCCAGACGAGAGGGGATAGAGACATTTCTCCCCGTTCCTCCCCAAAGTACATTTGAAACCTTAGACAGTATATGTATATAACAAACCTAAGAGGAATTTGAGAGGTAGTGAGAAGAAATCAGACTGCCTAGAGACCTTGAGACCAGAGGGAAAATTTGACAGCGAGTTTCTTGGGTTTTCTTTTTGCCCCATATATCCTTGACTGGGTGCTGAAGAAGTCAGAAACCTGGGAATACCAGTGGACTCAAACAAACAAAAAGCCTCCTCCCTCTAGCAAAAGGACCAGAAGAGAGGAAGCCTAACAAGACAGAAAACTTTCAAACATTAACTGCCTTATTCTAGCCAGATGCTACAGAAAAAACCACAGCCCCACTCCCACCTCCATCAGCAAAGTTCAGTGGGAAGCCTAGACTCCTACCCTTACCCAGCTGTCACTAGGCATGCCTCGCTTCCTGCCAGACCTGTGTCAGAGAAGTCTAGTGGGGAACCAGAACTTTCACCATCTCCCAAAGACATCTGTAAAGGCCGCTTGGGAAACCTGGACTTCAACTCTCACTCAGTGATAATGAGACATCGTGTCCCCTCTCTGTCAGGATGGTGTCAGAGGAGGCCAACAGGGAGGTTGAGACTCTAACCACCACCCAGATGTAATAAGCCTTTCTCTATCTACTGCCCTACCCCATGCCGTCGGTGGAGGCCATGTAAGGAGCAGTGGTGACGCACTTCTCTCTCTCCCAGCCAGGGATGTGTCAGCAGGGACCTGTAGTGAGCCTGAACTTTCACCTTCACCCAGCAATAAGGAAGCACACCTTCTGCTGACCCCCAGATGTCAGTGGAGGGCAAGTGGGCACCTTGGACTTCCATTTCCGTCTGGAAGTAAAGAGGCAGCACCCTTCTTTCCCCGTTGGCATAGCGTTGGCATAGTTTGAATGTTTTTGTGGTCCCCCACCAAATTTATATGTTGAAACCCAAACCCCCAAGGCAATGGTATTAGGAGGTAGGGCCTTTTAGGAGGTGTTTAGTGCCATTATAAAACAGGCACAAGGGAGTTGTTTCACCATGTGAGGAGGAGACAGCAAAAAAGTGCCATCAGTGAACCAGGAAACAAGCCCTCACCAGCCAGTGAATCTGCCGGTTCCTTGATCTTGGACTTCCCAGCCTCCAGAACTATGAGAAGTAACTCTTTTGTTGTTTATAAGCTACCTAGATTGCAGTATTTTGTTACATAGCAGCCTAAATGGACCAAGACACACGGTGTCACAGGAGGCCTGCTAACATGGCAGATTTAAATAAGATCCAGGGTCCCATAATGTAATAGGATACAGTTAAAAATCACTTCTTAGGCTGGGCACAGTGGCTCATGCCTATAATCCCAGCACTTTGGGAGGCCGAGGCAGGCAGATACTTGAGGTCAGTTTGAGATCAGCCCGGGCAACATGGTGAAACCCCGTCTCTACTAAAAATGCAAAAATTAACTGGCTGTGGTGACATGTGCCTGTAATGCAGCTATTCAGAAGGCTGAGGCAGGAGAATAGCTTGAGCCCAGGAGGCGGAGGTTGTAGTGAGTCGGGATGGGGCAACTGCATTCCAGCCTGGACAACGGAGCAAGACTCTGTCTCAAAAAAAAAAAAAAAAAACTACTTCTTATATTAAGAATCAGGAAAATCTGTCTTGAGTGAGAAGAGACAGTCAATAGATGCTAACACTGAGATACACAGAAATTGGATTATCTTACAAGGAATTTAAGGCGGCCATCATAAAAAAAAAAAGCTTCATTGAGCAGTTACAAACACACTTGAAGCAAATGAAAATACAAACTCTAAGCAAACAAGGAGAAGATACAAAGAATAAGCAAGTGGAAATTTTAGAACACAAAAATTCCAGTAATCAAAGCTTAAAACTCAGTGGATGGACTCAACAGCAAAATGAAGTGGTCAGAGGAAAGAATCAGTGAACTTGAAGATAGAACAATTTAGAAATTACCTAATTGGAGCAAGAAAAAATAGAATGAAACAAAAATGAACAGAGCCTCGAGGACTTGTGAGACTATAATGAAAAGTCTAACATTCAGGTAATCAGAACCCCAGAAGACGACAAGAAAAGAGTATACTGAAGCTGAAAAAAGTATGCAAATAAATACTTTTGGAAAAAATGTTGAAATTTCCTCAAATTTGGCAAAAGCTATAAACCTTCAGAATCAACAAGCTGAGCTAGTATCAAACAGGAAAAATCCAAATAGAGCCACACTAAGACACATTATAATCAAACTTCTGGAGAGTAAACATACATTTTAAAAAGTTGAAAGTAGTCAGAAAAATACTGTACCTATAGGGGAAAACCAATTTAAATGACAGTGAATTCCTCATCAAAAACCATGGAGGGGCTGGGCCCAGTGACTCATGCCTATAATCCCAGCACTTTGGGAGGCTGAGGCGGGTGGATTGCTTGAGCCCAGGAGTTTGAGACCAGCCTGGGCAACATGATGAAACCCCATCTCTATAAATAAAAAGAAGAAGAAGAATATGATCAGCCAGGCATGATAGCACGTGCCTGAGGTCTCAGATACTTGGGAGGCTGAAGTGGGAGAAATTGAGGCTGCAGTGAACTGTAATTGCACCACTGCATTCTAACTTGGGCAACAGAGCAAAACCCAGTCTCAAAAATAAAAAAATAAAAAAAAACATGGAGGCCAAAAGGAAGTGGCATAGTATTTTCAGATGGAGAAAAAAAGAACTGTCAAGGCCGGGCGCAGTGGCTCATGCCTGTAATCTTACTACTTTGAGAGGCCAAGGTGGGTGGATCAGTGTCAGGAAATCAGGACCATCCTGGCTAACACTGTGAAACCCTGTCTCTACTAAAAAAATACAAAAAATTAGTTGGGCGTGGTGGCAGGCACTTGTAGTCCCAGCTACTCGGAAGGCTGAGGCACGAGAATGGCATGAACCCAGGAGGTGGAGCTTGCAGTGAGTCTAGATCATGCCACTGCACTCCAGCCTGGTCGACAGAGCGAGACTCTGTCTCAAAAAAAAAAAAAAAAAAAAAAAACCTGTCAGCCTATACTCCTATACCTAGTTAAAATACCCTTCAGGAATGCAAGGGAAATCAAAACATTCTCAATTAAGGAAACTAATTACCAGCAGTCCTACCTTAAGAGAATGGCTAAAGGAAGTTGTTGAAACAGAAAAGAAATAAGGAATTTAAGAGCATCAGAAAGGAAGAAAAGGCAATGAAAAAAGTAAAAATGTGAATAAATATAACAGACTTTTCTTATTCTCTTGAGTTTCTAAATTATGTTTGAGGCTCGGCGTGGTAGCTTATGCCTGTAATTCCAGCACTTTGGGAGGATGAGGTGGGCGGATCACCTGAGGTCAGGAGTTCAAGACCAGCCTGGCCAACATGGCGAAACCCCATCTCTACTAAAAATACTAAAATTAGTCGGGCGTGGTGATGGGTGCCTGTAATCCCAGCTACTCAGGAGGCTGAGGCTGGAGAATTGCTTGAACCCAGGAGGCAGAGGTTACAGTGAGCCAAGATTGCGCCATTGCACTCCAGCCTGGGAGACGAGGGAAACTTCGTCTCAAAAATACAGATATATTATATTTGATGGCTGAAGCAAAAATTATAGCACTGTCTTATGCGGTTCTCTGTATGTAAAAGAAATACTTAAAACAATATAAAATGGGAAGGGTAATGAGACTTAAATGGAGGTTAGGGTTCTATGCCTCACTCAAACAGTTAAAATGTCCATACCACTAGTCTGTAATAAGTTATTAATGCATAATGTAATAGCCAGAATAACCACTTTAAAAAACTATACGAGGCGGTACATGAAAAAACAGTACAGATAAATAAAAATGAAATTCTAAAAATGTTCAGATAACCCACAGGAAGGCAGGAAGAAGAAAGCAGGAATTAGAAACAAGCAAACAAAAAAGAATAAAAGAGCAGATTTAATACCTAAAATAGCAATAATTACATTAAAGGTAAATGATCTAAATATACTAATTAAAGAGATGGCAGGCTGGATTTAAAAAGCATGACCCAACTGTTGTCTAAAACATATTTCAAATACAACAGTATAGATAAGTTGAAAGTAAAAGGGTGGAGAAAGATACAACATGCAAGTATTAATCAAAAGAAAGGAGTAGCTATGTTAATATCAGAAAAAGTAGATTTCAGAGCAAAGAAAATTACTAGGGACACAACAGAACATTATATAATGATAAAAGGTTTAGTGTACCAAGAAGACGTAGTAATCCTAAGTGTACCTGCACCAAACAACAGTACTGCAACGTGTGTGAAGCAAAAACTGACCGAACTGAAAGGAGAAATAGACAAATTCACAATTTAGTTTGAGACTTCAACACCTCCCTCTGGACAACTGATAGAACACCAGACAGAAAATCATCAGAGATATAGAACCCAACAACACCTTCAGCCGACAGAATCTAATCATCATTTACAGAAACTCCACCCAACAACAGCAGAATACTCATTCTTTTCAAGCAGTCACAGAATACTTACCAACATAGACTATCTCCCGAGCCATAAAACAACAAACATAAATGAATTAAGATTATAGAGAATATAATCTCTGATTACAATGGATTCAAATTTGAAATCAGTACAGAAGGATAACAGGAAATGTTTCAATACTTGGGAATTAAGCTCACTATTACATGTATAGTAGTAATAGCCAGAATAACCACTTTAAAAATATATAAAGATATACACTAAAAAAGAGTCAAAGAGGAACCCCTGGAGAGCATTGAACTCAATGAAAATGAAAGTGAAGCATATTTAAATTTGTGAGACACATCCAAAGCAGTATTAAGAGGAAAATGTGTAGCACTAAAATACTTACATTAGAAAAGACAAAGTCTGAAATCAGTCATCCAAGCTTTCACCTTAAAAAAGGAAACAAAATAAATTCAAGCCAGGAGAAGAAAATAATAAAGGGCAGAGATCAATGCTATTGAAAACATATGAATAATAGAATTAATTAAAAAGAGCTAGCTTGGTTGGGCACGGTGGCTCACACCTATAATCCCAGCACTTTGGGAGGCTGAGGCGGGTGGATCACCTGAGGTCAGGAGTTCAAGACCAGCCTGGCCAACATGGTGAAACCCTATCTCTACTAAAAATACAAAAATTAGCTCAGCGTGGTGGTGGGTACCTGTAATCCCAGCTACTTGGGAGACTGAGCGGGAGGATCACTTGAATCCCGTAGGCAAAGGCTGCAGTGAGCCGAGACCGCGCAATTGCACTCCATCCTGGGCAATGAGAGCGAAACTCCATCTCATAGATGGATGGATGGATGGATGGATGGATGGATGGATGGATGGATAGATAGATAGAGCTGGCTCTTTGAAAGATTAGTAAAATTCTGAACCTCCTCCTTAATTGCCTTGGAACATTAAAACTTTTCAATCTTAACAGACTTCCAAAGTTCTGAGTCTCAGGAGGAGTGGGAGGTGGGTGGGTGTTGAGTGCTTAATGGATACAATTCACATTACTTGAGTGATAGATACAGGAAAAGCCCAGACTTCATCAGTATATGTTATATACATGTAACAAAACTGTACTTGTACCGCTTAAATTTACACAAATGTATAAATCAAAGTTTTGAGCCTCTGTGGTACTATTTATGTGGTAGCCAGTATAGCATAGTGGTTAAGCACACAGAGTCTGCAGCCAGGCTGCCTAAGTTTGAGTAAGTCATACGTGGGTCATATGGAAAAATGTTTGGTATTTCATTAATGTTAAACAGATATTAACTGTGATTATTATGAATGGTGATAAGGAGCCTGAACACGATCCATTGAAGACAACTACAGTTAGTATACACAGAAAGGATATACAGTTGTCCCTTGAACAACACAGGGGCTACGGGTGCCAATGTCTTCCCCCCAGCAGTTGAAAATCTGCACACAATTTTTGACTCCCCAAAATCTCAACCACTAGTAGCCTACTGTTGACCAGAAGCCTTATCAATAACATAGTTGATTAACATGTATTTTGTATGTGATGCATTATGTACTATATTCTGAAAGTAAGCTAGAGAAAGGGAAATGTTAAATCCAAAGGAAGAGAAAATGTACTTACTGTTTATTAAGTGGAAGTGGATCATCACAAAGGTCTTCATCCTCATCGTCTTCACATTGAGTAGGCCGAGGAGGAGGAGGTACAGGAGGGGTTGGTCTTGCTCTCTCAGGAGTAGCAGAGGCAGAATAAAATCTATGTATAATTAGACTTGTGTTGTTCAGGGGTCAACTATATTATTGCCGCCTTGTTTCTATACTGTAGTGTACTAATAGAACCGGGAAAGAATATCCAGTATACCACTGATAATCCAGGACTTCCTAATACACAGTACTGCTCAATTTTACATTTTTGGCTGTTCATCAGCAATGTTTCATTTGAATGTATATAAAACTATACAATCTTGTTACACAAACTGCCCCTTTTTCTGGAAATAGGCTCACTTGATATAAAAAGAACTGTAAACATCAAAAAACACCCACAAATAAAGGCAAACAGAAAGATGTTTTTGGGAAAAAAGCATTTGTGAATGAGTTAGTATCCTTAAAGAGTTCCTACACATCCATGAGAAAACCATTTATAAACCGATGAGAAAAGGGAACTAAGGACACAAACACTTCCTAGAAAGAAGAGCATCAAAGAGTCAAATGCATAGGTACAAATTTAACACAAAGTGACAACTTATTGTTGAAAGTTTTAAACGCTTAGATTGGAAAGATAATGCATGTTCTTGGGTTGGAAGACTTAACTGTTGTTAAGATGGCAGTGCTCCCCAAATTGATCTACAGATTCAACACATTCCCTCTCAGAATCCCAGGAGGAGTTTTTGCAGAAATTGACAAGCTGATCCTGAAATTCATATGGAAACTCAGGGGACCCAGAATAGCTAAAACAATCTTCAAAAAGAAGAGTAAAGTTGGAAGACTCACACTTTCCAATTACAAAACTTACTACAAAGCTATAGTAATCAGGACAGTGTGATACTGGCAGAAGGATTGACATACACCCAAGGAATAGAATTGAGAGAGATAACCCTCACTAGAAATGGTCAGTTGATTTTCAACAAGGGTTTGAAGATAATTAAATGGAAAATTAATGGCCTTTTCAACAAATGGTGCAGGAATAACTGATATCAACATGCAAAAGAATGAAGTTGAGCCCCTTCCTCTCACTGTACACACTAACTCAAAGCGAATCACAGACCTAAGTGTAAGAGCTAAAACCAAAACTTTTAGAAGAAAACATAGTAATAACTCTCTGTGACCTTGGAGTAGCACAGACCTTCTTACATACAACACCAAAAGCACAAGTGACTTTTACAAAAGCAGATTAGTTGGACTTCATCAAAATTAAAACTGTTGTACTCAAAAGTGTAGTATTAAGAAAGTAAAAAGACAGCCCATAGAACAAGAGAGAACATTTGTAATCATATATCTGATCAGGAATTCCACAATGTATGAAGAACTCTTACAACTCTTTCAGTGATAAAATAGCAAAGGATTTGGGTAGATATTTCTCCAAGTAAGATACATAAATGTCCAATAAACACATGAAAAGATGCTCAACATCATTAGCTATCAGAGAAATGCAAATCAGAACCACAAGCAGATACCACTTTACACCCACTTGGATGGCTAAAATTAAAAAACAGAGACAGATGTCACAGATGTGGAGAAATTAGAACTCTCATACGTTGATGATGATGGGATTATAAAATGGTGTAGTCACTTTGAAAACCAGCGTTTCCTCAGCGTTCCCTGATTTTAAATATAGAGCTACCATATGATTTAGCAATCCCACTCCTAGATACATACCAAGAGAAATGAAAACATAACCGTGCAGAAATGTTTGCATATGAATGTTCATAGCAGTGTGATTCATAGCTACAAAGTGGAAACCACCCGAATGCCCATATCCCTTCCATAAACAATGTAGTCTGGCCATGCAATAAATAGTGTTCAGCAATAAAAAAGAATGTGGATACATGGTGCAACCTGGATGAAACTTGAGAATACCGTGCTAAGTAAGAGAAGATAGCCAAAAAAGACTGCACTTTATTCTATTTCTGTGAAATGTCCGGAATTTGCAAATCTGTAGAGGACAGTGCATCAGTGGTTGCTGGGGCTGGGGGGTAGGGGATGATGGCGAGTGATGGGTAGTGGATATGAGTTTCTTTTGAAGTGATGAGAATGTCATAAAATTAGACTGAGTTGATAGTTGCACAATTCTGTGAATATACCAAAAATCATGAAGTGTACACTTTAAATGGGTGAATTGGATGATATATGAATTATATCAACTAATAAAACTGCTAATAAGGAAAAACTCTTCCTTCTCTAACCAGTAATTGTACTCAGGAATCTATCCCTAAGGAAATGTTTTTATTCATCCATTCCTCCAATGTTTATTAAGTGCCACTCTTCTAGTGGGTATTCTTTAAGGTGCTGGGGATACAGCAGTGAACAAAATACATAACTAATCAGAATTCGATTAGAAATTCTGAGAATCAGATCTGAAAAAAATTTTTAAAGGGATGTTCACAATGTTAATAAAAAGCCAGAAACACCTAAATGGTCCAGTGGCAAACAAATTATGGCATATGGTGGAATGTTACATAACCATTTAAAATTTAAGTTTTCACAGAATGGTCACTGATGTGAGAAAAGGATATGGTAGGATGTGAAGGATGTAAAATCCTGTACATGAAATACTATATACTGCTATGAAATCAATATTATTTCTTTAGGTAATGGTGCTGGGTTTTGACTCAAGAGCCCACCTGTCGATTGCTATTTCTTGTTTGTGTTTTTCTTTTTTTTTTTTGAGACGGAGTCTCGCTCTGTCACCAAGGCTGGAGTGCTGTGGCCAGATCTCAGCTCACTGCAAGCTCCGCCTCCCGAATTCACGCCATTCTCCTGCCTCAGACTCCCGGGTAGCTGGGACTACAGGCGCCGCCACCTCGCCCGGCTAGTTTTTTGTAGTTTTTAGTAGAGACGGGGTTTCACCGTGTTAGCCAGGATGGTCTCAATCTCCTGACCTCGTGATCCGCCCGTCTCGGCCTCCCAAAGTGCTGGGATTACAGGCCTGAGCCACCGCGCCCGGCCTCTTGTTTGTGTTTTTCTGAAGTGTCTAACTCTCCTAGAGTAAGATACATTATCTTCATGATCCTAAAGATCATCAGCATCCATTTCCCTGGGTTCCCACTGACACTAAGCAAAGCGCTGAACTGCTGCAAGCCTCACTTTTCAATGCTTCTATCAATAGGTTTTTTTCCCTTGAGTTTAAGAAAACAAAACCATGGAGAAAATCAGATTTGCTGCTGAATAAAACTGGTATTTTTCACATGTCAGTATGAGTATGGCATTGTCTAATTTGAAAGAGAAGAAGAAAACTAACAAAATAAGTGTCCACTCTTTGTTAGGAACTGCCTTTTTTTCTTTGTGGCATGTTTCGTGTATTCAAGTTAGTTGTGTTTTGCTGCTTTTAGTATCAACCTGTCAACAATTTTCATTACATCGAGAGTTAATCCTTAGCGCTCATTATGTGCCAGGCATTTCCTCCCCATCCGTCCATCCCCCTCTTTTTTTTAGAGACCAGGTCTTGCTCTGTTACCCCGGCTGGAGTGCAGTGGAGCAATCATAGCTTACTGCAGCCTCAACCTCTTGGACTCAAGTGATCCTCCTGCCTCAGCTTCCTGACCAGCTGGGACTTTTGCACCACCATACCTGGTTAGTTTTTTTTATTTTTGTAGAGACACAGTCTCGCTGTGTTTCCCAGGCTGGTCTTGAACTCCCGGGTTCAAGCGATCCTCCTGTCTCAACTTCCCAAGATGTTGGGATTACAGGCATTAGCCACCGTGCTTGGCCACCAGGCATTTTCATACATTACCACATCTGGTTCTTGTCAGACCTTACATCAACTCTGTGAGGAAGGTGTCATCGTCTCTGGTTCACGGATGAACCATTTAGGTCACACAGCTGGTTTGCACCAGAATCAGAACTGCAGTACCGTGCTGTTGGTGCTGGAGCTGATGTCATTGCCCACTATACTGTGCTGCCTGCTGTGAAGCTGTGAGGTCAGAGAAAACAAGGTCATGCAGCAGGAGGGGTTTGTGGTCTAATCAGGGGATCTGGGCACACACTAACACAGACAAAGCAAGGAATGAAACAGTCCTGAAGTATAGAGTATGGAAAGCTAGGAAAGAACAGAGCACAGTAAAGTACTTATTGTTGGCCATAAACAGTAACTGAAATAGTTGAAAAGAAAACTGAAGATTACAAATGGCCTTTGCCAATTCCCATGAATAAATAAATTTATGTTGTTGTTTACATCCTCTACTTCATATATCCCTCTTTACTTCCCTTTTAATTAATGTTAGAAGATTTGTTATTAAAAGGTAAATAAACAGTTGGTATATATATGATTTAGTTTCCTTTTTTAGATTGTGTTTCTTTTTTTTTTTTTTCTTGTGATGGAGTCTCGCTCTGTTGCCCAGGCTGGAGTGTAGTGGCGCATTCTCGGCTCACTGCAACCTCTGTCTCGCAGGTTCAAGCGATTCTTCCGTCTCGGCCTCCCAAGTAGCTGGGATCACAGGCACGAGCCACCACACCCGGCTTTTTTTTTGAGACAGAGTCTCGCTCTATCCCCCAGTGTGGAGTGCAGTGGCGCAATCTCAGCTCACTGCAAGCTCTGCCTCCTGGGTTCATGCCATCCTCCTGCCTCAGCTTCCTGAGTAGCTGGGACTACAGGCACCCGCCACCACGCCTGACTGATTTTTTGTATTTTTTAGTAGAGACGGGGTTTCACTTCTTAGCCAGGATGGTCTTGATCTCCTGACCTTGTGATCTGCCCGCCTCGGCCTCCCAAAGTGCTGGGATTACAAGCGTGAGCCACCGCACCAGGCCCTTTTTTTTTTTTTTTTTTTTTTTGTATTTTTAATAGAGATGGGGTTTCACTATGTTGGCCAGAGTGGTCTTGAGCTCCTGATCTCCTTGAGCACCTGGGATTACAGGTGTGAGCCACCGCGCCCGGCCTAGATTGTGTTTCTTGAAGCTGTGTGTGTTTTCTGCATTATTTGTAAGCTGAGGTTGTATCCAACTCATGACCAACATGGCGACATGCGGTGATCTCTTGGTAAAATGTTTGTACTCATCTAATCTTTGGTTCTTGCAGGCGACGTGGCTGTATGGAATACAGATAACAAGTTTACTCCTGGTCTGCATTCTTCAGTTTTTTAATTCCATGATTCTTGGATCGCTGCTCATCAGTTTTAACCTTTCAGTATTCATTGCAAGAAAACTTCAGGTAGGACTTTTTTTGTCCTTTATCGAAGTAAACTTTTTTTTAATTGTGTGGCTTATTGAACCTTATTTTCATACAGCGTACAAAGGGAAATTTACGACCTGATTTCGCAGTAAAAAGCGCAAGTGGCATTGTGTGCTTTTTCATGTGCATGTGGTGGCATTTCTATTTCAAGCTTTCTGAGGTCATCTTTTTGTTTTGACAGTTACTTCTTAGAGAATTGGAACCTTACCTTCAATGTGGGGATCGGCTAAAGGTGCTTAGTTGAATGCCACTGATTTAAAGTTGAAGTAAAAGAGAAAAGTTTTTAATTTTCCTGAGTGTGAACTCAGGAGCGAGAAGAGTCTCCTGCTTATGTTGGGAGCGTGTTCATCACAGTCTTTCACGTTGGTGGATACCCTGTTGTCATTTGATGTAGTAAAGCTACTCTTTTCCCCATCCTTCCGTACCATACTAGTTATTTTTAGGTGAACCAAAATTAACTCTGTTTTGAGAATTTTGAAAATCCAAATAAATAGCTTTAGAAACAGAACATTTCCTAGAGTATTGTCAAATCATGTTTGAAAACAATGACTTGCTCTTTTAGCTTTATTTATATAATTAAATTTCTTGTATTTACATAAGATATGAGTCATTTGTTTTTGCTTAAAATTAAAACATCTTGTTTCACATATACTAGAAACATTTCTGTGTCAAGAAGCCATTGTTTTCCACTTTGAGAAAAAGAAATCATTTTTCTTATTAGTCTTTTGAGTGAGAATTGTTATGGACAAAGGCTTTTAGTTGTCAAAACAGCAGTTCACAGTCATCCTTTTAACCTTAATTATAAATAAATATTACTCGTATTTGAACTGTTAAGATATTATTATATTTAACAATGTATAAAATTATCTGATGATTATAAGAAAACTATTACATGTCAAAAGGCACAATGTACTTCTTTTTACACCTATAGGTCTTTTATGTAACTGAGTTGTAACTATGTCTGTGATGTGGGAATTAATGGATAAAAGATGTAACAGGGCCGGGCAAGGTGGCTCATGCCTGTAATCCCAGCACTTTGGGAGGCCGAAGTGGGCAGATCACGAGATCAGGAGATCAAGACCATCCTGGCTAACATGGTGAAACCCCGTCTCTACTAAAAATACAAAACATTAGCTGGACGTTGTGGCGGGTGCCTGTAGTCCCAGCTACTCGGGAGGCTGAGGCAGGAGAATGGCGTGAACCCAGGAAGGGGAGCTTGCAGTGAGCTGAGATCGCTCTGCTGCCCTCCAGCCTGGGCAACAGAGTGAGACTCCGTCTCAAAAGAAAAAGAGAAAAAAAAAAAAAGATGTAACAGTTTGTTCGGTCAGCGTATCCTGAATACCTTCCAAATGGCAGACCCCGATCGTCCAGTTGCTAAGGTCTTAAAAAATAATTAGGAAAAAAAAAAAAGACTAGGACACATTTCCTCATCTTATGAAGCTCATTATTAAGTGACTCATTTATTACTAGAAAATCACAGATACTAAGACAGTGTAACCCCATGAAAATTAGTAGGTTGTATTTTCCACGTGTATTTTCCCTTTATGTTGTATGAGCCAGTGTTTTTAAATCCTTAAGTAAGCTTATCTTCAGTGTTTATGAAGTTATTTTAAAACTGAAGAATTAAAACATAACTCTTTTAATTTCTAGAAAAATCTGAAAACTGGAAGCTTCCTTAATAGGCTTGGGAAACTTTTGTTGCATTTATTTATGGTTTTATGTTTGACACTTTTTCTCAACAACATAATTAAGGTAAGTTAATAAAATGACATATTTAATGTATTTTTAATTAACTTACAGCATTGGAGATAATTTTTGAAACTTTCTTTTTCATTTTTAATAGACTAATTTTTTTAGAGACTGGGTCTTGCCATTTCCCAGGCTGTTCTTGAACATTTGGTCTCAAATGACCCTCCCACCTTAGCCTCCCAGGTTGCTAGGACTACAGGTGCCACCACACCTGGCTTCTTTGAAACTTTGAATTTTAAATAAATTCTTGCTTTATAAAGTGTATTACTGTGACGTGACTGGAGAGTTACCAGTTTTACTTCAAACAGGCTCAGTTTTAACTTTGTCTTAGTAACAACAATTATTTTATTGATTTTAGTCATTCATTTCTATGTACTCTTATGTCCCACCTTGAACTTACTCACCTTTTGTTATGAAACTTTTAAAAGCTTAAAAAGCATTAAACAAATATGTCCCTAAATTTAAAATTTTTATTTTTAGTACCATAATATACACATAACTTTTACTGTGATACTTAAAAAAAAAAGACATGATTTTTATTGAGTTCAGTTAATAAGTAAGCTGGCCTTACTATCTATCTACTTTCTGCTAGAAAGAAGAGTTAAGCTCATTTTTCCCAACATTTAATGGACTTATATGTAACATGCCTAACAGAACAACTGATTTAGTAACATAGGCATCCATTGGTTTTATGTCCAGTAGGTGCTTTGCTAAGATTTTTACATTGCCCCAGGGGCTCTGCTTCGTTTAACATACTTTTTAAATGTTTTTATTAGCTTTTTAATTTTTTTTCAGGGTAGGCTTTATTGAAGGCATAGTTCTTGGACCTTGATATCCCATTTGTTTTTATGCTAGAGCAAAACTACATTGATTTCTTCAGATAATTTTACCTGTCCTAGAAGGTTGGTCTCAGGATAGGAGGCATCTGTAAAACAAGCTCCTTTTCCACAAGAGAACTGTGGTCCTTGTTCACGTCTGTTGACTATCAAAGAAAAAAAGAGTCTTCACTCAGCCAGTCACTATGTCACTATGTTCTTTTTTTTGTTTTGTTTTGTTTTTTTGGACAGGGTCTCTCACCCAGACTGGAATGCACTGGTGTGGTCACGGCTCACTGCAGCCTCGATCTCCTGGGCTTGGGTGATCCTCCCACCTCAGCCTCTTGAGTAGCTGGGACTATAGATGCATATCACCACGCTAATTTTTGTATTTTTTGTAGAGACAAGGTTTTGCTGTGTTGCCCAGGCTGGTCTTAAACTCCTAGGCTCAAGCAGTCCACCTGCCTTGGCCTCCCAAAGGATTATAGGCGTGAGCCACCATGCCCGGCTGTCAGTATATTCTTAAACTCCATATAGTCCAGTACTTGTCAATAATTTATTTTTAAATTTCTACTTTTGTTTCTGTTTTTGTGTTTTTGAGACGGGATCTCGCGGTGCCACCCAGACTGGAGTACAGTGGCACTATCTTGGTTCACGGCAGTCTTGACCTCCTGGGCTCAAGCAGTCATTCCACTTCAGCCTGAGTAGCTGGGACTACAGGTGTGTGCCACCACACCTGGCTAATTTTCACAATTTTTGTACAGATGGGATCTTGCCATGTTGCCCAGGCCAGTCTCAAACACCTGGGCTCAAGGTATCCCCCCACTTCAGCCTCCCACAGTGCTCGGATTACAGACACGAGCCGCTGCACTCAGCCAAAAGCTTTTTTTTGAGTTGATGAATACCCCATTTATCCTGGTGGGATTATTACACACTATATGCTTGTATCAGAATATCTCATATATTCCATAAATGCATACATCTACTATGTGCCCACAAAAATTAAAAATTAAAAAGCTTATTCAAAGCCAGGTATGGTGGCTTATGCCTGTAATTCCAGCATTTTGGGAAGCTAAGGTGGGAGGATCGCCTGAGGCTAGCTAGGAGTTCAAAACCATCCTGGGAAACATAGCAAAACCTAAACTCTGCTAAAAATTTTTTTTTCAAAAACTTATTTGAGTGGAACTGCTAGCATTTCTGGAAAAGTGGCCGAAAGATACACAATTCTTCCATTGGCCCACTGTACATATTCAGTGACCTGTTCTTGGATTAAATCAGTAAAGAGCTGCATCCCTGGACCACCATTTTTTGAACCCCCAAAAGAATAACATCTGTTGAATTGCATTTGATGTCTTGCCAGTGACCTACAAAAAGAGGAAGTAGAGAAAATTTTCCTTGAAAGTCCTTGCTGTTTTTGCTATACCCATGGGAAAAATTTATTTTGAGTCGCAGTTCTAGGACTCTTAGGATCTCTTCTGAGCAACTGTTTTGTTTTACTCTTATAAACCTGTGAGTAACATAAATATATTGACCTACCTCTTTGCATTTGCTGCTGGAATGCAAAAGACCAGATTTGTGGCTCATCTCTAATGAATATATTGTGTGTACTGAACTCAGTTGTGGCTTCATCTTTTTTCCCTAACTTCATTTTTCTTCGAATAGAATTTCTTCACCATTTGTGTTATTATATATGGATTTTTAAGCCACAAATTTAAAATAGAATTATATGAGTTAAAATTGTAATCACTAATGATGAACACTCATATTTGTCTGTCCACCCCTTGAGGGTTACAACTGTCTTGAATTGTCTTTGAGTGAATAAGTCTTGGATCGATTATATCCACAGACCAAAAGCCCCAAAGCCAGACAGGCCTTGTGGGTGGTGTATCTATTTGAGGTTTCAGATCATCGTCTTGTCAGTTTTCTGGTCTGAAAACTTACGCTCACTATGCCTCAGCCTTCTCCCTCTCCCTGAAACCAAAAAATCTCATCTTTTACCTATTTTGCATATTTAACTTATGTATAAGATGTTTTTTGAATAAAGGATTATGCTAAAATGGGGAGTGGGGATTGGAAGGAGTTTGGAAGTCCCTGCTTTGGAATTCCTCAGTTCTGCGAACTACTGTGAACATTTACTGATTTTATACACCCACATGCTCCTATGAAATTGGACACTGAATATATAAATTCAATGGGGAATTATCAGGAAACTATGCCTAAAGGACTAATAGCAATTTTTGTTTTCTCTTTCCTCGATAGAAAATTCTTAACCTGAAGTCAGATGAACACATATTTAAATTTCTGAAGGCAAAATTTGGGCTTGGAGCAACAAGGTATAACTGAATTGAAAATCTGTGTTTGCTATTTTCTGTTGAATCAGCAGGGACTTTAAAACTTAAGTTGTCATTATGCCTTCACCTATTAATTACAGACTCCCTTTGAGGAAAGATGTAATGTCATTTCTTTGTCTTGTATTGAATTTAATACTTTGCTTTCCATTTATTCCCTAGGGATTTTGATGCAAATCTCTATCTGTGTGAAGAAGCTTTTGGCCTCCTGCCTTTTAATACATTTGGAAGGCTTTCAGACACTCTGCTTTTTTATGCTTACGTATTCGTTCTGTCCATCACAGTGACTGTAGCATTCGTTGTTGCCTTTCACAATCTCAGGTATGGTATATTTCAGAAATCTAATGCTCTCCTATTAATGAACTTGTTCCATGTTGCAGAAAAATTGCAAAGTTGAGAGTCAGAATATTAGACACAGAACAGAGTAATAGTATTCATCTTAAAGGGGGAACATACCTCTTTTACAGTGGACTACACTCCCAGTAGTTAAGAGACAACAGAGTAACGATCAGATTGCATACGGTCTGGGCCTAAGTCTTGGCCTGCACACTTGGGGACAAAGTGATCCTTGAGTCAGTTACATAACCTTTCGATATGTCCATTTCCTTATCTTTAGAGTGGGAAGACTAAGAGTACTTACACTACAGGGTATTTGAGAAATAAGTAAGTCAGAACAACATAAAGCACTTAAAATAGTGTCTGGTGCCTAGACTTTGGCAGGTACAAGCCATCATGAACTGGTTTCATTATCACTGTTGACTCATAAGCCTCTGTTGTGTTTCCATCATTAGCATCCTGTGTTTTTCTCCCTTCCACCTGTAGCTGCTTTTTTGTATTCCTCTTGAAATGTAAGAGTTAATTATTGCTCATTTGTTTTCTAGCATCTTGCTTCAGGGCTGATAATATTGGAGTGGACCATAATTATTAGTATCTACTGAAAGTTTTGAGTAATAACTGCCAGTTTTAAAATACTTAGCATGTCTACTAATCTACTGAAAGAAAAAAATCAAGAGTATAAAGCCTTTTTAAAAACTTGTAAGAATATCTACCCATCAAGCTGCTGGGGGCGGTTTGCATTGACTGTTTGTGTTAAACTGAAAGAAAATTAAGTGTAAGAAGTTGAAGCTACTGTCATTTGTGAAAACTTAATGAAGCTCAGGAGGAAGCCCTTTTTCTGTAGTTACCTTGCCAATTAAGATGCTGGTGAACTGTGATTCACAGCCATGAGAGAGCTGTCATTAAAATGAGTCCAGAGCAGTTGAGAGGTTTTATGATTATTAAGAATGAAGCAACATTGAACCATGAAAATATTTCATTGACCATAAACTATTTTACTATCTTTCAGAAGTGTTCTTTTTTATACCTAACCCAAGATAAAATTTAGCCCTGTGAAAATAGATGGAAATTATTCTGGACAATGTGATTTAATATTATTCCAGACATACCAAGTGTCGACAGGACTCTAGACTGCATACAAAGCAGGAAGTTCAGTGGGCCTGAAGTATCTTTGTGAAAATATCTGCCATGCCCTGTGTGAATCTATGAGCCATCTCTGGAGGCTGATTTGGTATATGATCATAGATAAAAGATTTTAGAGCATCTTCATCTACCAGATAGGGATATTAGGATTTTATTAGAGGAAAAGCACTACATTAAAGTAATTAAAGAATCGTAGTACAGTCATGTGTCACTTAACAAGGGGGATATGTTCTGAGAAATGCATATTAGGTGATTTTATCATTGTGCGAATATCATAGAGTGTACTTACACAAACATAGATAATATGGCCTACTACACACCTAGGCTATGTGTTATAACCTACTGCATCTAGGCTACAAACCTGGACAGCAAGTTACTATGTTAAATACTGTAGGCAATTGTAACACAATGGTAAGTATTTGTGTAACTAAATGTATCTGAACATAGAACAGGTACAGTAAAAATACAAAGGCCAGGTATGGTGGCTCACACCTATAATCCCAGTGCTTTGGGAGACTGAGAAGGATTGCTTAAGGCCAGGAGTTCTAGACCAGCCTGGGCAACATAGCAAGACCCCATCTCTACAAAAAAAAGAAAAGAAAAGAAAAGAAAAATTAGCCAGGCATGATGTGTGCAAACTGTAGTGCTAACAAGTCAGGAGGCTGAGGCGGGAGGATCACTTCAGCCCAGGCATTTGAGGTTTCAGTGAACTATAATTGCACCATTGCACTCTAGCCTGGGTAATAGGGGGAGACCCTATCTCTATTTAAAAAAAATACTATATAAAAGATTAAAAATTATATACCTATATAGGGCAGCTATCATAAATGGAGCTTGCAGGACTGGAAGTTTCTCTGTGTGAGCCTGTGAGTGAATGTGAAGGCCTAGGATGTTACCATACACTATTGTAGACTTTATAAACACTGTGCACTTAGGCTACAGTAAATCTATTTAAGAAACAAAGTGACTGTGCTATGACATTATGATGGCTATGATGTCACTAGGCAATAGGAATTTTTCAGCTCCATTATCATCTTACGAGTCCACTGTGGTAAGTGTCATCTGTTGTTGGCCAAAATGTTGTTATGTGGCACGTGACTATGTCCAAATGTGAATTAACTTTTAAATAAGGGCCTTTTGTCAGTGCCAAGTTTTTAAAGTATTGCTACCTTTTTAGTACTAAGAAGGATGATACTATGACTTGTTTTGTTTTGTTTTTGAGATGCTTTCACTCTTGCCTGGGCTGGAGTGCAGTGGTGCAATCTTAGCTCACTGCAACCTCTCTCTTCTGGGTTCAGGCAATTCTCCTGCCTCAGCCTCCTAAGTAGCTGGAATTATAGGCACACACAACCACCTCTAGCTAATTTTTGCATTTTTAATAGAAACGGGGTTTCACCATGTTAGCCAGGCTGGTGGTGAACTCCTGACCTCAAGTGATCTGCCTGCCTCAGCCTCCCAAAGTGTTGGGGTGACAGGCATGAGCCCCTGTACCCTGCCGGATACTGTAACTTTTATGCAGCACGTCTGCATTAGTGTGAGGGGTACATCTGAAAGGGGCACAGTGTTCTGTGTTCATGGAATTAATCAGAGATTTCCAGTTTGGCTGGGTTATTGAGGAGGTGCTGAGGACTTCTCTTAGGTATCTAAAGAGGATAAGAGCAGATACTCTCTTTGTCTGTTTTATTTTTATTTACTTTTCACACCTTGCCCTGTTTATGGATATTCTCCTTGTTTGGAGTATCCTTTTTGTACCAATAGAGAAACCAGTGTTTGGGTTGTAATATTTCCTTTAAGATTCCAGTGGTGAATTACCAATGGTGAGAACAGCCTTAGAATATCCTTTTAATTTTCCTGTGTATCTATGGATAGGGAAAAAAGGATTTCTGGGAAATAAAGAAGGTCAAGTCTTTAGTTACATAGAGAAGCATCACAGGTGCCCAGTTCTATTGGGTATGTATGAAGTGATCAGTAGACCTTCATGAAAGTTTCATCTTTAACTAGTAACCTTTACTGTTGTTTTCTTTTTCCCTCGACAACAAATTGTGCAACATCTAAAAACTGATCAGTCTTAACATCACTGAAGTGGAGACAGCCAGGCAATGTGTGCTTCCCAGTGTAATGCAATGTGGAGTAGAGCTGTCCCGCTTTCTGTGGGAATGTTTTAAGTCCCTCAGTGGATGCCTGAAACTTTGGATAGTTTCAGACCCTCTCTATACTATGTTTTTTTCCCATACATACATCCCTGTGATATAGTTTCATTTATAAATTAACCATGGTAAGGGATTAACAATAATCATAAAATACAACAATCAATAGCAACATGCCAGCATCACTTCTCTTGTACTTTGGGGTCTTAATTAAGTAAAATAAGGGCTGCTTGAACACAAACAATACAGGGATATTTAAATGTATCTTACTTTATTAGTAGTTTAGTAGCTGAATGTATCTGCTTGTCTGTCTCGGGTGGGTGGGTAGAGTATACAGCGTGGAAACACAGGAGCAAGGGATGATGATCTATGTCTCAGGTGGGACAGACAAGGATAGAGAGATTTCATCATGCAATAATGTGTAATTCAGCACTATGAATAGTTTATTTCTGGAATTTTCCATTTAATATTTTCGAACAGCAGTTTCCTCAGTAACAAACCACTGAAAGTGAATCCACAGATGAGAGGGGACTACTGTGCATCATAACCCCGTGAAGTGTTCTTGCCAAAACACTGAACTTGTGTCTAATAAACCTCTAGATCTAATTACGAGTTTACAAGAAGCATGAAGTGTATAACCACCCCTGTGAGCCACGCCTGGGAGACGGGAACAGCGTCAGGACGTATGTTCCGTGTTCTTCCCCAAACAAATGGCCTGCTTTTTAAAAAAAGGAGATACTTTTATAGATCAAAAGATATTTAAAGAGATGTGTTAGTGAAGTGCAATGTGCAGTTCTTAGTTCCTGATTCAGAGAAACCTGAAAAAAGCAGTTGATGCAAACAGGAAAAATAGAACATGAACTGGGTAGTAGATGATGTTAAGGAATTAGTGTTACTTTTATTGGGTGTAATAATTTTAATGTAGCTGTTTGATAAAAGTCATCTTTTGGATATCAGGAGGTATTGGTAGGTTAAAAATGTGATTTTTGAGGGTTCATAAACTGAATTCCAAGTTAATGGATGTGCTTTTTGCTTTTATTTGTAAAAATTTGAAAAATACTCATAACTGGTGAAACATCTTTTAAAGCTCTCTTTCAGTTTCAGAGATTCCAAAAAAATTTGGGTTTTTTTTTTTTTTGCATTCTCTTTTTTTTAAAGAATTGAAGCACTTTAAATTTTTACTTCAAAGCTGCTATGAAATTTCAGTTTTTCTCATTGTTAATGCATTTATATTACACTTTTAGCCTCATAAATTCAAAATTGATCAATGCAAATTCATTTCATGTTATGGAAATAATCAATTTCTGAATATATAAAGGCATACATTTCTTGTATCTTCTTCTTTTAAAAAGATCTAACTAAAATTATGTTTCCAGCTCAAATTTTGTATGTTGCTGTTTTACTCAGTGATTCTACAAATCAACAATCCGTGGATAAAACGGAAAAAGGCACAGTTAACCTGAAACCAGAAACTGCCTACAACTTAATACATACCATTCTGTTTGGATTCTTGGCATTGAGTACAATGAGGTATTTTTCTTACCTGTTTGTTTACTTTTTAATTTGACCACTCTTGATGTTACTTAGCAATATAATGTAGAAAGTGACAGTCATCTTCATTAATAATCATGGTTCCCATAAAATCATCCTTATATACTATCTTCTCTCAGTATAAAATATTCATCATCAGTTTTTACAATTAATTACAAACGTGCCTCTATGTTTTATTCAAAACATAGTCCTCAAAAGGCAGTGGAGTTAAACAACGAACCCTTCGGCAAATGGCATCTGCATAGTTTTAAGTAAGATTTTGCCGTCATAGACTGTAAAGCTGCCTTTATAGGTATCTCAGGATCCAGGTTTATATTACAACTAGTACTTCCTGACTTGCGCCTGTATCTGTTCTTGCAGAATGAAGTACCTCTGGACGTCACACATGTGCGTGTTCGCATCATTCGGCCTATGTAGCCCCGAAATATGGGAGTTACTTCTGAAGTCAGTCCATCTTTATAACCCAAAGAGGGTCAGTGTCATCTCTTTTTCCATCTCCTTTTGTGACTTGTAGTATTTCTTTCATACCACTTTTTTTTGTTTGTTTTTCAGTAGCAGTGAGATAAAATGGATACTGAAATTGAAGCTAAAAATACATAATTGATATATTAAGATTTTATAGGGAATTATTTTAAAATAATTTTATTTTTAAAAACTACTTCTTTTTTCTCAGACTATAAGTTAGATATATTCATTATACAGAATTTGGAAATACAAAAAAGCACAAAAGGGGAATTAAAATTACCAATACTCCCCTTGTCCAGAATTATAACTTATTATTATAATGTATTTTCATGAAGATAATTATTAATACATGTATGACCATTTTTCAATAGCCTATAAATGCAGTTTTGAATTGTTCTACTCCGTAAATTCACTAGGTGGCAATATGGTAGAAGCTGCAGATATCTTACAAATGATTAGAATCTTCATATCGACTCAGTTATTCTGCATATTGGAGACTTGCGCTCCATTAAATTATATTTCTGGTATTTTTTTTAAGTCATATATTTACAAAGCAAAACTGTAAGTCAAAAGTGTTTTAAAAAGCTAGGCACAGTGGCTCACTCCTATAATCCTAGCTGCTCAGGAGGCTGAAACAGAAGATCACTTGAGCCCAAGAATTCCAGGCCAGGCTAGGCAACATAGCACAATCCTGTCTCTCAAAAAAGAAAAGGTTCCAAATACTTGTAATCTAAATAATGTCTTTCTTATATAGATATGTATAATGCGATATTCAGTACCGATATTAATACTGCTGTATCTATGCTATAAGGTAAGACTGATTTTCCTCATTCTTGTCATTCATTTATTTAGTAAAATAATTGCTTTGATTCAGTGTATTTTTTGTATTATTTGGCAAATAGAGTGGTTTGTGGAGGTTATAAATACCACTTTAGCTTCTTACTGCAGGTGACATTGATTGGAAAACGGATCTTTTTCCCAAATAGTTTTAACAAGTGAAAACATGATAGCAAAAACTACTATAGCATTTAATAATTCTGATTAATTTTGGTTTAGACTCTTAATATTCAGCTGATGCAAATTCCAAAAATAAAGTGTTTTCAGGCTATTTTGAAATGAAAGTAGAAAAATTATTTTCCCATTACCTGATTTATATAGACTAAGAGATTTTTAAATGTATCTTACTTTAAGCTCCATATTTTGTTAGATGCTTATCTTCATAAGAGAATTAGACACATAAATAAATAGTGTCTAAGGCTAGGCTTTTTTAAATCTGTTCTTCAGTATCAATAGGAAGTATTTGAATTTTTCATATTCTCATTTGACTAGTTTCTGAAACAGCATGAACTGCCCTTTAATTCAGATATTATCAGAGACAGTGATCATTGGTCAGGTTGACTGTGGCTTTTTGTCACATCTTTGACACTGACAGTCTTGAATCGTCACCAGGGCAGATAGCACAGACTATTTTATCCAATTGAGCTTCTGACCTCTCTTTTTAAAAAACTTAACATACTAAGTTTAGATTTTTTTCCCTTTAAGTTTTACTTTGAGTTGGAATGACGGATTTCAGACTCTACCGTGTAGAGTTGTTCCCTGATTCAGGAGGGTGGCTAAAAGCAGGGTTGATGGGGCCTTCCACAGAGAGGATCAGCTAGAGCAGCACAGCTTTGGGGTTTATTTGCTTATATTTTCATGTAGGATTTTGTGAACCAAAGGTTTCAGGCTAAAGAAAATATTGCTAAATGCTGTATTGTAAATATTTCAAAAAATGTGTTCTGTCATGAGCCTATCAAACATTTACCATTAGCAAAACCCTGTGCTAACTCCTAGATATTAAAAAACACACAAATAGATTTATGCCTCCCCACCTCTGGGAATTTTATTGCTCTAATGTAAATAACTGAAACTCATTAAAAACATCTAGACACCAACAATTAAGGATTAAACAGTATATGTTACTGAGGAGTCCAGTCAGTTTACCTTTCTTTACACAATGATGCTGAGGATTAAAGCACACTCCTCACAGAAAAGATAAAGCCCATGAATGTTTTTCTCACCACTGAAGCTGTACCAGACAATAACCATCTTTCACACTGCCCGTGTGCATGTAGGTTCAGTTCTTTTATGTCTCAGCTATCTATTGAAATTTTACAGATTTTTTTTTTTTTTTTGCTGTTTGAGGACTGAGGTTGTTTGTAATAAAATTGAAGAAGGACATTGTATAAGAAGTAAACTGTCCTAGGGAGCACTGACTCTTGAAGTGTGGTCCTCAGATAAACAGCATCAGCATCTCTTGGGATCCTGTAAACATGCATGTGTTTGGGTCCCACTCCAGACCTACCGAGTCAGAAGCGTGGGAGTCCAATATAGAAATATGCACTTAACCAGCCCCCCAAGTTTAAGAACCCCCTGCTGTAGTGTTTACAGGGTTTCTCAGCAGTGGCACATTGACACTTGGGCCAGAGAATTCTTTGCCGCCGGGGGGCAGGGGCGGTCCTTTGTGCTGTAGGCTGCTCTGCAGCACCTTCACCCTCTGCCCACTCATTGAAGCACCTCTCCCCTGGCTGCAACAACCAAAAATGTCACCAGACATTGCCAAACACCCTGGGACTAGGGCTGGGGGCACAATCTCTCCCCTCACTCCTCTTGAAAACCACTGCTATAGAAGAACCAGTACGGCTAAAGAAGCCATCATCTCCAGGAAATCCTTGCAGGTTTTCCCTGAATGAGGGAGTTAGTATCCTAAGGAATCCTCCAAAAGACTGTTGGCCTAGCCTCTTGATACAGGACTTCAGGAGAAATCCTAATGCATTCAGCTTTCACTGTGTAAAATAGTTCAGATATTTCATCTCCACAAAACGTATATAAAATCACAGAGAAAATAAAAATGTTACAGGTATGAGGGGTTACCCTGAAACTGAATCTGTTTTCCAACTATTCCAACTCTTACAGACTTACCTGTAAGTAACGTGAATTCATGTTTCAAAGCCTGATTTCAGTTTTACATTGCAATTGTTATTAGGGTTTCAAAATTTCTTGTTTATACTACCAATTTTACTATATCTCTCTTTAGGATAAGCCTATTAAAAGAAAAAAAGCATGTACTAGCCTCCACTCTGAAGTCAAGACTTTTAGTAAAATTAGTACGTTGGTCTTGATTAACTTATTTGGATTGCTGAAATCCCTACTGTTGATTGGTAAAAACAGCAGTTAGTTAATTCAGCACTTTCATATGGTTAAAGGAGTTTGCCACAAAATTCTCACTAGCTTTTAACATTTTCAGAATTAGTAACTTTCAAACTAGAAAAATACCTAATATTCATTGAGTTCACAGATTTCAAATATGTTTATGCTGTAAGAATTAGAGCATTTCATTAAAAAGTTGGTATTCTATTGGTTATCAAATTAATAAGGAAAAATAGATCATTGAAATGTTACAAAGGTATCATTTAATCAGTAATTTTTACTACATCTCTTCCAAAAACTAGAACCAGAAGTCCTGACACCTGATTTCCCATCACTAGCAATTTTCCTGATTCACCCACCCAGGAGACAAGATTTGAATGAGCAGTAAAAATGGCCAAAGATGAGATGACCAAAAAAAAAGTGATAGGTCTCAAACACAGCCAGAGATCAATCAGGTGCTGCTTTAATTCTACTAGTGGTTCTTAAATAAAAGTATTCTATTTTCTATGTCAGTGGAGCATACATACGTTGTCACTGGTGTTCTGTGCTAATATGTGAAATGAATTCTGCCTTTAACCTTAGGATGTATATAGATATGATCAAGTCTTTTTAGTCAACTGTCATTTGATAAAAACAATTAAGATTTAGTTAATTGTTGAATTAAATAGACTTAAGGTATTAGATAAGTGGGTTATTCAGAGAGTAGTTTTTATATTTTATTTACAAAATCTTAAGTAACTCAAGTTGACCAGGAGGCACCAAGTGGTATAAATACAACCAGATGTACCAGATTTTCCTGGAGAGCCCTACATTTAAAGATTCTTCTCTCTCATTGTACCAGCAATTATATTAATATATGTCAAACCATTTGACCAGATTTCTAGTACAAAAATACAGTCATGCTATTATGAAATGAAAAGGGGGCTGGATTTGGAGCCAGGGTCCAGGTTGTAGCTCTGCCACTTGTGAGTTGGTCAAGTCAGATACCTCTCTGAGCCACAGTTTCCACACTTCTAAATGAAAAATAAATCCCAGTGGGTGATGCTGCCTGTTGCGTCATCCATGTCATGGGTTATTGTGAGGATAAAACAATGCCGTATTCTAAAACATTTTTGCAGCCATAAAACGGCTCTGTCTTCTACAGGATACATTCTACTTTTAGGGGTAAATTGCGTGGTATTAGTTAATTACATATTCCTAACGAACTCTGAGCTTTCTCATGGTTGGCATTTTTGTCATGTCAAGGTAATGTTTTGTCAGGTATTAACATCACATACAATAGCATTTTTATTGGAACAAGCTAAAAGGCTCATTTTTTAAAGTTGGTGATACCTCTCATCCTGATTAGGTTCAGCTGAAGATAATTTCAGACACTTCCCAGACACCAGTTCCCTTGTATTAGGAGGGTTGCTGCAGAGGTGAAATAGTTGTATATTCCAGTTGCCATGTTTATTTAGTTCACACATTATATGCAGTTTATCTTTTTTTCATTTAATCTTAGTGATAGTTGTGGGTATAGGGGTGGATTTTGTTTTTGTTTTGTTTTTAATTTCAGTTCTGGCCAGGAATGATGGATGAACTCTCCGAGTTGAGAGAATTCTATGATCCAGATACAGTGGAGCTGATGAACTGGATTAAGTAAGAGGATTTTTTTTTTAACTTTTAAAATTGTAAGTGCCTTTTAAGAGTCACTATAGACCACATTTGGTTTTGGGGGGTTTTTGTTTGTTTCTGAATCTAATTATGAAGAAACATTCGTCCTTACTAAATTTTTCTTTAAAACTCCATATTTGAAAATAACATCTTTCTATTCAAGAAATATTCTCTCCAACTGTATCTCATGAAGGAAGGGAAAATACTCATTTGGAGAGGAAAACAATTTCAATAAAGACATTTCAAACCACTGACAGAAATGGCAATAAAAGTTTATTTATAGTATCTGTTGAAACTTAAAACTTTATGTCTCTGCCAATTTTATCTTTATTATTTTCATTTTAATACCATTCTGATTTTCTACTAATGGAGACACTTGAAAGTATTCTTTCTGGCCAGGCACAATGGCTCACGCCTGTAATACCAGCACTTTGAGGGGCTGAGGTGGGCTTATCACCTGAGGTCAGTAGTTCAAGACTAGTCTGGCCAACATGATGAAACCCCGTCTGTCTCTACCAAAAATACAAAAATTAGCCAGGCAGGCGCCTATAGTCCTAGTTACTCAGGAGGCTGAGGCAGGAAAATCACTTGAACTTGGGAGGTGGAGGTTGCAGTGAGCCGAGATCGCGCTACCACACTTCATCCTGGGCGACAGAGCAAGACACTCTCTCAAAAAAAAAAAAAGGAAAGGAAATATTCTTCCCTCGTTAATTATTTTTAAATTATACTGTAAACTCCAGTTAAGTAGAGGCTCATGCCAGCTCAGTGCAGATTTTATGTTAACTCATCATATTGCCAAAGCTTAGGACCAGAGAAAGTTTTAGATACAAAACCTGGGACCTTCTGTCTTGAATATAATGCTTTAGTGTCCTGTTGGCTCTTATTTCTTCCGGCACTTTGTTGTTTTGCCTCAGCATTCAGCATCTGAATGAAAGTTGTGTATTTCAAAGCTTTATTAACAAAACCTGCCTCGCACCAGCAAAAATAAACTTTTCTACCTAGGGCACCATTCCTATGCCCTGGAACACTGTATTTCCCTACTTTTAACCAGAAAGCAGCAGTGTAATTCTTCACACGTAAATAGAGGCTGCGTATCACATGTGGTGCCTTATGAAAACATTGCCTGGATTGTCTGCATCACTTGGGATGTTAGTGACTATTTCAGCACCTGCCCATGGCTAAGGCTTACTCACCAGTACACATCAGCCCTGAGTGTCTGCAGAGATGCTTGATAGCTGAGGCCTTCTAGGGCAACGCGTGGATCTCATAGAGATTTATGTCTAAAACATACACATGGCTTTGGTCCTCATATCGGGCTGGGTGTGACTAGATTCAGTCAATATAATTTTTCACATATTTCTAGTGCTGAGAGCAGTAAGCCGTGCTTTGTCTTTATTTATTTAATTTTAAATCATGCCAGACAATTACAGAGTAAATAATTCCTTCAGTATTTATTATGTACAGGAAAAGAGAGTTATTCATGTAAAGGAAAGCTAATTTAACTATAGTCAGCTGGAAATTTATGACGTACATTTGAAGTTGAGGCTGATATTTTCTATTTTCAGGACTATACTGTTGAAATTAATGCGGGAGGACCCCTGCTTTCTGGTAGCATCCTGAAGGTAGTGGGTCTTCCGCACCTCCTTAGATTAGCACCATAAACACCCCAGTCTTTCAGGAATTAATTATAAAGTCATTAAAAATGTATTCTAGCAAAGCCCCAGGTTATCTTTGGCAGTCTCAGACTAGATACATTTATTTGTAGTGCCTTTATTTTTATATTTTTCCTCACAGAAAATTAAAGTAACATTTCTGACCGTGAAAAATTGTGGATGAGAGATGATTCCAGGTGTAAAGAAGAGAATACAAGTGTCCTATTTCCCTTGTTTGGGAGGTGATGTTCACTCTTCAGACCCTCCTTTTGCTAACAGCTCATCTCCCTGTAGTGCCTTTGTAGTAGACATACTCTTTTGGCTTTTTTTTTTTTCTCAGCAACTGAAGGATTTGCATTGTTCCAAAAAATTCGTTCTATTGTGATCTAGTCTCGGCTTTTTCCCCTAAAATTCTTCAAATCTAAATAATATTTTTGTAAAACCAGCTGCTTGGCATGTTTGCAAAGTAAGCGTAAGTGGTGATGAATGTATGCCACAATAGGGTCTATGTAGACATCAAATATGTTTGTTTAAATCAACACTCAAATCCACACTGGCCTGTAAGGCATGGATTCCAAACGCAAGTGACTGCCTTAATATTCTTTTAACCTGCCCTGATTTCTTCTGTTTTTGAGACATAAAATATGACCTTCAAGTTTCACCTCACTGCTTTGATTAGTCACACGGTATCCGTGTTATTAGCAAGTATGAATTGTTCTGGAGAAAAGGCTGCGGCCTAATGGCTCTTTCAGATGCATGGGCTGCGTCTGAAAGAGTCCCAAGATGCCTGACAGAGAACCAGCACTGTCCCTGAGGGCTGCCTCTGTCCTCCGCTGCCTGTCTTCCTGTCTGCCCTGTTCCCAGACAGTCAAAGCAGACACACTCAAATGTCTGTCTTCTGCCCATGCAGTCATCACGGCATCTGTCGGACAGGGGCACAACCTCCATTATGGGAGGGATGGCTGTCCTTGGGATGAATCACAACTAGAGAAATAGTGGCCTGCAGAAACCCTAGGGACACCTCAAGTGTTTTGGCACACAGCACCCCTTATGTGAAGTGTTGAAAAGAAGCTTATCCGTCCTCTTCGTCACTCACGTACCTGGAAGTGTCCCGCCCCGTGTCCTTGCTGCTGGGGAAAGCCACACCGCACACAAGGTGTCACTATTGTGCTCCTGGACACGGCTTCAGCTCGGAGATTCAGGCTTTCCAAGTATTCTCGGAGGGCTTCTCTGCTTTGAGGGTAAATTGAAAGATGTGGTTGCCTCAGTGGGAGTTGGTTCTTTCTTTTTCAGAGGCTGAAGAGATATCCTCAAGGGAAAACAAAGGGCGTTACTCAAGGGGAACACTTAAAATGAGAAGGGTCATACCCAAGGGATTGGATTCCTGTGAAGACTCTTAAAGCCTTAACTAATTTATAAAGTTATTCCACATCTGAAGTTGTGCACTTGTTAATAGAGTTCAGCAGATGTTCATTGAGCACCAGCTGTGTATGGGCACCGCGTGAAGTGTGTGGATGCAGGTGGCACTCCACTGCAGCTGCCTCTCACTGGAGTAACTGCTGGGCTTCGCCTCAGCACAGTTGCCCTCATTCTTCTCTCCCGGATTCTCACTCTCTACTCCATTTTAAGATCTTCAGTGGCTTAGCAAGTTCAGTGGGAAAGGTTTTTTTTAGAATTCTAATTTTAATAATAGAAAATGTTTTATGCTTTCCTATCTTTAGCTCCTAAAAGGAGTAGAGATTGAAGTTTCAGAATGAAACCAAGAGTGTTTAGGGATTAAGTTGCTCTTTATTACAAGGATGTTGTGACATTTGACATGTTGTTAAAGTCAGGCCCCAGGCTGCGAAAGCCCCAGCTGCCTTCCCTAAGAGCTGGGAGGCATGTCCAGCCTTCCACACCCCAGCTTTTGTGCATTCACCTGTCTGCTGCTCTCCACACTACACCGATGCATTGCATGCCTTGTTTTCAAGCAGATTTAAATGCATATATTCATATTTACCCTTCTCTCCTGATAAGGTTTCCTGGATACAAAATTAAAAACTTGGAATTTTTTTTTTCCTTCTGGTATCTCTTTCAGCAAAAGTCAGGCGATAGTTTTAAAGGTTCTGTGTGATTAGAAAGCACGTTTACCTCAGCAAGGCCGAATGCAACCACAATCTGTGGTTTCCACCTTGTTTCTTTGTGTCCTTGAATGTTTCATTTTTCGTTCCTGAAAATTTTCTTCTGACATTTTGCAAATAAGATAGACAGATCTATAGATTTGCATATTTTGAGGGATGACATTTTAGCTACTTCACTTTAGGAGATTTTCACTGGAAATAGTCTCTTTCCAGTAATGAAAACCTGCGTGTGCAGTATTTTCTCGATGGGTCTGAAAAAATGGACCAACTTTCTTTCACATTTAAGCAAAGCAGAAAGTGAGTGTATATTTTAAATATGATGTAGGCTGAGTTCAGACCTTAAATGCCTATAAGCCTCTTTTCTATTTAATGAATCATTTTGTAGTATTTGCATAATTCTATAAATTTTTGAAGTGTAGATAAAGCAAATGTTCACACATTGTATTATAATGCTCAGTTTCCCCATTAGTTCAACAGCAATTAACTTGTTGAAGCTTAGAGCTTCAAAAATAAATGAGATTATTTGTTCAAAATGCCATCAGGTCTTCCTGGAATGACATTTAAATTATATAATGTAAATCCATTTGACCTGTGAGTCCTTGTCATTATTTAGTGACATTTCTTACAGAACAAATTGTGTGCAGGTTGGGCAGCCTGCTATGGAGCTTGGCAGAGAGCTATAAAAACAAATTATCCTTTCATTTTATACATCATTTGTTCAAACATTTGTAAAAATTGCTTTGTTTTTCTATAATAGAGAAATGTCATTCAATGGTTAAAAGCACATTAGCTATTTTAGATACAGACCACAGACTGTATCAGGCAAGAGTGTGTGTGAAGGAAGAGCACCCAGCATTATGTCCATCACTGCGTGCTTTCAGCTAAGGACAACGAATCCCTTCTCCTTTTGCCTGCTAAATTTACCACAAAACAGAAAGGACAGTGAATATAAGTATCTTTTTAAGTTTAGAAATGTGTGATTGTTTGTTTCTCATTTTGTTCCACTTTGCTTGTAGCTTTTCCTTTGGCATTTGCCTTACGGGTAGAGTGAAGTATTGGAAGTAGCAGTGATATTTCCCAGGTTTACCACGGAGCTGGCATATCAGACAAGGCCACATGGCACAGAGGAAAGAAGCATCATCCCTACTGTCCTCAGAAGTCAGTCATTTTCAAATAAGTGTTATTTTTTGTTTTGTTTTATTTTATTTCATTTTATTTTTTAGATGGAATCTCTGTCGCCCAGGCTATAGTGCAGTGGCGTGATCTCAGCTCACTGCAACCTTCACCTTGCAGGGTCAAGCGATTCTCCTGCCTCAGCCTCCCAGGCAGCTGGGACTACAGGCAGGTGCCACCACACCTGGCTAATTTGTGTATTTTTGGTAGAGATGGGGTTTCACTGTGTTGGCCAGGCTGGTCTCAAACTCCTGACCTCAAGCAATCTACCCATCTCAGCCTCCCAAAGTGTTAGGATTACAGGCGTGAGCTGCTACACCCAGTTAGAAGTATTATTTTTAATTCATCTTATAGGCATGAGGATATGTGTATTTTACTGCTTTAAAATAAAGCCACGTCCTCAGTGAAAGAGTATGTTAACAATCCGATTGTGGCACTAACACATCAAACAGAGATACTTCTTTTAAACTTTCTGACTTTTGCTAATAAGGCCAGACATTAAGACAGTCACAAGTTACTGAGCTTTGTTCCACTTTTTATCTCATTCCCCTGAGCAACCATGTGTCACTTGCTCTGCTGGTGATGGCCCTGCTGTTGCCTTGGGGCTGTACCTGCTAGGGGCCGGGGATGGGAGCCACTCAAGAGCTCTTAGAGCCTGCCCAGGAGAGAGCATCTTCAGTGACTGCTGTTTCATTTCCAGCTTAGCTGAAGGCCTGCAGTAAGCATCACAGTAAATATGTGATGGACTAGGCTCACTACAGCACTGGGTTATTTTGAAGTGTCTGTCTGTAACGGGACCTGTTAAGTAAGCTTTTTTCATTTTTTGAGATGGAGTTTCGCTCTGTTGCCCAGGCTGGAGTGCAGTGGCATGATCTTGGTTCACTGCAACTTCTGCCTCCCAGGTTCAAGTGATTCTCCCTCCTCAGCCTCCTGAGTAGCTGGCATTACAGGCGCCCACCACCACGCCTGGCTAAGTTTTGTATTTTTAGTAGAGACAGATTTCACCATATTGGCCAGGCTGGTCTCAGACTACTGACCTCAAGTGATCTCCCCATCTTGGCCTCCCAAAGTGCTGGGATTACAGATATGAGCCACCACACCTGGCCTAAGTAAGCTTCTTGAAGGCAGGTTGTCATACCGTGTTTGCCAGCCCAGCACATAGTAGACCCTCGGCAGTATTTTTTGAATAAAGAAAGAACTTTATAACTCCCTAGAGGGCAGTTTAGGACTTTGGGCATTTAAGCCTTTGTGAACTCTAATTCATCCAAGGGCTATGATTATAGTCCAGGAGGCAGGCTGAAACCTTGGTCGTTAGCTGTGGCTGGATAACAAGGCCTGTCATCTTATCTCTGCTGTAATTATAAAATGCATGCTACACATAGCTTTGTGCATCTTCTTGGTGCTGAAGCTACACAGAGATTCCTATTATACATTCAAAACCGTGATGGGGAGACAGTCTTGTGATTGGAATGGATGTTGTAAGCTCAGCTGCCGGTTTGTCTTTTGTGTAGAAGGCCAGCTTGGCACTGTTCAGGCAGTGAGACTACAAACCAGGATCACTCACCCCTGATAGCTCTCGCCTCCACCTCCTGCTCTGCCAGGCGTGGAAACCAGACTCATGTTCTTTCTGCATCTTAAATCTGTCTAGTTCAGAGGACCAAAGACAGCCACTTTTTGGCACGGATGTGTCAAGTTATCGTATCATTGATTGCTGTGGAATGGCTCATGCCAGTTGAGAGTATTCAAAGGAAAGAAACCTGGCTTGGAAAAATGGTGGCACTTTGAAAAATTAGTGTTTGTTCGTACTTGTTTCCTGTAGCATTATACTCTAGGTGAGGGTAGCACAGTACACAAAGCCCAGAGTAAGTGTTTAGTAAGTGTCAGTTGAATTAAACTGAATTTCATTAAAACCTTTCACTAAGGAATTCTGTGCACCTTCATTGCATTTTCATTGAAACCCTCTTATTCCTCTGACCACGTGGGACAAAATGTGAGACAGTCCCTGTAATTTGTTGGTACGGAGGACAGAGCTAACATCTATTTGTTCTTGTGTTCCTGGGTCTGTCAGAATGACAAGCTCTCAAGTGCAGCCAAGCTCATATGAAACTTTTTTCCTGCTGGAATCCGCATTCTAGACTCTGGCATGGGAGAGGGGATGCATATTATGTGTCATTATGTATGCTCATTGTCATTCCAGCCACTTTTTTTCCTCACTAAGAACACTTATTGGAATGCGAGTGAATGAGAGTGTCATTGTTAGAAAGAAAATCTTGAATTTTTCAAAAGTAAACTATTTGTAAATGTCACAACTTGAACTGTAGGATGTCTTGCTTGTAGACATCCAAGGCCTCTGTTGGATGGCGTTCACGCTGGAGTCTTAGCACTGAGTGGAATAAATAAAACATCCTGGTGGGATGTACGAATGTGATGAGGCTTCTCTTAGAAACCGCAGCACCAGAGCTAGTTGCGTGCCCTGCTCCAAAACCATGGAGAACAGCCTGCCGTGGCTTTTTCTGCAAAGGATGTTGAATTTTAATGATTTTAAATAAACTCCTCACAACCATCTTCCTCATTTTAGTTCAGTCCAGCAGGCACAGACTCCTCGCAACACAAGAAGGATAAACGCATCCCGCAGTGTCCTCAGTGGGCCTCTGTGAGAAATTCTGCATTCAGGAGAATCCCTGGAAGAGAGCTCTTAGGGCCTCCTGAGAAATTAACTCCTTGACCGCTTGCAAGTGACTCTCAAGTTTCAGGAAAAAAAAAAAAAAAAAAAAAGGAAAGGAATTAAATCAGCTACTATGATTCCTTTTTTCCAGGGAGGAAAAAGGAAAAATGCTTTCCCTGTATTCTGGGAGTCTTTTCTTGGTCCTTAGCCCCTGCCCCTCACACCCATGGGAGGCGGAGAATCGTAGTGTGGTGGGAACTAGAAAGCGAGTTTGTGCCGTAATACTAGGGTGCCCTGTGTTCCTTAAACTGCATATAGTTTCTCATAATCAGGACTAAAGAAAAGTTATGTGTAAAATATTTGCGTTTTCACATCAGAAGTATTGTGTATCCCCTATATTGAGTAATAAAATATTGGCTATTTCAGAATCTTGTTTCCATGGGGTTTTTTTATTTGTTTTTTTTTTGAGACGGAGTCTCGCTCTGTCGCCCAGGCTGGAGTGCAGTGGCCGGATCTCAGCTCACTGCAAGCTCCACCTCCCGAGTTTATGCCATTCTCCTGCCTCAGCCTCTCAAGTAGCTGGGACTACAAGTGCCCGCCACCTCGCCCGGCTAGTTTTTTGTATTTTTTTAGTAGAAACAGAGTTTCACTGGGTTAGCCAGGATGGTCTCGATCTCCTGACCTCGTGATCTTCCCGTCTCGACCTCCCAAAGTGTTGGGATTACAGGCTTGAGCCACCGCTCCCGGAGTGGGGCCGCTCCCGGCCCCATATTTTTTGTTATTGTTGCTAATTGTGTTTTTATTTATGGTAGTATCTGTGATTTTTTTCCTTATTGCTTTTTTAAGCAAAAACCCTTGGAATTGACATAGTATCACCTGCAGTTTCTGGCTTGATGATTTGTTACATGTTGCTTTAGGTAGCCCTTTTGTTAAGTTGGATACACAAGCAGTGGCAGTCTTTCAGGTTATTTTTGTTAGACTCTGCCCCTCTGGAACAATAGCAAGAGAGGATTGTGGGTCTTGGCCTAGAAGTCTGAACTCAAAAGCTACACTGCCTGCCTTCTAAGACAATTCCTTATAAAAGTAAACCTAGCAAAACAGTAAGGCTTCCCCACTGCTATTCTGGTGAACAGTCAAAAACAGATACAAAACATTGTTGTAAAAAAATACGGGACTGGTGCAAAAGTAATTGAGGTTTCTGCTGTTGAAAGTAATGGCAAAAACCGCAATTACTTTTGCACTCACTGGTTTGAGTGGAAGTCAAAACCCAAACAAACTCCCGTTTTTTTTTTTTTCCCCTGATTCGTAACTCTTTGTAACATAGCTGGATTCTTTTGAAAGAGTTTAATATTGTCTTCTTTGTTGTCTTTAAGGACCTCTTAAGGGTGGGGTTAATTCAGACTCAAAAATCTTTCAGCTCTAACACTCCAAGAAAGGCTGTGTTTGCGGGAAGCATGCAGTTGCTGGCCGGAGTCAAGCTGTGCACGGGAAGGACCCTAACCAACCACCCACACTACGAAGACAGCAGCCTGAGAGAGCGGACCAGAGCGGTGAGGGTTCCCTGTGCCTCCCCTCGCTTCTTGTGGGCCAGCCATGGGCTACATGTCCCTATGTGTGGTAAAGATGGGGCTGAATGCTGCACCCTCCAGCATTAGGTTAGGAGGGTGTGTTAGTCTGTTTTCATGCTACTGATAAAGGCATACCCAACACTGGGTAATTTACAGAAGAAAGAGAGATTTAATGGACTTACAGTTCCACATGGCTGGGAAGGCCTCACAATCACGGCAGAAGGCAAGGAAGAGCAAGTCATGTCATACATGGATGGCAGCAGGCAAAGAGAGAGCTTGTGTAGGGAAACTCCCCCTTATAAAACCATCAGATTTCGTGAGATTTATTCACTACCACGAGAACAGCACAGGAAAGACCTGCCCCCATGATTCAGTTACCTCCCACTGGGTCCCTCCCACAACATGTGGGAATTCAAGATGTGATTTGGTTGAGGACACAGCCAAACCGTATCAGAGGGGAAATCAGAGCGTAAGTGCACAGGGCTCACATCTCCCGGTTCGGGACCTCTGCCTGCCCACATCCACTAAGGACGTGCCGTTGGGCCACAGGTCCTCCCCAGGGAAGAACCGAGAAGACACACGCCTTGAGATGTGCAGAAAAGAGCGTTTCGGAGCAAAGCTTTTGGATTAGGGAGGGGAAGGAAAAGGAGTTGAGGCATACTGGTCACATTTCTTATGGACCATTCTGAAGTCTGGGGTTTTTGTTTTTTAATAGATAATAATAGTCTCATAGTTCAAAATTCAGAACATACAAAAGGAAATATAGTGAAAAGTGCCTCTCCCATTATTGCAGTTCTTAGTTCCCCTCGTAGGAGGCAGATAATGTTAGCAGTTTCTTGTGTCTCCTTCCACAGGTATTTCATGCATATACAAATATGGTGGGGGAGGGTGGTGCTCCTTTCTCCATTTTAACAAAAGAAGTGGCATTCTACATTCTGCTTCTTCGGCACTTCATGTGTTTTGGAAATCATTCTATATTCAGTATATTAACAGCTTCCTTGTTATTTTTAAAGCTGCTTAATATTTTACATGGCTATGGCATATTTTATTTAGCCATTTCTGCTGTTTCCCTGTCTTTTGCGATTATATGAACAATGCTGTAGGTAAATTTGTCTGCACATCACTCTTTCCAGACACAGTGCCTGTCTGTACAGCAGATTCTTGGATGTGGAAGTGCTGGGTCAGGGTTGTTGGCATCTGTAATGTAGATCGAAAGATGTTATCAAGTCCTGTCTGTACAGGTCATATTTGTTTACATTCAAGTCAGCAGTGCAGGAGGGTGCCTGTGTCCCTTCATCCGCTCCAATCAGGTTTCCAACTCATAAATGTTTCCTAATGTCACTTTTTCATGTTGGCATTTGAAAAGTTGTTGAAAAAGTCTTGTTTTGAGGTGCCATTTGACTAGCCTGAAAGCAGATGATTTTTACTGAATCTCCTGTTTTGTGTACGAATCATTTGAATTTAGACTCCTGCTAAAATAGAGATTTTTTGATGGGCTCAAGTGTTCCAGATAGTTCCAAATTAACTAGGAGGATGCAGGAAAGGGGCTCCCTGGTGTTTGAGACACCAGGTTCATCAGGGGTGGCCTCTACTGCTTGGACTGGAGACTGCAGAAAAGACAGGTTAGGTGCACAGAGCATCCTTCTGGGCATCTCCTTTCCTGTCTCGGTACTAGGGTTAGGCCCCCCATGCTGAAATCCTGAAGGCCCTACGGCTCTTCATCATGACCCTGGAATCCTTGGAATGCCTTCAGTCCAAGACCTTGTGCTGGACTGTAGGATGACACAGTTGTCGCAGTAATAGCATCCTACTCCCTACCATTTCACCCATCTGTGTGGACACATCAAGTTAGACCCTTAAGCCCAAATCAGAAATCTAGCATCGAAATCAGGGTGCAAGAAAGGAGGCAGTGCCTTCATGAACCCCCACATTCAACACCTCACAAAGTCTGTTTCCATTCCAGCCCCAGAATCTAGGACGCTCAGTTTGTATCCGTCCACTAAGGGTGTGTGGCACTGGTATGAATGTGAAGGGGCCTCCTGTGGCATTGCCCATGGTGTGCTGCAAGTGGCTCACCCCCAGGACGGACGAGAGGGAGAGGAGCAGTGGGGTCTCTCAGTTAGCCGAGATGCGGTGTAGCTGGTAAAGCAGCCTGTGCTGCCCCAACCTAGGAGCAGGGACCCTACGGGGTCCTTCTCCCCACCTACCCGTATCAGAAACTGGGGCTCTGCCTTACTGGGAAGTGTGTCTCCCAGACTGTCCCATCGCTCTTAATGGGCCATTTTAGTCTAGGGATCCCCTTTTTAAAAGTAGAGACTGTATCTTATTTACTCAGCCCTGTCATTTACCTTGGAACAGCGCCTACTAATGAATATAGTCCTAACTTGAAGTAATACATTCTGAATCCAGATTTGTTCTTCCTGGCTCACTCTCTTCCCAAGGCCAAGCACTCGCAGTGTTGTGGGAACTTCCATGCACACACTCCAGGCCTGCAGATGAGTGCATGTAGCGTGACCTCAGCTGGAGAAAGCACCTTGGGCATTAGGTCTTAGACACAGCCCTGTGAAAGGCTACATCACATAGTTAACTCCCTGGCAATTGAGTAGCATTTGCCACGTTGCATTTTTATCTCTTTTTGAAGGTTTATCAGATATATGCCAAGAGGGCACCAGAGGAAGTGCATGCCCTCCTAAGGTCCTTTGGCACCGACTACGTAATCCTGGAAGACAGCATCTGCTATGAGCGGAGGCACCGCCGGGGCTGCCGACTCCGGGACCTGCTGGACATCGCCAACGGCCACGTGAGCCTGCTGCCTCTCCCTGTGTGGGGTTCCCCTGCCCCTCCTGCTCTCTCCCACTGAGTGTCCTGTGTCCACTGGTGCATTTCCACAGGCCAGCTTTCAGAAGCTAAGTTGCATTCCAGGGCAGGACTCTGATTTGAATCCTAAGAATGTGCATCTTTTTATCCTTTATGTCTGGTTGAATTACGCTACAAATCAAGTATTCACTTTTTCCCTTGCTTCCTGCAGAATGCCTCTCTTGGCACTTTAGTGACTGCCACTGGGGCTGGGCAAGGAAGAGGTGAGAGGGGAGCCCTGGGTCCCCAGTGTCACATCAAACAGAGCAGCTCTGCCTTCAGCTCATTTGTATGATAGGGCTCTGCATAAAATGTATCTGTTAAGGATTTTGCTGCTATAAACAAAACCTCAGCCTTTAAACCCACTGCTCCAACGCTTCGTATTGGCTAGCCGCTGCATGGCGGGGATGGTGGAGCCCTCCTGCCCTCCGGTCTAGGTGGTGGATTCCCCCTGCCCCTCCTGCTGTCTTCCACTGAGTGTCCTGTGTCCTCTGGTGCGTTTCCACAGGCCGGCTTTCAGAGGCTAAGTTGCACTCCAGAACAGAAAAGCAGTCAGCTGCTTGTCCCCTCTCCCTTCTGAGGAAAGTGTTCTTGGAGCTCTGCCAGGTCTCAGTAGAGCAAACAGATTTTCACCCTTTAGAGGTGTGAGGTGTGCTGTAATTAATGGTATGGAAGCCAATAGATATTTGTAAACGAGTTGTACAAAGTGACAAACCTAGCCTAAATTTGGAAAAAAAAAAAAATTCTTAACTGTACAAAATTTGAGATTCAGATTTTTGCCCGAGGAGAATCATAGTTCATAATTGTCTTGAGTTCAGAGGTGGTGCAGACCAAAGACATCCATTTAAATTTTGATTTGAGTGCGACTTTTTCAGGTTATTTATTTATTTTTGGAGACAGGGTCTCACTCTGTCACTCAGACTGGAGTGCGGTGGCACGATCTTGGCTTACTGCAGCCTCAACCTTCCAGGCTCAAGTGATCCTCCTACTTCAGCCTCCCAAGTAGCTGGGTCCACAGGCATACATCACCATACCCAGCTAAGTTTGTTTATCTTTTGTAAAGATGGGGTCTGGCTGGGGTCAGACTCCTGATCCAAGTGATCCTCCTGCCTCAGCCTCCCAAAGTGCTGGGATTTTGGGCATGAGCCACCACACCTGGCCGAAGTGTGACTTTTTCTGATGAATTAGAGAGCTTCCTCTGATCACAGTAGTTCTCTATATTTCATTTCTGTGAGAGAGACAGTATAGTATGTTCCTAAGAGCAAACAGACCTGAGTTCTAGTTCTGGCTTTCCCGTTAATGGGATCATTGTGTGACACTGCATTCTCCTTCTCAGCCGTGGTCTGCACTTCTGAAGGGGGAAAAGGATGCGCCAGATGATCTCCAAGTGCCCATGGACATTGAAATAATATAATTTAATTTCACTTACATACAATTCTTAAACCCAATACCCATTCCTGCTCCTACTGTCTTTCATAAGTAGGATTTTCCCCCAAAATTGTATTTGGGTTTGTTTTGGTTTTAGATGATGGATGGCCCAGGAGAGAATGATCCTGATTTGAAACCTGCAGACCACCCTCGCTTCTGTGAAGAGATCAAAAGAAACCTGCCTTCCTATGTGGCCCACTTCACCAGAGTGTTCCAGAACAAAACCTTCCATGTTTACAAGCTGTCCAGAAACAAGTAGCACAGATTTCTGCCCAGTGTCTATGTTTGATACAGTGAAACTGCATCATGATGAAACTCGGTAGATGACGTTTCCTATGTAAGTAGGTAGCCCAAACCTTCAAGCTGTGATATGAGTAGGTTCTACAGATGTTTACACAAGCATTGCCATCTTTGAAAGCATCTTCTACAAGCAGAAGTCTTTTTTGTTGTGTGTCTATCTTTCTCATTAATGTTCTTTAGCCTAAATGTTGACAACTTTCTAAGAGTGACCTAAAATTATGTTGTTGGAGAGAATGATGCGTGTTCCATGGATACCTGGATAGGCACATACCATGTTGGAAGATGAGCACCTGCTCAGGATTTGAAATACTTTTAATTTTCAGGTGGCTTAAAACAGCTATGATTGAATCAACTAGAAATGATGATCAGCTTATTTAATATGATTTCACTGGTGAAGACGAATTGGTAGCTTTCTAAAAAGCTCTTTAGTGTCCTGTTTTATCTTAAAATGTTATAATATTTTCCAATTGTCATGCTTTTAACATTAACAAAAAAAATCATGTTAGGGCTTTTATCAAACATTTTGTTACACTCTGTCTGAAATGTAGAGTACTTCAGCACTATGTGTCATGTATTTGTGTGTGTGTGTGCGCGTGTGCACACATGTGTTTCAATGCTGGGCACAGAAAAGTGTTACAAGTTCCATATTGTAAGTCCTTAAAGGGGCAGAAATGTATGTAGCCAAGTAGAATTTATTACATTTTAGTGTTATTATTTTAAAACTTACTGATACGCTAACTTCTCCTGCAAGTAATAGTTTTGCTTTATTTCTTACTCATTTCAATTTATTGGGTTTGCAAAATTTTGTAAACTTCTTGTGTTTTTAGCCTTTGTATTTTTTACAGCCTAGAATCTTGCAAAGTCTGAATATTTTTTAAATGTTCTATCTTAACTAGTTCACTAATACAGTATTTTTAGCAGACAGCATTTTCAGACAGCATTTTCATACCAAGTTTGACTTGTGGTTTCCAATCTTACTGGGAGGGCCCTGGTAGTATAATTCTTTTCCTTACTAAAAGGTAACCAAGTGCCTCTAAGTCATGCTTATTTGTAAACAACAAAGAAGAGTATATGTACTTGCTCAAAATTTTTTTGATAATTGCTTATATAATTAATTTCTAATGATGAGGACATGTAAAAGTTGCTAGTAAGAACATATTATGCATTTAATTAAATCAAGATGGCTAATGGAATTAACTTTCTCCCCTGTTCTTGCCAGGTGGAAATGATTTAAGCATTTCTGCTTGCAGTTGTATTGAAGTAAATTACCATAGACATCAAGATGGCTACATCACATTTTCAAATGATTTTATATTAAATTACTACTTATTAAGCAGCATTCAAAAAGTCGTTTACACTGTCATGTTGGACACAAGCAGACTCAGCTTTTATCAAAACTTGTTTAAATAAAAAATTGACAGTAGCTGGGTTACTAAATTATGCAACTGAAACTCCTGAATTATACCTTTTTTGTATCCCTTAATAAGATTGGAGACCACTGCAGTTTAGGATAATACAATAATAAAACGTTTTAATCAGTACTAAAACTTTAATTAAGCCAATAATGATGCATGCCTGTTGTAGCTGACAGCATGGGTCAGTCCATCCTTCAGCGAGTGCCTTACTCTAATTGAAACCAAGCACACGTAAGGTACAGTACAATATGTTAGACTGTGGTTTTGTTTTCAAAATCCTCTGTTATGGCTATATTTAAATTTGTTTTAAGTATTCCTGTATGTATTCATCTAAGCATTTGGGCATTTGGAGTCTTAATATACAAGAAACATGCACTTAAATTTGTATGCTTATCACCGCAATGATGGCAAACAGTGATTTTTTTTCTTTTTCATAGTTTAGGTGTCATTGTTGCCAGCGTCTTTAGTGCTCAGTCTTCAGTGAAAAATATAAAGTGCCAAAAAAATCTTGCAAGACAGAATCCATACTTAACACTCTTTCCAAGACACTGTGACAATGTACAGTAGAAGTTTTTATTTCCTGATGACCAAATCTATCAACGAATCATGTTATTAATAAATATTTTTAGCACTCGTCAGTATTCTCCAATGTGACCTTCTCATTGGAGTACACAGAAGGAAAGCAAAGAAGAGCATCTGACTTCTGGCTCTGGCTTACAGCCTCTCCACCAGGCTGAAGCAAGAGACCCACAGCGGCAGCTCCCCGCCACTCAGACCGGGGTGGTGATAGCCTCAAAGAATGGCTCTGTTTTCTGTTGATAGAAAACCCACTTGATTTTGCTTCTGAGTTAGCAATCAGAAGACCCTCTAAGTACAATAGAAGTGCTCTTAACGGACTCTGCCTATGTGACTCCCAGGCCCCGGAGTCTCCATCTCTCTCGTAAGCCACCTGCCCCGGCACAGCTGGAGGCTGCTCTCTGGTGTTCTCAGTGCTCTGGCTCCCTCCCTTGAGTTGTGCGCCCGTCCCAAACTACTACATGCAAGCTCTGCTTCCTCTTGTAAGTACACAACTCAGTTAAGTATTTACGTACACGTAGAAAATACGGGTGTGAAAAGAAAGAGCTTTCTGCAAAAATTAAGTTGAATGCTTTGGTAAGAAGTGATAAAGGCTAGTTGCCAGTAAAAGTTGCTTTTAAATTAGGTGTGGCTGGGAAAATTATAAGATATTGGGGAAAATTTACAAATCAAAATTTCTGAGCTTAGATTGCTTCATAGATTTATTTAAGTACTCATCCCACTTTTAAAACTCTAAACCGAGAGGAAGGGACCCAAATCATGTTATTGGTGTGATTTATGTGAGAAGTAGAACTATAGTCATTGGACCCTTAGGCAAAGGAAAAACTCATGTCTTTATATCAGAAGATCAGCAAACGAATGTACAGTTACACAGTTGAGGTTATGATTCCCTACTTTAACCTACTTACTTTATTAAATGACCAACTACTGATACTGATCACAATAGTTATTAGAGATTCTAATTTAGTTGGAAGGTTCTAACCACTTTTATTACAGGCATTTGAAAAATAGGGATTCATTTCAAGTATATTAGCCAGGAGCATAGTTAGATGTTACCCAGGCCATTTGTCATCGTGTTAATGATGATTTTCCTGACCCTTGTGAGATCAGCGTGACAGGAGTGTGTGCGTTTGTGTTTGTGTGGGTGTGTGTTTTTGGTTGGATGCTGCCAGGTGGCAAAGGCACATGTAAATACATCATCCGATCTGCATCTTTATTCCACAATTAACTAAAAGTAAAAATGTCTATTCTGATTCTATATTAATTTTGTCTAAGGTGTAAAGATTTTAGTTCATCTTTGGCCAAAACCTACCTAAATTAACGTACAAATATTTGGTTTTTAAAATTTAACTCAAATCTCAAAATCAGTGAAGTGTTATCAGATCCTGTATCTTGGTTAATATGCTCCCAAATGCTTTAAACATGGCAACCTTTTGGCCTAAGAGAGTGTTTGTCTGTTTGTGGAAAAAAGCTTTTGAGATGAGAGAATGTCTGTCTTTCTTCTGGCAATTGGTTTTCTGTTTTTAACACCCTTTGGGTAAAATCTTACAAAGAGCTTTTATAATTTGTTTTACTGAATTGTATGGAGATTGTATACTAAGTAAAGCTCTTTTAAATTGCATGAGTGTCTTGCATTTCTTTGAAGGTCAAAGCCCAAGGAACCTGCTTGTTGAAGTGCATGAAATATTTGCTAAATAGAGTAAATCACTAAAGATGGGTGTGTCAGGATCTTAATTGTAACTGTTATTGTTGAGGGTGTTTATTTTTTCACGCGGATTTTGGTTTGACATCTGCTTGTTTGTTTCACTTGAGTTCCAAGGTTATAGTTTAGATTTATAAAGAGAAGACTACTATCAGCAGAATTTATCCTTGAAGGACTAAATGCTATTTGTTTTGACCTCAAGAACAGTTTCTACTTAATTAAATTCTGAGTCTTTAGTAGTTCAGGAAGATGGGTGGTAGTGCACCTGCTTGGTTAGAGTGTATAGATAACAAATGTGTTGGACTGTTACGTTCAAAGCAGAAGTTGAAATTTCAAGCAAAAATGGTCAGAAAGACAAAATGGAAAAAAACCGGCAGTGAGATCTCAGATATTCTGTACTGAAAGGTGGTCCCTAGCAAAATAAGAATAATAGTATAGATAAGCGAGAGATGTGGGATATGATACTGAACATGAAATGGGCTGACATGGACACCAGGCGCTTGACAGATGAAATGCTTTTTTTTCTCTGCCCCTCCTTTCAGATAAGGTGTCTGAAACTCATTTCATAAACCTTTTCGTTATTATTTAGAAGTTTGCTTTATAAGATTGTTTTTCAACATGTGCATAATAGAACCATAGTATAATGTGAAGTCAATTTCATGAGTTACAACCAACATTTAAAAGGAAAGGAGGGAGGGAAGGAAGGAGGAGGACAGCCCAGTGTTAAATGTAAGTGCTGTTTTGTGGAAGATCTGTTCCAGTTATACATGTAGGTATTCATGTTTGGGGGGTACAATATAAAATATATTTCTTCTGAGTTACAGTCAGGCTGAAAGCCAGGCCATTATTAGCTGGGGGATTCTGGGAGAATGGCAGCTTGAACTTGTCTGTGTCCTTGCCCTCTGTGCTAGCAGTACTGTCTGAATGAACATTGGTGATATTAAAGAACTAGCATAATGATACAGAATGGCTGGGCTCCTGGCTGAACCCCACCCTTAAGCCCAGAACCCTGACCCTAAGTGAAAACAGCTGACCCTGTTTTTCTGCCCAAATGTTGCCTTTTGCGGCTGCCACACCCCTATCCTGTGCCCATAAAAATACTTCAGGTGGCAGAGCAACTCAAGCAGCTGAACAGCAGGGATACAAGCCGCCAACTGGTGGGAATACAAGCAGCTGAGCAGCGGAGACTATGGATAGACCCAGCTAACTTCAGACATGTGGCTTCAGGGAAAGATCTCCTTCCCACACCATCCCCTTTCCAACTCCCATCCCACTGAGAGCCACTTCCATCACCCCACAAAATCATCCACATATTACTACGCTTCAGTCCGTTCATGTGACCTGATTCTTCCTGGATGCCAGACAAGAACCCAGGTGCCAGGAGGGCAGGGGCTTGGATGCTGCTGTGGGGCCCACACACAGCCTGCCTCCTCCCAGAGAGGAGCAACTGGCCAGTTCCAGCCTTCCTTCCCTCCAGTTCCTGCACTCACTTGCTCACATACTCCCTCTCGCGAGGAGTGGCCAGCAGCAGGCTGAGTGAAACAGCCACTCCAGTTCTCACCCACAAAGGGGTTGCCTTGCTCAAGGGAACAGTCCCATCTCAATAATTCTTATATGTGATATGGACATTTTCTTAAGTTTCTTTAAAGTCATTATATTTTAAAATATATACTGAAATATTTACAGGCAAGTGTATGTCTAGGATTTGTGTCAAAATTTTGTGGGGCATCTAGATGAAACAAATTAACAATGAAAACATATGGTTTAAGCTAGTTTGGAATTTTTTGATAATGAAAAGAGAGAAATTAAACCCAACGAAACAGACCAGGAAACTAGGAAGATAAAATTTATGAGATAGCTGAAATCAATCAATCCAACAAATAGTAAAAAGGATAAATAAATTCAAAATTCAGTTCTTTTAAAATGAAGCAGATAAACAATGGGCCAACCTGATTAAGACAAAACAAAAATATAAAACAGTAGAAATGTAAAAAATATAATTCCAGAATCAGGAATAATAATTATATGAGGATAACATATGCAATTCTGTAACAAAACTAAATAACCTATAGGAAATAGGTTACTTTCTAACAAAATAGAAAATGTCAATGTGGCCTGAAAAAAGGAGTTGAAAACTTGAATAGACAAGACCCATGAAAGTTCTGGCATGGGGTTCAAAGGTCACAAAGGACATCAGGACAAGAAGGGTACACAGCCAGATTCTTTCTCACTTTTAAAGAGGGGATGACTCCCAAGTTCACTTAGTCTCAGCCATAGAATAGGGAGAGCCCCAAGTTTTAGGAAAGCTAGTCCAACTTTCACACCAAAATAGCACAGAGAATGTATCCATTTTCTATTACTACATAACAAATTACCACAAATTTTGCAGCTTGAAAAAACACACGTCTATTATCTCAAGGTTTTGTGGATCAGGAGCCAAAGCACAGGTTAGCTGGTTCCTCTCCTGTCTCACAAGGCTGCAATCAAGGTATCAGCCAGGCTGCTTTCTCATCTGGAGTTAGGAGACCTTTTCCAAGTTCATACAAGCTGGTGGCAAAATTAAATTCCTTGTGCCTTGGGACTGAGGCCATTAACTCCTAGAGGCCACCCCCTCTAGGCGATTCACAGGATGACCGTTAGCCTTTTCAAGGCCATCAAAAATCATCTCTCCAGTTCCTCTTTTAAGAGTTTTTCAGCTGGGTACGGTGGCTCACGCCTGTAATCCCAGCACTTTGGGAGGCCAAGGTGGGTGGATCATGAGGTCAGGAGATTGAGACCATCCTGGCTAACACAGTGAAAGCCCGTGTCTACTAAAAATACAAAAAATTAGCCGGGGGGGTGGTAGGCACCTGTAGTCCCAGCTACTCAGGAGGCTGACTCAGGAGAATGGTGTGAACTCGGGAGGCGGAGCTTGCAGTGAGCCGAGATTGCGCCACTGCACTCCAGCCTGGGCATTGCAGTGAGCCAAGATCACGCCACTGCACTCCAGCTTGGGTGACAGAGCAAGACTCGGTCTCAAAAATAAAAAGGGGGTTTTCACCTGGTTTAAGTCAGACCCACCTGGTATAATCTCCATTTTTGTTAGCTCAAAATCAGCTTATTTGTGACCTGAATTACATCTGCAGAATCCTTTTGCTTTTGCTATATAGCCTTGCCTAATTACGTAAGTAGGTGTAGCGTTTATATTCATAGGCTCATCCACACTCAAGGGGAGGGGCTCTGCAGGGCATGTTCCTCAGGCAGTGGGAATCTTGGGGGCCATCTTAGAATTCTTCCTACCACAGTTTAAAAGGACAGGATCTGGGCCAGGCATGGTGGCTCACACCTGTAATCCCAGTGCTTTGGGAGGCCAAGGCAGAATGATCACTTGGGGTCAGGAGTTCAAGATTAGCCTGGGCAACATAACAAGACCCCATCTCTACAAAATATGTTTTTTAATTTAGCCATGAGTGATGGCACACACCTGTAGTCCCAATTACTTAGGAGTCTGAGGTGGGAGGATCCCTTGAGCCTAGGCATTTGAGGCAGTGGTGAGCTATGATTGCATCACTGCACTCCAGCTTGGGTAACAGAGCAAGAGCCTGTCTCTTAAAAAAAAAATTTAAAAGAAATAGGGCCTGGCGATAATGGTTAACATACAGCTTTTGTAAACTTTGACAGAAAGGAGGCACACAAGGCGAATCCCGGGGTCACCTAGGCTTTCTCCCTTAGAGGCTTTTCCAAACTGTGGCACAGGAACATGGAGCCCAAGCAGAGTATGGCAGGCTTCCTGGAGGAAGCAGATTTGAGTTGATAGCTGCTAAGGTGGCTAAGGGATTTGGCAGGGGGTTAGAGGGGCAGAGCACCAGAGAGGAGGGAGTTACAACAAAGAACACCTAAGAATTTCCCATTGGGTCCTTGGTCAGTTCCTAGCCTGCAGAGGCTTAGCAGAGAACATCTGGTCAGTGGCAGAACTGAACAGAAATTTCAGAAGTTACACAATCCTGAGGAGACTTTGGAATTTGGGTCCAGCTGGGACTGAGAGACCATGGTGAATCTCCCAGGCATTCAGCTGAGACTCTAGAGAGGCTATACCTTATTCTGGGAGTAGAGGCTGTTATCCAAATTGCCTACCAGAAACAAATGTAAATCTGCTATGAAGGATGATAACCTTATTCATGGCTTCAAATTATCTTTACACTTTTTATATACACAGTGTAGCACTCAATAAAAAATAATCAGGAATAATTTTTAAAAACTAAGACCAGGTGTGGTGGCTCATACCTGTCATCCCAGCACTTTGGGGGAGTCAAGAAGGGAGGATCACTTGAGCCCAGGAATTTGACACCTGGACAACAAAGCAAAATTCTGTGTCTACAAAAAATACAAAAACTTAGGTGTGGTAGCATGTGCCTGTAATCCCAGCTACTCAGGAGGCTGAGGTGTGAGAATCACCTGAGCCTGGGATATCAAGGCTGCAGTGAGCCATGATCATGTCAGTCTCTACTCCAGCCTGGTGACAGAGTCCTGTCTCAAAAAAGCAAAAACAAAAACAAAAAACATGACAGAAACAGAATTGAAGTAGAAACAGAGCCACAGGCAAATCAAATATTGCAGCCTAAAGCATAGACTTTAAAATAACTATGCCTATCATATTTAAGACTTTAAATGATAAGATGGAGAATTTAGGTGAGTAACTGAAAACTTTATAAAAGCAAAATGGAAATACTAGAACTGAAAAAGTACAATGAATTAAGTGTTCACTGTTGGGTTAGACACAGCTGAAGAGAGAATTGATCAACTGGACAATAGGTTAGAAGAAAATATTCAGGCCGGGCACGGTGGCTCAAGCCTGTAATCCCAGCACTTTGGGAGGCCGAGACAGGCAGATCACGAGGTCAGCAGATCGAGACCATCCTGGCTAACACGGTGAAACCCCGTCTGTATTAAAAAATACAAAAACCTAGCAGGGCGAGGTGGAGGGCACCTGTAGTCCCAGCTACTCGGGAGGCTGAGGCAGGAGAATAGCATAAACCCGGGAGGCGGAGCTTGCAGTGAGTTGAGATGCAGCCACTGCACTCCAGCCCGGGTGACAGAGCAAGACTCTGTCTCAAAAAAAAAAAAAAAGAAAATATCCAGACTAAAACATTGTGGGTTGGGGAGAACGTGAAAAACAAAGGAAAGGCTGTATGTGGTGACTCACACCTATAATCCCAGCACTTTGAGAGGCCAAAGCAGGATAGGTTGGGCCTTAGGTGTTTAAGACAAGCCTGGGCAACATAGTGAGACCCGTTTTGTTTTGTTTTGTTTTGTTTTGTTTTGTTTTGAGATGGAGTCTCACTCTGTTGCCAGGCTGGAGTGCAGTGGCAAGATCTGGGCTCACTGCAACCTCTGCCTCCCAGGTTCAAGGGATTCTCCTGCCCCAGCCTCCCAGGTAGCTGAGACTACAGCTGCCCACCATGCCCAGCTAATTTTTGTAGTTTTAGTAGAGACAAGGTTTCACCATATTGGCCAAGATGGTCTCGATCTCTTGACCTCATGATCTGCCCACCTTGGCCTCCCAAAGTGCTGGAATTACAGGTGTGAGCTACCATGCGCGGCCCCCATTTTTATTTAAAAAGAAAAGAGCATGGAATGTATTTTGGTACATTTTATGCCATTCTCTAAGTGGTACTGGAGTCCCACAAGAAAAAGAAAGAGAATGAACCTGTATCACTTTGAGCATGCTACTCATATTCTTAGCTTCATGTCTTCTTTTGTAAATGGAGGTGTAATCATAATCTACCTATTGGGTTGTGGGGTGGATTAAATGAGGTAACATTTCAAGCACTGGGCCCAATATCTAGCACATGGTAAGTACATTAGATGAAAGCTGCAGGATTATTATTATAGTCATCTTCAAAATTAGAATGTGAAAGAGAAAAGCCTGAAGAACAAAGTTACAGGTGAGTCTGACAGATACTAAAGAGCCCTTAGTAATTTTATGTTGACTATTCTTGCTGTAGAAAATATCTTTAAAAGCAGGAAAAAAAAAAAAAAAAAAAAAACTTCAGGGACTGAGGAGATAAAGAGAACAGTTTTATAGAGAAATCAGTTTCTTAGTAAGTCCGGAGGTGTGTATTTGCAACACAAGGAAATGGATTTGTGTTTGTGTCTGTGTATGGGTGGGGAAGAGAGACAGAAAAATAGAGCCATGGACAAAGACGAAGAGACACTGATTGATTGAATGTTCTTAGAGGAGACATTATCATTGCTGAAGATAAATGCCAAAGCCCTGCCAAGGTGCACATATTCATAAAGAAGTAGAACGGGCTGATTGTGCATGAATCTGCTTAAGAAAGGGAAAGGAGTGAAGGAACATGATTTCAGGACTAGCCGGGTAATTAGAACCGCAGTGAGCTAATTAAGGCTCATAAATTTAATGAAACTATTAGCATTTTCTCCTGCAAGAAAAGGTGTATGTTTTTTTCTCAGGAAATGACACCTGTGAACAATTATCTCTCATTTCTATTAAGATTATTTACATAAGTTTTGCTCATTTGGCACTCACTGCTGTTAATTATTGTTATTATTTTTTTTTTACAACACCTGATCTCACACTAGATTCACTCTGTAGCTAGGAAGGTGCTTTGGGGGTTACTGATAATTAATAGTTCAGCACAAATAGACAAAACCATTGTTAGGGGACCTGCTGTACTGTTACTGTGGTATTTTTGTGGGCAGCCTTTTTGTTTAATAGAAAATGTTTCAGAATCTTTGAATATCTGTAAGAGCCTGGTAGATTATGAAAATTATTAACACAATTTTTCCTAGGCCATCATGTAGCTCAATGGTTTCTTCAGTGAGAACTTACTGAGTAACTACTCTATGCCAGAGGAACAGGGGAGTAAAGGGCATGAGGATAGGTTTATGATATAAACATGAATTCAAAAGATCCTATTATTGCACTGAATTGAAATGGTTATGATGACCTCTAAGGGAAAACCAAGGGTGTATCATTTAGGAAATTTAAAATTGCAAGTGTAAACCAAAAGTATCTGAGACAAGTCTTAATTTAGAAAGTTTATTTTGCCAAGGTTAAGGACACATCATGACACACAGTCTCAGAAGGTCCTGATGACATGTACCCAAGGTGGTCGGGGTGCAGCTTAGGTGTATACACTTTATGGAGACATGGGACATCAATCAATACATGTAAAATGTACACTGGTTGAGTCCAGAAAGGTGGGACAACTCAAAGTGGGGGGCTCCCAGGTCATAGGTAGATTTAAAGATTGTTCTGATTGGCGGTTAGTTGAAAGAGTTATTGTCAATAGAAAGGAATGTCCGAGTTATGGTAAGGGACTCTGGAGTCCAAGGTTTTATTATGCAGCTGAAGCCTCTAGGTAGCAGGCTTCAGAGACAGTAGTAGATTGTAAATGTTTCTTATCAGACTTAAAGAGTCTGTTCTATCCATAATTCCCAAAGTAAGGAGGATATAATGAAGCATGTCCAGTTCCCCCTTCCCATCATGGCCTGAACTAGTTTTTCAGGTTAACTTCAGAATGCCCTTGGCCTAAAGGAGGGGTCCATTCAGGTGGTTGGGGGGGCCTTAGAATTTTATGTTTAAGCCGGGCGCGGTGGCTCAAGCCTGTAATCCCAGCACTTTGGGAGGCCGAGATGGGCGGATCACGAGGTCAGGAGATCGAGACCATCCTGGCTAACACGGTGAAACCCCGTCTCTACTAAAAATACAAAAACTAGCCGGGCGAGGTGGCGGGCGCCTGTAGTCCCAGCTACTCCGGAGGCTGAGGCAGGAGAATGGCGTAAACCCGGGAGGCGGAGCTTGCAGTGAGCTGAGATCCGGCCACTGCACTCCAGTCCGGGTGACAGAGCGAGACTCCGCCTCAAAAAAAATAAAAAATAAAATAAAAATAAAAGAATTTTATGTTTGATTTACACAAGTTTCAGAAAACCTAACCCAGGTTGTCTTACATAAAGGGAATGTTTTAGCACATTTAACATTTTTAGGCCTTTAGGTAAGGCTTAATCTGATATCCTAGTAATTAGATTTATTCAGTTAATATTTGTTGATACCTAAAAGGCCTTGGGAATACATTAGTGTCTAAGACATTCCATATTCTTGTAGAGCTTACGTTTTAGTAGAGGATACGGACAACAGATAAGAAAAATTACAGAAAACTCCAAATGTTTTAAGAGAAATGAAAGTGCTGTGGTAGAGATGAGTGGTGGCTCCTTGGGTTTGGGCGCTCAGAAAGCCGTCTTGGAGGAGATATTTAGGCCAAGGTTTCAGTGACTACCCCCAGAAGAATCACTCTATACTAAGATTGGAGGGGAGAAACCTCCAGGTCGCTAAGCCAGTATCACAAAGCCCCAGGCAGAAAGGAGCTTGGTGCGCCTATCAGATGCAGCACGTGGGAGAGGAGAGAGTAGAAGGATGCAGAAGGCAGACCACACATGCCACCATAAGGAAGTTGAATTTGTTCCCAGATGTGATTGAAAAATAGTGGAGGATTTTGAGCAGGGTAGTGACATTATCTCATTTGTGTTTCAAACAGTATCTCTGTGATACTGTATTTTTCTATTGCTGCCATATCAAGTGACCAAAAACATACAGGCTTAAAACATCACAAACATGTGGTCTCCAGTTTTGTAATCAGAAGTCCAGGTAGAGCAGGGCGTGACTGTTTCCTCTGCACAGAGTCCAGGAAGATGAAACCTAGGCTCCCTTCTGGAAGCTCCAAGGATGAGTCTGTTTCCAGGCTCATTCAGTTGAAGAACCAGGGTTCTCATTTCTTGGCTGGCTCTCAGCTAGGGACCACCCTTCACTCCTCAAGGCCTCTCTCTGGTTCTTGCTGCATAGCCCCCTACATCTCAAGACCACCAGCAGGGTGTCAAGCTTCACATTCCTTCTGTCTCTTTGCTGCATCTTCTTGACTTCAGCTGGGAAAGAGTCTCCACTTCTTAGGACTGGTGTGTGTGAAATTGGAACCACCAGATAAGAGAAAATAATCTCCCTCATCTCAGGGTTCGTAATTGTCATCACATCTGCAAAGGCCCTTTGGCCAAGGAGCATGACATATTCACGGGTCGTAGAGATTAGGAAGTGAACATTTCCTAGAGATTAGGAAGTGGATATTTCAGAGGGGGGCGGCATTAATCAGCCGACCACAGATGCTGGGTGGGAATCAGATGTGCGGGTGAGGTGTGCGATCGGAAGCAGGGAGACCAGTGATCAAGTGACCAGGATACTTCAGTAGTCCAAGTGCAACGTTATGGTGTTTGGAAACAGAATGGTAGGTAGGGGTAGAGAAAGAGAGGAAGTAGGGCTGATAGGACTTGCTGGTATTATAACAACATAATTGGAACCGAAGGTCATTATGTTAAGTGAAATAAGCCAGGCACAGAAAGACAAACGTCACATGTTCTCACTTGTGAGAGCTAAAAATTAAAATAATCGAACTCATAGAGATAGAGAGTAGAAGGGTGGTTACCCAAGGCTGGGAAGGGTAGTGGGGGAGTGGAGGGGAAGTGGATGGTTAACGAGTACCAAAAAATATAAGTAACACCTAGTGTTTGCTAGCACAACAGTGCACCTGTAGTCAAAAATAATTTAATTGTACATTTTAATTGTGCATTTAATTGTACATACTAAAAGAGTATAATTGGAATGTTGTAAGACAAAGGTGTATTATTCTGTTCTCACCCTGCTAATAAAGACAAACGTGAGACTGGGAAATTTATAAAGAAAAAGGTTCAGTGGACTCATAGTTCCACGTGGCTGGGGAGGCTTCACAATCATGGCGGAACATTAAAGAAGAGCAAAGGCACTTCTGCCATGGCGGCAGAGAAGAGAGCTTGTGCAGGGGAATTTCCATTTATGAAACCATCAGATCTCCTGAGACTTAACTACCACAAGAACAGTATGGGAGAAACCACCCCCAGGATTCAATTATCTCCACCTGGCCCCACCCTTGGCACATGGAGATTATTATAATTCAAGGTAAGATTTGGGTGGGGACACAGCTATACCATATCAAAAGGATAAATTCTTGAGGTGACAGATATGCCATTTACTCTGATATAATTATTATGCATTGCATGACTGAATCAAAAGATCTCATGTAACCCATAAATATATATACCTACTACATACCCACAAAAATTAAAAATAAATTAAAAAAAAAAGACTTACTGGCAGATTAGACATTAGGAATAGGGGAAAGACTATCAGGAACAAATTTTTTTCTTGGCTTGCATAACTGGGTATATAATGGTGCCTTTTCTTGATTCTTTTTTTTTTTAATGAACTTAATATTATGAACATAAAAGGGTGCCTTTTCTTGAGATGGAGAAGATTATGTGTTAGTCATGATTGGTGTTCAACAAATATTCTGGTTCTCCCCTCTTCTTGGCCCCTTTTCACTTATGTGGGGCCTTATGACTTGTTCTTGACAACGAGATACGTCATTTCTGGGTCAGAGCATTCAACTCCCCTTGCAAAATCCTCCAGAACTCTCTCTCTCCCCAGTGGTGGCTGCTGCTCTGTCCACCTGGGTCCTGAAATAAGGATGGTGAGGAGCAGAGATTTCTTGCCAACTGGCATTCAACTTGTACTGTAAGAAATAAACCTGTCTTGTTTTAAGTCACTGAGATTTGGGGGTTGTGTGTTATTGCCCCACAGTCTCACCCATTCTGACCTGACATACTGGGGGAGGAGCAGGAAAAAAGAATTGTGAATTGGCCATGTGGAGTTTAAGATGCTTTTTCAGTGGTGTTCCAGGTCCCAGGCCTTTGGCCCACTCCACTGCTGTGCTGTGAGGAGTGTAAACATATTCCACTCCATTCTTGCAGACCCACCCCTGGTTCTAGAATAGCTGCCCACTGCTCTCAAGGTCTGTGTGTTTCCTGGTCCAAGTTCAGAGTAGGGAAAGTGTACCTCCAATATAGCTCAAAGGGCCAGTACTGGAGCCTTTTGGACCTGGCTTGGTTCATGTGCCCATCGTAGAGCCAACCACTGTGACCAGGGGCATGGGTTCAGTAGATGACTTGGACCAGTCAGTTTCTATCTCTGGAGCTGGAATGTGGAAATAATCACACATAAATCACCTGGCTAGGAAAGCCAGGTACTATTGGAAAGGGAGAAGATGGGAAGAGATGCTGGGAATACATGTCCAGTACAAGGAAAAAGACATCTTCAAGTTCCTGCAGCAGATCTGGCACTGTCTTTGGCACTTTGTGTGGTCTTACCTGTAGGGTCCAGCCCTATGGGGCTTAGCAGGTGTTCTCCCCATGTGCGGAGACAAGAAATTGTAGAAAAATAAAGACAAGACAAAGAGTTAAAGAGAAAACATTTGGGCCCTGGGGACCACTACCACCAAGACGCAGAGACCGGTAGTGGCCCTGAATGGCTGGGCTCACTGATATTTATTGCATGCAAGACAAGGGGTCAGGGTAAGGAGGGTGAATCATCCAAGTGATTGATAAGGTCAAGCAAGTCACGTGATCATGGGACAGAGGGCCCTTCCCTTTTAGGCAGCCGAAGCAGAGAGGGAAGGCAGCATACATCAGCAGAAAATGCTGTCTGCTTCGGCTACCTAAAGAGAAAGAAAGACTCACTATTCTACCCCTGTCTACTAAGAACTTCAAAAAGGAACCAGGAGTACGGGAAGAACATGAAAGTGGACAAGGAGCGTGACCATTGAAGCACAGCACCACAGGGAGGGGTTTAGGCCTCCGGATGACTGCAGGCAGGCCTGGAAAATATCCAGCCTCCCACAAGAAGCTGGTGGAGCAGAGTGTTCCCTGACTCCTCCAAGGAAAAGAGACTCTCTTTCACTGTCTGCTAAGTAACGGGTGCCTTCCCAGGTACTGGCATTACCGCTTGACCAAGGAGCCCTCAAGCGGCCCTTATGCAGGCAGACAGAGGGCTCACCTCTTGCCTTCTAGGTCACTTCTCACAATGTCCCTTCAGCACCTGACCCTATACCCGCTGGTTATTCCTTGGTTATATTAGTAATACAACGAAGAGTAATATTAAAAGCTAATGATTGATAATGTTTATACTAGTGATTGATAATGTCCATGATCATCTCTATATCTAATTTGTATTATAACTATTCTTATTCTAACTATTTTATTGATTATACTGAAACAGTTTGTGCCTTCAGTCCCTTGCCTCAGCACCTACACACTTACCAATATTCCCATCCTTCAGGGAACCATTGCAAACACTGATAATGTTGGCTAGAATTGACACGAATGTCTCCCATGTAAACTTTAGCCACTATTAGATTTATTCTGACAAACATTTTTCCTAAATAAGCAATGAAAAGAATAAGTAACTTTTTTTTTTTTTTTTTTGCCAGTTGCCTCAACTACAGTAATTAGCCATGTAGAGAGGTGCCTAAGGACCCTACAGTCAGCTCATTTGTGTCAGGTATGTTACCTTTGAAACCATGCCCCAAAGAGTTAACTAAAACCAATGACTGACAGAAATTCTTGAGCTTGCAAGATGGCGGATAAGAAGAGAAACAATTTGCTGAAACACTGAAACTCCCTCCACTTGTAAGATAACAAAACTGGCAGAAACCAGTTGAACCAATATTGCCAACTGTAGTCTGCACTGCAGGAGCTTGTGGACATCACAGCCCAAATTTTCACTGTACATTTCATACTACTTTGCCGCAAACTTGTACATGGGACCCATGAGGGGGCATGGAGAGAGAACTGCACATGTGCAAGAACTTTCCAGACCTCCCCTTTCTTTCCACCAATCTCCTGCTAGTCCCAGAACCCAGCCACTAAACGTTTTCTAATAAAAGTATGGCCTAAAAGCCAGCACAGAATCAGATTTGAGCTGAACGCCTGTCTTCTTGTTGGTCAACCCATAACAGAAAGCTTTTCTTCACTCAGAAATAATGGTGTCATCATATTGGCTTCTAGTGCTTGGAGCAGCCAGCCCTTCTGCCTGGTGATGCCTTCCTTGCCCACATCCTCTTATTAGAGAGCTGGCTGAGACCACATTCATGACCCCTGCCCACAGCCGGCTGCCCACGGCTGTCTTACCCAGGGTGAACCATCATTCTTCTCTGTGTATTTGGAAATGTGATTCAGAGATTTTAATTGGTCTCCAGTGGCAACTTGAATCATGAAGACATGAGGCTAGAGTGGCTATTTGCACACCAAGAAGACAAAGCCAGGCTGCAGCCTGCCACGAAGCAAACACGAACAGTAGCCACAAGCGGCCAGGTGGCCCCAAGGAGGTGGGCAGAGGAAACCTGGTCTGTGGACTCCCATTGCCCATGTGTAAGCCCCTCTCAAGGCTCAGCCTCACTCATTCTTCCCAGGTTTCATGAAGCTCTTGGTTACCTTTCAGCCGAATGACTTCTCTGACTTGGGTTAGGGCAAGAACACCTTCCTTATAACTAAGTCATCCCAGATGAAGACCCTAAAGAGTTCTCATGAGTCTGTTTTTCTTGAGGCAGACACCTTTTCTGTAATGCTCTTTCATAACACCATTTCCAAACAGTTAAAAATGATACTTCTCACCCTGAATTCTGGTTAATTATATATGCTTCTGCCCTTCTCACAGTGCTTTGAAATTCTTGAAGGCAGAAACTTTTTTTTTTTCCATCTTTAAATCCCCAGTGGATTCTTGGAGTGAGTGTGTATCAAGGGTTTGTTGCCTTGGATTCAGCAGGTGAGGTCAGGGTCAGATGACATGATACTCAGTGAACTATAGTTAATGTCTTCCTTCCAAGAAGAGAAACAGAATGAGAGTGTGGACCATGATGGCTGGCAAGATAACTTCCCTCCCTACTGCCTTTCAAAGAAACTGACCTACCTATACATCCCCAAAAGAATGTATGAATATGAAAACTCCACTAAAAAGATCCAGGCATTCAAGTCAACAGCCAAAAAAAAAAAAAAAAAGGGGGGGGGGGGAAGTAGTGACAGAATACAATGTAGGAGATATGTGCCCACTTACAAAACAATGTCTGCCATGTCGGTGTTGGGTGCAGTGCTGATATTTATTGTTAGATCAAATCTAATTTTGCTGTTCAGATCTTCAATATGTATGGAATTATTTCTGTGTCTCTTTCTTCTGTCAGTGGTTGAGAAGCGTTAGACTCTCCCACTGTGACTGTGGATTTGTCTCTTTCTCAGTTTATTTTATTTCAAGATGGCGTCCCACTCTGTCACCCAGGCTGGAGTGCAGTGGCGTGATCTCGGCTTACTGCAACCTCCGCCTCTCGGGTTCAAGCGATTCTCTTGCCTCAGCCTCCTGAGTAGCTGGCATTACAGGCACACACCACCATGCCTGGCTAATCTTTTTGTATTTTTAGTAGAGATGGGGTTTTGTCATGTTGACCAGCCTGATCTCGAACTCCTGACCTCAGGTGATCTGCCCACCTCGGTCTCCCAAAGTTCTGGGACTACAGGCGTGAACCACTACACCCAGCCTCAGTTTAGTCCTGTTAATTTGCTTTATATGTTTTGAAACTGTGCAATTGAGTGCATCAGTATTTAGAATTGTTAACATTTGCAGGTGGGCTGGTCTCTTTAACATCTATGAAATGCCCACTTAATTTCTAAGCAGTGCTTCTGAGCTAATTTTGTTCAGTACCAATGTAGTCTACCAGTTGGTATACATATTTGTGACCTTCTTCCTTGAACCTTTCTGTATTCCTATATTTATATAATTAGGGGGGTTTTGCCTCCATTTTTACTCTTTTTTTTTGCGAGACAGAGTCTTACTCTGGCGCCCAGGCTGGAGTGCAGTGGCACGATCTTGACTCAGTGCAACCTCTGCCTCCTGGGTTCAAGCAATTCTCATGCCTCAGCCTCCCAAGTAGCTGAGATTACAGGTGTGCATCACCATGGCTGGCAAATTTTTGTGTTTTTAGTAGAGACGGGGTTTCACCATGTTGGCCAGGCTGGTCTCAAACTCCTGACCTCAGGTGATCTGCCCACATTGGCCTCCCAAAGTAAGCCACTGTGCCCGGCCCAGTTTTCTTTTTAATAAAAGTCTTTAGGCCAGGCACAGTGGCTCATGTCTATAATCCCAGCACTTTGGGAGGCCGAGGCCAGAGGATCACTTGAGACCAGGAGTTTGAGACCCCTCACTAAACAATGTAGTGAGACTCATCTCTACAAAAAAAAAAAAAAATTAAAAAATTAGCCGGGCATGGTGGCACATGCCCATGGTCCCAGCTATTAGGGAGGCTGGGGTGAGAGGATCATTTGAACCCAGGAGTTCGAGGCTACAGTAAGCTATGATCCCACCACTGCACTCCAGCCTGAGTGACAGAGAGAGATCCTGTCTCTAACAGCAACAAAAAAGGTTTTAGTCTGTTTAGAATTTAATGTAATCACTGACAGATACATTGGAGTCTGCATACACTATCTCACTATTAGTTTTCTATTTGACCTGTTTTATATTCAGTTCACCCCTCTGTAAGAAAATATTTTTTTCTGATTTTATGTTGAAATTGTGTCGAATCTATAGAAAAGTTATACGAATTATAAAAAGAACCCAGATTCACTGATTTTTAACATATGACCATATTGGCTTTATCATTCTCTCAGCAGATTGATAGTTATAGGAAAATGTTTATTATTATTTCTTCTGAATTCTTTAGGTGTATGCTGCATATATCATACCACTATGCCCCTTAATTTTTCAGTGATTATTTCCTAATAAGGGTATTCCTTTATATAACCACAATTGTATTACCAAATGTAGGAAGTTTAACATCAACATGTGACAATCTACAGATCTAATGATACAATGTAATGATATACATCTAACTTATATGTTCTGATGTAGTTAATTGCCCACAAAATGTTTATTATAGCAATTATTTTTCCAGTAGAGAATCCATTTCAGAATCACACGTTGCATTTGGTTGCCAAATCTTTTTTTTTTTTTTTTTTTTTTTGACAGAGTCTTCTGTTGCCCAGTCTGGAGTACAGTGGCACGATCTTGGCTAACTACAACCTCTTCCCAAGTTCAAGCAATTCTCCTGCCTTAGCCTCCCGAGTAACTGGGATAAGAGGCACGCACCACCGCTCACACCTGTAATTCCAGCACTTTGGGAGGCCAAGGTAGGCAGACCACTTGAGGTCAGGAGTTCGAGACCAGCCTGGCCAACATGGTGAAATCCTGTCTCTACTAAAAATACAAGTCTTTTAAGTCTCCCTTAATCTGGAACAGTTCCTCAACCTTTCTTTATCTTTCATGAAATTGATAAATTTGAAGAATACAGGCCAGTTATGGTATAGAATCTCCTATGTTCCCAGCTGGATTGCTACATAAACGACATTGTGTCCTCAGGGTATCACACCTGGAGGCCCATCATATTCTTGTTCCTTTATTCGATGATACTATTTTTTTATTTTTTTTTTCTTTTTTTCTTTTTCTTTTTCTTTTTTTTTTTTTTGAGACTGAGCTTTGCTGTTGTCACCCAGGCTGGAGTGCAGTGGCACAATCTCAGCTCACTACAACCTCCACCTCCTGGGTTCAAGCGATTCTCCTGCTTCAGCCTCCCAAGTAGCTGGGATTGCAGGCATGCACCACCACACCTGGCTAATTTTTCTATTTTTAGTAGAGACTGGGTTTCACTATGTTAGCCAGGCTGGTCTTGAACTCCTGGCCTCAAGTGATCCACGCATCTCAGCCTCCCAAAGTGCTGGGATTATAGGCATGAGCCACCAAGCCCAGCCTCAAATGTTATTTGAACTAATTCTTTGCCCTTCCATTTCACTGTAGTTTTTGCTCTTGTGAAATAGAGTTGAGTTTACTGGTTTCAGTTGGCATTTAGAGTTTTCCCCCATGTATACTGATCTAATTTCATTTATTTATTTATTTTTACTATTTAGAACATTAACATCATCTAACAGTGAAAACAATTAAAAAAAAGATAGACTCAAAGAAATGTTGCTCCTTCCTCATTCCTGCTATCTCGTCCTGCTCCTCTTTCACAGAATCCTTTTTTTTTTTTTTTTGTGAGACGGAGTCTCACTCTGTTGCCCAGGCTGGAGTGTGGTGGTGAGATCTTGGCTCACTGCAACCTCTGCCCCTTGGATCCAGGATTCTCCTGCCTCAAGCCTCCTGAATAAGCTGGGACTACAGGCGCCTGCCATTATGCCTGGCTGATTTTTGTATTTTTAGTAGTAACAGGGTTTCACCATCTTGGCCACATTGGTCTCAAATTATATATTATATTATATATAAATATACATAATATTTAGGATATGTTATATATCATAATATATAGTATATTATATATTATATGACTTTTATATAATATAATATGTATCATATGTCATATATAATTTATGATTATATATCATATATGTAATATATAACTTATATAATATATAACATATAACAATATATAACATACAATTATAACAACATATATAATATATGTTATATATAAGTATATATTATATAATATGTATTATATGTGTTATATATAATTATATATTATACTATAATTATAGTCATAATATACCATTATATATTATCATATGTAATATAGTATAGTTAAATTATTATATCTTAGAAATCATTCCATGTGGGTCCATAAATATCTTCATTGTTCTACAGATGTTAAGCCCATTAACAATTATTGATATGATCTCAATGCTCTCACATTGTTCTAATTACAGCGTGTATAATATTTACCCTGTTTCTCTCTATGATGTATAAGTATCTCACATTCTACAATTATTTTTTATGTTTTGGAAGCCTCATATTTTGTTTCACTGGTTACCTTATTTACACCTTTGATGTTCTTCATTCGGCATAAACAAGAAAGCTCATTTAACTTCTACTCTCTGGTGTCTCCGTTTTCAAGGTATCTGTTGATTCTCATCTGTTATCTATTCAACAGTCATTGTCATGGGCTACTTTTCTCCTTCTCCATTCTGCTCCAATTTTTAGTTGCATTCTTTCCACTTTGTCAGAACATATTCTGTTTGCATACTATTTCTCCACCATGTCTCCACCTGTTGTAAGGGTCTCATAATTATCTGAAGTGATAGAGTATTATTTCTAGGTGCTTTGTATTAAAGATGGATCTTTATTACACCCTCACAGCCTCTCCCTGTCCCTCTCCTGGCCTTTCCCTTTTTCTCTCAATATATTTGTGCATGAAATACATATTAAAGTACAGCTGCACAATTAAAAAGAAAGAAAAAAGAAACATACGGAATAAATAGAAAAGAAAGAGCAACATAGAACATCTAAAATTTACCTTATCAATAATTATATTAAATGCAGTGGTCAAAACTACAATTAAAAGGCAGATATTGTCACACTGGATACAAAGCAAAACTTTAAAGAAGCACACTTTGAATAAGAAGGCGTGGGCAGGTTTAAAATAAGTAGTTGCCAGACACCGTGGTTCACGCCTGTAATCCCAGCACTTTGGGAGGCCAAGGTGGGTGGATGACCTGAGGCAGGAGTTTGAGACCAGCCTGACCAACATGGTGAAATCCCATGTCTACCAAAAATACAAAAATTAGCTGGGCGTGGTAGCACGTGCGTGTAGTCCCAGCTACTCAGGAGGCTGAGGCAGGAGAATTGCTTGGACCTGGGAAGGAGAGGTTGCAGTGAGCTGAGATCACACCACTGCACTCCAGGCTGGGCGACAGAGCAAGACTCCATCTTAAATAAATAAATAAATAAATAAATAATGACACTAACAGCACAGGCAACAAAATAAAAAATGACAAATTGGACTGCACAGAAATTTAAAATTTTGTACATTGAAAGACACCATCAATAGTAAAAAAGCAACCCACAGAATGGAAGGAAATATTTTCAAATCATACTTCTGATAAGGGATTAATATCCAGAATATATAGAAAACTAAAAGAAAAAAATTCAAAAATGAGCAAAGGACTTGAATAGACATTTCTCCAAGAAAGATCTACAAACTACCTACAAGCATGTAAAAAGATACTCTACATCACTAATCTTTAGGGAAATGCAAATCAAAACTACAGTGAGATACTGCCTCACACCCATTAAGATGGCTCCTTCCAAAAAACACACACACACGCAGAAAATAGCAAATGTTGGTGAGGTTGTGGAGAAATTGGAACTCTTTTGCAATGTTGGTGGGAATGTAAAATGGTGCAACCACTACAGACAACAGTATGACGGTTCCTCAAAAAATTAAGCAATTAGTTTCAGCAATGAATGGGTACCTCTGGGTAACATCCGCCAAAATAGAAAGCAAGATTGCAAAGAGATATTTATACACCATGTTTGTAGCAGTATTGTTTACAGCAGCTCCAATGTGGAAGCAATAGTATCCATCAACATATGAATGGAAAAGCAAAATGTGATATATTGATACAATGGAATATTACTCGGGCTTAAGAAGGAAGGAAATTCCGCAGTATACTGCAACATGGATGAACCTTAAGGACATTGTGCTAAGTGAAATAAACCATTCAGACAAATATTGTATAATTAAACTTATATGAAGAACATAGAATAGTGTAAATCATAGAGACAGGAAGTAGAGTGGTGGTTGCCAGGGGCTGGCAGGGGTTGGGGGTAGAGGGATCAGGAGTGATTGTTTACTTGGTATATACTTTCAGTTCTGCAAGATGAAAAGTGTTATGGAGATGGATGTTGGTGATGGTTGTACAACATTATGTGTATTTACACTGACCTGTACACTTAAAAATGGTTACAATTGTAAATGTTATGTGTATTTTACCAAAATTTAAAAATTGGGGGAAAATAATGAAAACAGACACTAATCCATTCCCCATCTAACACTAACATAATCTCTCCCACTAACACTAATCACAAAAATCTGTGGTGGCTATATGACTGTCAGCAGAGTGGATTTAGCAATAATAATTATTACCAGGGATAAAGAGGGATATTTCACGATAATAAATGAGTCAGTTTATCAGAACAACAATCCACATTTGGTTGACCCCAACAAGTTTTTGTTTCATTTATATTAAAGCTTTAATACTTTGGTTCTAATTTAACATAATTGAAAGGATAGATTAACCCACAAATACAGGTAAAGATCACAATACCATTCTCATTAACTGATTAAACAAGTACAATATTTAGGACTATTCTACCCAACAAGTGCAGAATTCAAATTTTTTTTAGGTGCATACATTCAACATTCAACAGCATACACTACAGAAGAACATTCAGCAGCATACACCACAGAAGAGGCCATAAAATGTTTCAGTAAATGTACAGGGATTGAAGTCATGCAAAGTATGTCCTCTAACAACAGTGGAATTACATTGGAAATCAATAACAGACAGGTATCTGGAAAGCCCTTCAAATATTTAGAAATTAAACAACACATTTTCAGATAATCCATGGACCAAAAACAGAAAGCAAAAGAGAAATTAAAAAATATTGGGCCGGGCGCGGTGGCTCAAGCCTGTAATCCCAGCACTTTGGGAGGCTGAGACAGGCGGATCACGAGGTCAGGAGATCGAGACCATCCTGGCTAACACAGTGAAACTCCGTCTCTACTAAAAAATACAAAAAAACTAGCTGGGCGAGGTGGCAGGCACCTGTAGTCCCAGCTATTTGGGAGGCTGAGGCGGGAGAATGGCGTAAACCCGGGGGGCGGAGCTTGCAGTGAGCTGCAATCCGGCCACTGCACTCCAGCCTGGGCCACACAGCGAGACTCCGTCTCAAAAAAAAAAAAAAAAATTTTGAGCTGAATAAAAAAGAGCACACAACATATCAAAATAGGTGAGATGAAGCTAAAGCAGTATACAGAGGAAAATGCATAGCTTTAAGGGCTTATTTAGAAAAGAAGAAAAGTTAGAAATCAGTGACCTAAGCATACACCCTAATAACTTGATAAAAAGATCAAAGTAACAAAAGGACGTGATAAAGATCCAAGAAGAAATCAATAAAATAGAAGACAGGAAAACAATAGAGAAAAATCAATAAAATTTAAACGAGTTATGAAAAAATCAATAATACTGATAAAATTATTTTCCTTTTTTTTTTCTTTTTTACCCAAGGATATCATCCTCTACTGGTACAAATAAGATGAGGGGGGAAAAGATTTTCAATTAGATGGTGTCATTCTCAAATTACAGGCAACATTCTAACTTGACTGATTAATAAAAAGAGAAGACACAAGTTATCAGTATGAAGGACATCACTACTGATCCTATAGACACTAAAATAAAAAGAGAATATTATGAACAGCCTTATGCCAATAACTTAGATTAAATGGACGTTGTTTCTTGAAAAATACAAATTGCCAAACTGGCTTAAGAAAAAGTATAGCATTTAAATAGCTTTATACATCTTAAAGCAATGGTTCTTTAGTATGTATCAGAATCATCCGGAGTTTGCCCAGCTCCAGAGTTTGATTTTGTTAGTCTAGGGTAGGGCATAAAAGTTTTTGGATGCATGCCGTGGCTCACGCCTGTAATCCTAGCACTTTGGAAGGCCGAAGTGGGTGAATCACCTGAAGTCAGGAGTTTGAGACCAGCCTAGCCAACATGGTGAAACCCTATCTCTACAAAAAAGTACAAAAATTAGCCAGGCGTGGTGGGGCTTGCCTGTAATCCCAGCTACTTGGGAGGCTGAGGCAGCAGAATCACTTGTACTCAGGAGGCATAGGTTGCCGTAAGCCAAGATCATGCCAATGCACTCCATCCTGGGCGACAGAGTGAGACTTTGTCTTAAAAAAGAAAAAAAAAGTTTTTAGTAAGTTCCCAGATGATATTAATGCTGCTGGCTTATTTGCCACATTTTGTGAATTAGTGTCTTTTTTTCCTATTCATTTAATGTTTATATTTTTACTTTTATTGTTTCTGAGGGTTTTTTTTCCAGCTTTGTTGAGGTATAATTGGCAAGTAAAAATTGTATATATTTAAGACGATACATACAACATGATGTCTTGACATATGTACACATTGTGAAATAATTGCTACAATCAAGCTAATCATCATATCTATCACTTCACACATAGATGCCATGGTATGGCATGGCATCTACTTACTTTTTGAGCAACATCTCTGTTAGCCCCTGGCAACCACCATTCTACTCTATGCTTCTATGAGTTTGACTTTTTTAGATTTTTCATATAAGTGAAATCATGCAGTGTTTGTGTTTCTGTGCCTTTCCTATTTAACCTGGCATAATGTCCTCCAAGTTCATTCATGTTGTCACAAATAACAAGATACTTTTTAAGGGCTGAATAATATATGCCGTTGTGTATGCATGGAATACATGGAAATGTTGTCTACATACCACATCTTCATTATCCATTCACCAATCAATGGACAATTAGGTTTATTCTGCATCTTGGCTATTCTGAATAGTGCTGCAATAAATACAGAAGTGAGGATAGTAGTAGAATTGCTGTATCATATGGCAGTTCTACTTTTAATTTTTTGAAGAACCTCCATACTGTTGTTCATAATACATTTGGGGTGTGTGTGTGTGTGTGTGTGTGTGTGTGTGTGTGTGTGTGTGTGTTTGTTTGATGGAATCTCACTCTGTTGCCCAGGCTGGAATGTAGTATGGCACGATCTCAGCTCACTGCAACCTCTGCCTCCCAAGTTCAAGTGATTCTCCTGTCTCAGCCTCCCAAGTAGCTGGGATTACAGGCACCCACCACCACGCCCGGCTAATTTTTGCTTTTTTCGTAGAGACAGGATTTCACCATGTTGGCCAGGCTGGTCTTGAACTCCCGACCTCAGGTAATCCGCCCGCCCTGGCCTCCCAAAGTGCTGGGATTACAGGTGTGAGCCACCACACCTGGCCTGTTGCTCATAATGGCTGTACCAATTTTCAGTCCCACCAACAGTGTACAAGGGTTTCCTCTCTGTGTGCCTGTTCCCCAAAGAAATAAGTGCAACTGGGAAAATTATTTTTAAAAATCAACCATTTAAAGTGTCTGGAAATTGTTCTAAGAGCCTGTGGCAAATGAAGAAATATTTGTTCAGGAAAGTCAGTGAAAACTTTGTAAAAACAGTAAAAGTCTGTGGCATTTGAACCACAACTTTTTCCTACCCTCAACCCTCCCAGCTCAGCATGATGGAAACTCCACTCCAGGCATGAGCAGCCAAGAGCACAGGGCTCCTTCTCCTCCAGCTAACAGTCAATGGCTACAGAACCTTTCAGAGTGGCAGGCCACAGCATTTATTGCCCAGCTACATGTTGCAGAGGCTAAATTCCAGGCAAGTATGGTCAAGAGGTTTGGGGCTCCATTCTTCCACCCAGATCCCTACAATAGAGCAGAGGCTCAACTTAAGGCATGAAACACTGCGAATACTAGGCCCTGATCACCCTCGCTCCAGCCAGTTCACAGTTTCAATGTCAGGGGAAGCAAGCTGGGAAGACCAGAGGCTACCAATCTCATCCCCTATCCTGCTCCTAAAGCAGAGGGGTCACTCAGAAGTGCGCTACTGCCTCTACCCCTAGGCTGATATTTTGCCAGGGTAATAGGCAAACCATGAGAACACAGATCTCTGAAGTCCTCCCCAAAGGAACTGACTTTATTTTAAACAAACTATAGGGAAGTCCATGACTAAGTCACAAACCATGGAGGTTTTGGTGCTTAGCAATTAAGGATATTAGTAGCTTCATGTGAACCACAAGCTAAACTATAGATCAGCTAGTTTACCAGACAGAACCAAAGAAAAAAGACGTTAAAAGGAGCCTTCCTGCTCACGCCTGTAATCCTAGCACTTTGGGAGGCCGAGGTGGGTGGATTGCCTGAGCTCAGGAGTTCGAGACCAGCCTGGGCAACACAGTGAAACCCCATCTCTACTAAAATACAAAAGAAATTAGCCAGGTGTGGCAGCGTGTACCTATAGTCCCACCTACTTGGGAGCCTGAGTCAGGAGAATTGCTTGAACCCAGGAGGCAGAGGTTGCAGAGAGCCGAGATCACACCACTGCACTCCAGCCTGGGCTCCAGAGTGAGACTCTATCTCTACAAAAAAAAAAAGAAGAAGTCTTCCTGGGATTAAAAAAAACTAGCCTTAAACACTAGACTCATAAACTACATAAACTACTTTTACAAAAGGGCCCCAGTGTAACAGGATGAGACTATGAAGCAATTTCTGTCTCAGAGCATTGTTGAAAACATTTGAGCAGTCAGCTAGCAATAATTAGAACTTAAAGATGGGTGTGATCAGGGAAAGAGACTGAGAAAGCCCCGCTGGAACCACTGTCATGACAGAGTGACTGTGCACAGGCCCAAGGGTGCACATTTCAAGGGGCAACAACTCCACTAAAATAGTCCATCTGATACTAAACAAATCAGCCCGGGGGAGGGAGTCAGTGTGTATATTATCGAACTATTCCTAAAAATGTCCAGTTTTTTAAAAAATTACAACACATGAAAAGAAACAGGAAAACGTAACTCATAGGAAAAAAACAACATAGGCAACAAAAACCATCTGTGAGATAGCTCAGATGTCAGATTTAATACACGAAGATTCCAAGACAGCCATGCTAAACACATTCAAAGAAGTAATGGAAATCATGCTGATTGAAGTATGATGAAAATATGTCATTCTATTAAAAATATCAGTGGAGAGATAAAAATTATTTTAAAAAACCAAATATGTCCATCTGGAGCTGAAAAGTACAAAAACTGAAATAAAAAATTAAATAGGCTTAAACAGTAGATTTGGACTGGCAGAAGAAAAAATAACAAATCTGACAGCAGATCAATAGAAATGATACAACCAGCAGAACAGAGAGAAAAGAAGAAAAGTGAATAGAGCCTTAGAGACCTGTGGGATGTCATCAAGCACACAAACATGCATACTGTAGAATCAGGAGGGCACAGAGAGAGAGAGAGAGAGGAGAAAAAAATTCTAAGAAATAATGGGCTGAAATCATCCCAAATTTGATGAAAAACACTCATCTGCACAATCAAGAGCTTAACAAATAACACGTAGGATCAACACAAAGAGATACACACAAAGATGCATTGTAGTAAACATGCTGACGATATAGAAAAAAACCTTAAAAACAACAAGAAAACAACAATTCGACATGAATAAGGGAACCACAGCAGGATTTACCACTGACTTCTCCTGAGAAACAGCCAAAGTCAGTGGGGCAACATATTCAAAGATTGAAAGTGCTGAAACCAAGAATTCTTTTTCTTTTTTTTCCCCTTTGTTTTCTTTTTTTTTCTTTTCTTTTTTTTTTTTTTTTTTTTTTTTTTTTTTTTTTTTTTTTTTTTTGGAGACAGGGTTTCACTTTGCTGCTCAGGCTGGAGTATAGTAGCATGATCATAGCTCACTATAGTCTTGAACTCCTGGGCTCATGGGATCCTCCTCCCACCCCAGCTTCCCAAGTAGCTGAGACTACCAGCACACCATCATGCCTGGCTAATTTTTTTTTTTTCTGAGACAGGGTCTTGTTATGTTACCCAGGCTCATCTCAAACTCCTGGACTCAAGCGATCCTCCTGCCTTGGCCTCCCAAAGTGCTGGAATTATAGGCATGAGCCACCAAGCCTGGTCAAGTCAACCAATAATTCTATGTCCAGCAAAACTACCCTTCAAAACATGAAAAATAAATTAAGACTTTTCCAGGCAAAAACTGAGAGAATTCACTGCTAGCAAATCTGCCCTACAAGAAATACTAAAGAGGGTCCTTCAGACTGAAATGAATGGACACTAGATAACTTAAATCCACCTGAAGAAATAAAGACCACTGGAAAATGTAATTACATGGATATATATACAGTATAAAGTATTCTTTGCTGCTCATTTTTCTCCTGACTTAAAGACAACTGTATTAATGAATAATTTAAAACTTATATGCTTTATCCCTTTTAATACTATTGTAAATGCATTTTTTCTTTCTTTTTTTAAATTATACTTTAAGTTCTGAGTTACATGTTCAGAATGTACAGTTTTGTTACATAGGTATACATGTGCCATGATGGTTTGCTGCACCCATCAACCCATCACCTACATTAGGTATTTCTCCTAACATTATCCCTCCCCTAGCTCCCCACCCCTCAACAGGCCCCGGTGTGTGATGTTCCCCTCCCTGTGTCCATGTGTTCTCATTGTTTGACTCCCACTTATGAGTGAGAACATGCGGTGTTTGGTTGCCTGATCTTGTGATAGTTTCCTGAGAATGATGGTTTCCACTTTCATCCATGTCCCTGCAAAGGACATGAACTCATCCTTTTTTTGTGGCTGCATAGTATTCCCTGGTGTATATGTGCCACATTTTCTTAATCCAGTCTATCAATGATGGACATTCAGGTTGGTTCCAAGTCTTTGCTATTGTGAATAGTGCCGCAGTAAACATACATGTACGTGTGTCTTTATAGTAGAATGATTTATAATCCTGTGGGTATATGCCCAGTAATGGGATTGCTGGGTCAAATGGTATTTCTAGTTCTAGATCCTTGAGGAATCGCCACACTGTCTTCCACAATGGTTGAACTAATTTACACTCCCACCAACACTGTAAAAGCATTCCTATTTTTCCACAAGCTCTCCAGCATCTGTTTCCCGACTTTTAAGAATTTTTTCTTAATTTTATTTTCAGAGTGTTCATTGCTAGTATATAGACATACAAATGATTTTTTACATTGAATTTGTCTCCTGCAACCTTAAAGAACTCTTGTATTCCTTCTGATAGCTTTTTAGTGGATTCCTTAGTGTTTTATACATACAAGCTTATGTCATTTGTAAATAGAGATAGTTCTACTTCTTCCTTTCCAATCTGGATGTCTTGTAATTCTTCTTCTTCTCTAATTTCTCTGGCCAGAACCGCCAGTATGGTGTTAAACATAAGTGGTGAAAGCAGACGTCTTTCTCTTTTCCTGATCTTGGGAGGGAAAACATTCAGTCTTTCACTATTAAGTAGGATGTTAGCTGTGGGTTTTTCATAAATGTCTGGTATCAGGTTGAGGAAGTTTTCTTCTGTTCCTAGTTTGTTGGACATTTTGTATCATGAAAGATAACTTCCTGAGACCAAACTGAAGAATACATAAATGAAGGATATTGGTAACTAGATCAGACTGGTGATTTATATCTCTTGTTGAACTGATAAGATAGCCAGAATGCTTTCTTTCATAGAGGCAAGTTGAGCCGTCCCTGGATGCATTAGTATGTTAAGATCAAGGAGACAGACCATAGTACATGTGTTTGTCTCCACTGAAGTTTGTTTGTCCCCATCTCCTTAAACCACATCCCTACCCCATTGAATCTAGGAAGTCATAGAATTTACAAATAAATGAGAAGTTCCTAATAAAGAACTAGTGTCAGACACTCTTATCTTTGGACTCAAGTGAGTGATCACAAACTTCAAAAATACTTAATTGTATGTCATTATTTGCAAATTAAAACAACAATTACAGAAATTGCAAATTAAAACAACAAAGAGATATCACTGCATACCTATTAGGCAAAAATTCAAAACACCGATAACATTACGTCTGTCAAGGATGTGGAATAACAGAATCTCTCATTCATGGCTGGTGGTGATGCAAAATGGTACAGCCACTCTGGAAGACAATTTGGCAGTTTCCTTTTTTTTTTTTTTTTTTTTTTTTGAGACGGAGTCTCGCTCCGTCGCCCAGGCTGGAGTGCAGTGGCCGGATCTCAGCTCACTGCAAGCTCCGCCTCCTGGGTTTACACCATTCTCCTGCCTCAGCCTCCCGAGTAGCTGGGACTACAGGCGCCCGCCACCTCGCCTGGCTAGTTTTTTGTATTTTTTTAGTAGAGACGGGGTTTCACCGTGTTAGCCAGGATGGTCTCGATCTCCTGACCTCGTGATCCGCCCGTCTCGGCCTCCCAAAGTGCTGGGATTACAGGCTTGAGCCACCGTGCCCGGCCAGGCAGTTTCTTATAAACTATATTCTTACCACATCGCCCAGCAATCAGGTGTCTTGGGATTTACACAAAGTAGTTGAAAACTTATGTCCACACTAAGAGCTGTACACAGATGTTTGCAGCTGCTTTATTCATAAGTAAGTGTTAAACCTTGGAAGCAACCAAGATGTCCTTCAGTAGGTCAATGGGCAAATAAACAGTGGTACATTCAGACAATGGAATATTATTCAGCCCTAAAAAGAAATGTGCTATTGGGCCATGGAAAGGCATGAAAAGGCATGGAAGAATCTCAAATGCCTATCACTAAGTGGAAGAAACTAGTTTGAAAGGGCTACATACTGTATGTTTTCAACTCTATGACATTCTGGAAAAGGCAAAACTATGGAGATAGTAAAAAGATTAGGGGTTGCCAAAGATTAGTGGGGAGAGAGGGAGGGATGAATAGGCAGAGAACAGAGGATTTTTAGGGCAGTGAAACTGCTCTGTAGCATCCTGTAATGATGGATCCACGTCAATATACACTTGTCTAATCCTGTAGAACATGCAACGCTGAGAGTGAACCCTAATGCAAACTGTAAATTCTGGTTGATATATAATGTGTAGGTTAATCAATGGCATTAATTTTACCACTCCAGTGGGGGATGTGAATAATGGGGGGGGCCATGCAAGTGTAAGGGTAGCACAGGGTACATGGGAAATCTCAGTGCCTTCCTCTTTTTTCTTTCGTTCTTTTTTTTTTTTTGAGACAGAGTTTTGCTCTTGTTGCCCAGGCTGGAGTGCAGTGGTGCTATCTTGGCTCACTGCAACCTCCACCTCCCAGGTTCAAGCAATTCTCCTGCCTCAGCTTCCAGAGTCGCTGGTATTACAGGATTCTGCTACCACGCCCAGCTAATTTTTGCATTTGTAGCAGAGACTGGGTTTCACCATGTTGGCCAGGCTGGTTTCAAACTCCTGACCTCGGGCAGCCTCAGCCTCCCAAAGTGCTGGGATTACAGGCGTGAGCCACTGCTCCCGGCCTCTGTGCCTTCCTCTTAATTTTGCTGTGTGTGAACCTAAAACTGCTGTAAAAAATGAAGTCTATTTTTTTCAAGTTAATTGAATGCAAAATCAGTCAGTAACAGAATGACCTCAAAACCAAGAAAGAAACTGCAATGCAGAGTATTTGAGTCTGATGTCTAACAGAAACACTCTAAAAAGGAAAGAATTACTACTATCCATGAGAATGTTTGGGTTTTTTCAAAATGACAATGTTTTAAAGGAAATGGTTCAACATAAATCATTAGCTTATTAATATTTCTATGCTATTTTAAGTTAATATGCAAACTCAGTGTGTAATATTTTAAGAATTCTAATACAAAATAATTAGTGAGCCATCTGTAAATCTAAGCTGCTTTCTATGTGACTACCAAAAATCTACTCTGGTACTTTTTGCAGTAAGATATTTGTTTCTTTCATGAAGATAATCTACTTCATGAAACCTAAGCTGTGAGGCACAATATTTTCTAATACCCTTCCAAGAGATCTGGAGGAAGGTCCAAGAGATCTGGAGGAAGGTCCAAGAGATCTGGAGGAAGGTACCAGAGTGACCAAAGGTTCTGCCCCGGCACCCACTTGCCAGGAGCGTGACCTTGGGCACTTTTTCTGTCTCAGTTTCCTGAACTGTAAATAGATTAAATCAACAGTCTTATCCTATAGGGTTTTTGAAAAATGATTAAATTAATTAATAATTCAAAGCCCTTAGAACAGTGTTGGGTACAGAGTAAGCACCTATTAATATTTATTGATATTATTAACACAATTTTGACACTTCTTACAAGCGAGTTTGGCTTGTGTAATAATTCTTTTTACCCTCTGGTATAAAATGTTTACCCCTGACGTGGCTGACCCCTGTGTGAATAGATACCTCACCTTCTCTTTGTCTACTCTCTGCCTATTTTGAAACACATTGTGCCATCAGCAACAAAGGAAATAACTTCACAGAGCATTAGCAACTACTTGAACATGCCGGGCGTGGTCCCAGCTGAAAGCACTGGCACGTGTGGTCCCCCCGCCCAAGATTCCCTTCCCTCCCCTTTCTTTTCTTTTGTGTTTTGTTTTGTTTTGTTTTTTTCAGACAGAGTCTCACTCTGTCACCCAGGCTGGAGTGCAGTAGCACGATCTTGTTTCACTGCAACCTCCACCTCCTGGGTTCAAGCAATTCTCCTGCCTCAGCCTCCCGAGGAGCTGAGATTACAGGCACCCGCCACCATGCCTGGCTAATTTTTGCATTTTTAGTGCAGGCAGGGTTTTGCCACGTTGGCCAGGTTGTTCTCAGACTCCTGACCTCATGTGATCCGCCTGCCTCGGCCTCCCAAAATGCTGGGATTACTGGATTGAGCCACCGCACCCAGCCTCTTGCCTCTTCTTTCCACACAACTTCCTCCCTCCCTCCACTCAACTCTCTGCTCAAATATTGTCTTCTAAGAGTGACCTGTCCTAATCCCCCAATTCTCTTTTATACTATCAATCAGCACCTATGATTGTATTTTTGCTTGTTCTAGTTTCTTCACTAGAATGTAAGTTTCCAAAGGGCAAGGACTGTATCTCATTCACTCTCTCTCTTCTGCTTCCAGAACCTACTGTAAGTAGACTTCCTTGGCCTCCCTATGGAAAAGAGCACCCCCTTCTTGGTCTCCCTTATTTTGCTTTGATTTTCTTTACAGTATACATTATCATATTGTTTAATTATTTGTTTTTCATGTCCCTAAAACATAAACCTCATGTCTCCAGTACCTAAAAGACCTGGCATCAATTAGACACTTAATAAATATTTTATTTTTTGTCTATTTTTATTTTATTAATTTTTTTTATTTTTTATTTTTATGTGTACATAGTAGGTGTATATATTTATGGGAGTACATGAGATATCTTGATACAGGCATGCAGTGTATAATAATCACATCAGAGTAAGTAGAGTATCCATCACCTCAAGCATTTGTCATTTCTTTGTATTAATAAATATTTTAATGAATAAAGAGTATCTGGTATAAATAGGCCCTCAGCAAATATCCCAAGTGAATACATTTTCCAGAAGATGTAATAGAAAGACTAAAGGAAGGCTGTATTTCCCATGGTCAATCAAAACATAATAAAATTTTTATTTTAAAAAATTCCATTATATCTTACATAAGGCAAATTAGTTCTATTATAAAGCCATGATTGCTAAGCTCATATAGGTCCTCAACAGCTCAGAAAATCTATTGAGCTGTCAACTTATTTTTTCATCTTTCATGACAATTATTCCAAATCTCTCCTCTTCATCCAGCCCCTCCTCTTCCTACACTCCCAGTAGATAAATCCATGTGTAAGTAATCTATTTCTGTATAACAAAGTACTCCAAAACTTACTGACTTAAAACATTAAAAGCATTTATTATCTCACAGTTTCTATTGCTCAGGAATCCAGGCATAAATTAGCTGGGTGCCTTTGGCTCAAGATTTCACATCAGGTTTCAGTCAAGCTGTCAGTGAGGTCTGTGGTCTCATCTGAAGGCGCAACCAGGGTAAGATCCTCTTCCAAGCTTACTCACATGGTTGTTGGTAGTGTTCAGTTCCTTGTAAGTGGTCACTTAGAGGCTTCCCTCAGTTTCTTGCCTTGTGAGCCTTTATGTAGGATTGCACATGACTTGAAAGCTGGCTTTCCTCCAGGTGCACATGCACACAAGAAAGTCCAAGCCAGAGATCACTGTCCTTAGGTTCTCTAATAACAGAAGTGGCATCTCATCACTCCACCATGTTATATTTGTTAGAAGCCAGTCACTAAGGCCAGACCACACTTAAAGGAGAGGATTCCACAGGGAATGAACACCAGGAGACAGGGAGTCTTGTGAGATCTTAGAGTCTGCCTAGTGCACTCCATTTCCAATTTTATCGAGAAAATAGAGGCCGTGGCATTAGAACGTTCTCATCTTCTACTCATTCATCTGCACCACCCTGTCTTCCTTTTCTGCTGTAGCAGTGGAGATGTGATATTTCCACTTGTGCTTTGGTTCCCATTTCGATCCTTTTTCTCAGATTATTGAGAGCCAGTGTGAGAGGGGTAAATTGATTGTTATCCCTTTGTTGCACAGTCAACCTCTCAACTCAACTACATCATTCCCAACAGCTTTTCAGTGGACTCAGGACTCTTCCCACAGAAGCAAACCAACAAAAACACAAACAAAACAAAACAAAACCAAACCTCCACTTCCCTTCTCTTTCCAATATATATCATTTTATTTCTCTCCTTTGTTTTTCCAAATACTCTCCCTCCTCAAAAGAAAAAAAAGCTGTCTGTTGTCACTTGTCAGTCCACTCCAAGATAGCTTTTGGCAGAATTACTTGACTAACTGTTGCTGGAGTTACCAGTGACTTTCTGAAACTCAATGAACATTTTTTAGTCCCTGTGTTCCCTTAATTTTGAATGCTGGTGACCACTGCATCCTTTCTGAAACCCCCTCTTCCCTTACTTTCTAAGACAATGCTCTCCTGGTTCAATTCCTGTTTCTGTAGCTTCCCCTTCTCTACTGCTTGTGTGGGATTACCTTCTTCTATTCATCCCTTTGATGTTGGAGCTCCTGGGGGCTTGGTCCTAAGATTTCCCTTCTCACTCTGATTTTCTCTTTTTTGGTGACCTTACCTTTCAACTACCATCTCAATGCATATGACTCACCAACTGACTTCTCTAGCCCAGGCTTGTGTACATATTGACCCATTTGACATTTCTTCTTGATGTCTCAAAGATACTTCAAACTTAATATGTTCAAAACTGAACTCATTATTTTCACCCCAAACCTGTTTTTTTTTTTCTTGTATTCTCTAGTATGTTTGTTTCCTAGGGCTTACTATAACAAATTACCCCAAAGTCAGTGCTTAAAACCACAGAAATATATTCTCTCACAGTTCTAGAGACAAGAAGTCTGAAACCAAGTTTCAAGAGTTGGCCTCCTTCCAAAGGCCAGATCAAAGGGAGAATCCTTCCTTGGTTCTTCCAGCTTCTGGTGGCTCCACTGGTTCTTGTCTGGCAGCCACATAGCTTCAATCTCTTTCTCCATCTTCATGTGGTTTTCTCTTCTCGTGTGTTCCAAATCTCCCTTTGCGTTTCTCTCAGAAGGACCCAGAATAACCCAGGATGATCTCACCTCAAAATCCTTAATTACATCTGCAAAGACCCCTTTCTAAGCTAAAGCTATACTCACAGGTTCTGGATGGACATATCTCTTGGGAGGCCACCATTCAACCCAGCTCCACGAATGGCACCTTTATCCAGTTGTTCAGGCCACAGGAACCTCATAACTGTGTTTGTGCTATCTTTTCACTTGTTTCCAATATCCAAAGCATCCACAAGTTATTTTAATTCCTCAGTATCTCAGGTATCTGTCCACTTCCCCCTCTTTACCACTACCTTACTCAAGCTATCATCACTTCTCACCTAGAGTCTGTAACAGCTTCCTGTCTAGCCACAGCCACTCCTGCATCCTACCATCCATTCTGTGCTCTGTAGACTTGTTTCAAAATACAAATCTAATCATGCTGTCCCATTCTGCCTTATCTCCACATGTTCACTGTTCTTAGGAAACAGACAAGTATAACACAGCCTATATTAAAATCAAAATGAAATAAGGATAAGCTTGAAACTGAGAGGCTTTGGGGATGATAATACATAGCAGGCGGGGACATACTTGGTAAAATAAGTTAAGAAGAATCCCTACAAGAATGGATGACTTTGAACTTGACCTGCAACAATTTAATATAGTGACCTTCCTAGGCTCCTTCTCTACTCTATGAGAAAACAAAACCACTGAGAATTGATGCTAAAAAGCATCTGTCTCCCTTCAACACTCATCATGCAGTGAATTTTGAGATGGCTGGGATCCCCTCAGAGTATTTCTGCCAACAGCATTCAAACTTGACAAGTCTGCTTTCCCCATCCTCATCTTTTCTTACAACTCTTCTGCTGTGGTACCTGAATGTGAGCTGTCCAATTGGTTTCAAAATGAACTGCCTCCAAGTTACCTACTTTTATATTACTGTCACTACAAAGCAGTCCCCTCCAATTTATGTTCTAAAAATAACTAAGTGGAGACCTTATAGGTCTGATGAAAGCAAGTCTCTAGCATAAAAAATAAGATGTTCGCCAATCAATCACAAACCACCCTCTGGGCACCTATGATGTATTCAGCACTGTGCCAATTGCACTATCCTTTAGCAAGAGTTTTGGACCCAAAACAGGGAGATGGAGCACAAGATAATTTTCATGAGTAAAATATTCCCTCCACAATTTCTGTTCTTAGGATAGGCTTGATTCTCTTGCCATAATGAACAGCCCTAAAACCTTGGTAGCTTAAAACAATAAAGGGTTATTTCCACTCTTGCTACTTATCCAGCAGGTTGGCTGGGACTTTCCATCATTCTGTCTTCCCTCCTAGACCAGCTGATGAAGCAGCCACTGTTGGGACATGCCTCGTCACTATGGCGGAGAGAGAAATGGCTCTTGAAGGGCTTGCACCTGTAATTAAATGCCCTGGCCAGGAAGTGAGATGCGTCTCTTCCTCTGTCAGCTCATTGGCCAGAATACGGCCCCACATAACCACAAGAGGCCCAGAAAATGCATTCTATGATCTTCTCAGACAGAGAGAGCACTGAAAATATTTGCAAACAGCATTAAAGATGACCACAGTCTGCCCTCTGGCCACTAAATATTTGGACTACCCTTCTTCCCAGCAAGCAAAATGTACTCACCACTCTCCCCAAGAGAAATAATCCAAAAGTTCCACCCAATGAGGGCGTCAGACTTGAAGTCCCAGAGTGCTGGGTGGGGCATGAGCAACTCTATAGCAGGTCCAAGAAGGCACTCTCCATCCAGAGACCTAAGAACTAAAAGCCAAGTTATCTGCCCCACCTCCCAAGCTATTGCCCCACTCCCAATATACAAAAATGGAACAGTTGTCGGCTCACCGCCATCAACACACCTTCAGAGAGGAGAAGGATGGAAGGCACTCAGACACTGACTCTATTTTCCCTTCTCTGTCTTTTCATTGCATTGAACATTTACATAGTGTCATTTATCTGCCAAGAATGCCCGTAACCATAGTACATATATTAATTGATTTAACCCTCGCTCTACAGCGCTATGGGAAAGATACTATTGTAAACTCCATTTTCAGATGAGAAAACTCCAACAACTTATTTGTGCAAGGCCCCCAGCTAGTTCATGCTACAGCTGGGCTTCTGCCTGAAGCAGCCAAGCTCCAGAGTCTGCTGCTAACCATTACACCACACTACCTCTGCAGAATGTCTTTGTCTTTAGAGATTCATTTACAAGTAAAATTCCAAATTAGACTTGCAACTTCAAAGTGGAAAAAAATATGTTTCTTATGAGAAGAAGTACATTTGAATCTTGAAGGGAACAGATTGGTTCCTGGAGTTGCCAGCAGCCATCTCTCAGGGTGCATTTGCAAACTCCCCAGTGGCTTGCTGTGGACACCCAGGAGGAGCCTGTGGGACAGGCACACCTCTCAGAGTTGGGGTCCCACTCAAAGGTGGGACGCTCCCAGGTGGCTGTGTCAGAAAGGCTCCAAGTAGAAAGGACTGCAGCTTTGCTCTACTGCCAGCCAAGGAAACCACCTGTGAACAAGCACACACTCATGGGAGGTGGAAAGGGAAATGGACTTTCTGAATCCAACACAGGCTGTGTTTTGAAGACTGTCTCATGAGTCATTATGATTTTATGGCCATAATTTCCCACCACTTAGACCCAAGGATCACCACAAACCCCATTTCTTATATTCATAATTTATTTTTTTTCTTCTTTGGATATGTGTTCCATCAAGCATGCATTTTAAGACACACTCATGAGTTCCCGACTCTAAGGTTTTTCCCACAACAATCTGCAAATAATCATTTCACTATCTTTAACATCTTTAGTTTTAATTAATTAATTATTTATTTATTTTTAAGACAGGGTCTCGCTCTGTCACCCAGACTGGAGTGCAGTGGCTGAATCACACAGCTCACTGCAGCCTCCACCTCCCAGGCCCAAGCAATCCTCCCACCTCAGCCTCATAAGTAGCTGGGACTACAGGTGCATGCCACCACACCTGGCTTTTTTTTTTTTTTTTTTTTTTTTTTTTTATAGGGACGGGCATCTCACTATGTTGTTGTCCAGGCTGGTCTCAAACTCCTGGGCTCAAGTGGTCTACCCACCTTAGCCTCTCAAAGTGCTGAGATAACAGGCATGAGCCACCATGCCCAGCCATCACCTTTAGTTTTCAAGCAAAGAAACAGACAAACTGAAATGTCCCATAGTAAGCGGACCTTATAGAATTTGTCTTGGCCCTGATTGCTTTCTTCTGATTTGTTTTATTATAGCAAGCAAATCCTTTTAGTATATGATTTCCAGTCGTCCTTCCATTTTATCTATAAACTTGGTTTTGTTACGTTTGTTTTGTTTTTCTCAGGAAAGCCCACTGCATGTGGTATCACTACTGTCGGTTTCCATCTCCAGCGCCGGATCACGGCCGCCCACCAACCTCTGCCCCTTGTAATTGATGCGTTTCCCCCCCGACCTCATCTCCATGGCAGCGGTACAGATTTGATTCCAACAGGCTTCTCAGGCGGTTTTCATTTTACAAAGATTTTTCCCTCAATGAATTCTCCAAGATCTACTTTCCCCCCCCCCTTTCTGTTGTTTAATGCTCTTGTCTTTGGCCTCTTGGATCTCTTGTTTGAACTCATGTTTCATAAAGATGTCCTCTTTAATTTCTTTGAGGGATTATACAATTCATAGCTAAAAGTTTCTTCAATTATACGAGTCAATTCTTGTTCAGGTATATATTCTTTTTTTTTTTTTTTTAGTTATTGGTTATTGATAAAAAATGGTTGTTTTTGTTTGGTTGGTTGGTTGGTTTTTTTTTTTTTTTTTTTTTTTTTGAGACGGAGTCTCACTCTGTCGCCCAGGCTGGAGTGCAATGGTGAGATCTCTGCTTCCCAGGTTCAAGTGATTCTCCTGCCTCAGCCTCTCGAGTAGCTGGATTAGAGGCACCGTCACCAGACCTAGCTAATTTTTGTATTTTTAGTAGAAACAGGGTTTCACCATGTTGGTCAGGCTGGTCTTGAACTCCTGACCTCAAGTGATCCGCCCACCTCAGCCTCCCAAAGTGCTGGGATTGCAGGTGTGAACCACCAAGCCTGGGCTTATAAAAATGTTTTTGATCGCCTGTAATCCTAGCACTTTTGGAGGCTGAGGTAGGTGGATCACTTGAATTGTGCCTTTGGTGTTGATATTAGATTAATGCTGGCCCCAAAGAACGAATTTTGAAGTGTTTCCTCCACTCCTATTTTCTGGAAGAGATTGTGAGGAACTGGTATTACTTTTTCCTTAAATGTTTGGTGGAAGTCATCAGTGAGATTTTAGATCATCTATGTGTGGTGCTTTCTTTTCTTTTTTACTTGAAGGTTATTGTTGATTCAATTTCATTTATATATATAGGGCTAACTACATTATCTCTTTCTCCTTGTGTGAGTTTTGGTAGATTGTGTCTTTCCTGGACATCCACATGCACAAAAGTGTACGCAGAAATAGATCTTATACCTTTCACAAAACGTCTTTTAATTTAATTGTTTTTGAGATGGAGTCTTGCTCTGCTGCCCAGGCTGGAGTACATTACCCTGATCACGGCTCACTGCAGTCTCTGCTGCTGGGGCTGAAGCAATCCTTCCACCTTAGCCTCCCAAGTATCTGGGACCACAGCAACGTGTCATATACCTGGCTAATTTTTAAATTATTTGTAGAGGGTGTCACTATGTTGCCCTGGCTGGTCTCAAACTCCTGGGTTCAAGTGATTCTCCAGCCTCAGCTTCCCAAAGTGCTGGGATTACAGGCATGAGCCACTGCACCCGGCCCACAAAAATTAAATGGATCATAGCCCTAAATGTAAAACAATAAAACTTCTAGAAGAAGACACGGAAGAAAATATCTTTGACCTAGAATCTGGTGATGAATTTTTTGTTACAACACCAAATTCATGTCATTGATACATATGTGCACACGGCTGTTGTCCAGAGAGGCAAGAAACAAGCGATTGAGGCCAGGCACGGTGGCTCATGCCTGTAATCCCAGCACTTTGGGTGGCAGAGGCGGGTGGATCACCTGAGGTCAGGAGTTCGAGACCAGCCTGGCCAACATGATGAAACCCCGTGTCTACAAAAAATACAAAAATTAGCCAGGCACGGTGGCAGATGCCTGTAATCCCAGCTACTGGGGAGGATGAGGCAGGAAAATTGCTTGAATCTGGGACACGGAGGTTGCAGTGAGCTGAGATTGCACCATTGTACTCCAGCCTGGGCGACAAGAGCGAGACTCCATCTCAAAAAAAAAAAAAAAAGAGAGAGAGAGATTGAAGCACCCCTCAGAGCCCCTTCTGTCAGCTGTAATTCCTTACTCTGTCTGCCCGCACATTCAATGAAGACAAATCTGAAAACTAAACAGAAATAAACCCTTAAGCTCCAGACAGTTTACATACCAAAAGCATCTTATTCAAAGCACTGGGCTATCAAATGGATGTCACATCCAATTTGTTTAAACAGACATAATATGTGAATAATGGTGGACAAATATATCGTTGGACAAGTTTAGAGTCATAGTTTTCTTTTATCCTAAAGTCACAAAAGCTCAAGTTTAACTCTAGGCAAACAAAACTGTGAATTGAAAGAAAAAAACACTTTGGCTTTACTCAAGAGATTTTTCTTTCTTTTTTTTTTTTGAGACGGAGGCTCGCTCTGTCGCCCAGGCTGGAGTGCAGTGGCCGGATCTCAGCTCACTGCAAGCTCCGCCTCCCGGGTTTACGCCATTCTCCTGCCTCAGCCTCCCGTGTAGCTGGGACTACAGGCGCCCACCACCTCGCCCGGCTAGTTTTTTGTATTTTTTAGTAGAGACGGGGTTTCACCGTGTTAGCCAGGATGGTCTCGATCTCCTGACCTCGTGATCCGCCCGCCTCGGCCTCCCAAAGTGCTGGGATTACAGGCTTGAGCCACCGCGCCCGGCCAAGAGATTTTTCTGTTGGATTTCTTCCAATAGTCAGTAATGGATACATTAAATCTTTAGAAAAATCAAAAAAGTTTGTGTGTTTAAAGCAAGATGATTTCTTTCTTTTTCAATATTTTTTATTTCAATAAACTTTGGAGGTACAAGTAGTTTTTGGTTACATGGATGAATTGTATAGTGGTGAATTGTGAGATTTTAGTCCACTCATCACACAAGTAGTGTACGTTGTACCCAATATGTAGTTTTTAGTCTCCCACCCCCTTCCTGTCCTCCCCATTCTTAGCCTCCAAAGTCCATTTTACCCCTCTGTATGCTGTTTCATATCCATAGCTTAGCTCCTCCTTTTTTGTTTGTTTTTTTTTTTTTTTTTTTGTGAGACGAAGTCTTGCTCTGTTGCCCAGACTGGAGTGCAGTGGCACAATTCTGGCTTACTGAAACCTCCACCTCCCAGGTTCAAGCAATTCTCTTGCCTCAGCCTCCCAAGTAGCTGGGATTACAGGCATGTGCCACCACAGCCAACTAATTTTTGCATTTTTTTTTTTTTTAGTAGAGATGGGGTTTCACCACGTTGGCCAGGCTGGTCTCGAACTCCTGACCTCAAGTGATCCACCCACCTCGGTCTCCCAACGTGCTGGGTTTACAGGCGTGAGCCACTATGCCAGGCCTTAGCCCCCACTTGTAAGTGAGAACATATGATATTCAGTTTTCTGTTCCTGAGTTACTACACGTAGGATAATGGCCGCCAGCTCCATCTAAGTTGCTATAAAAGACATTATTTTATTCCTTTTTATGGCTGAATAGTATTCCATAGTGTATGTATACCACATTTTCTTTATCCACTCATTGGTTGATGGGCACTTAGGTTGGTTCCATATCTTTGCAATGTTGAATTGGATAAAACAAGATGATTTTTGTTAATAGAGTTGAGTGTTCTCGTGGGGAGCAGTTAGAAAACAGGTCAGGTGGCTGAGTGCAGTGGCTCACGCCTGTAATCCGAGAGATTTGGGCAGGAGGATCGCTTGAGCCCAGGAGTTTGAGACCCGCCTGGGCAACATAGTGAGACCCCAGTTTCTGCAAAAAAAAAATTAAAAATTAGCAGCCAGGCATGGTGGCTCACACCTGTAATCCCAGCACTTTGGGAGGCTTAGGCGGGCAGATCATGAGGTCAGGAGATCGAGACCATCCTGGCTAACATGGTGAAACCCCGTCTCTACTAAAAAATACAAAAAAAAATTAGCCTGGCATGATGGTGGGCGCCTGTAGTCCCAGCTACTTGGGAGGCTGAGGCAGGAGAATGGCATGAACCCGGGAGGCGGAGCTTGCAGTGAGCCGGGTTTTAGCCACTGCACTCCAGCCTAAGCGACAGAGAGAGCCTCCATCTCAAAAAACAACAACAACAAAAAATTAGCAAGGCATGGTGGTGCATGACTGTGGTCTCAGCTACTTGGGAGGCTGAGGTAGGAGGATCGCTTGAGCCCAGGAGGTTGAGGCTGCAATAAGCTATGATCATGCCACTGCACTCCAGCCTGGGCAACAGAGCGAGACACTGTCTCAAAAAAAAAAAAAAAAAAGAAAAGAAAAGAAAGAAAAAGAAGAAGAAGACTACAGAGCAATGTCTTTTAAGGTTTTAATGGAAAATTATTCTTCACCTGGAATACTATTCCCAGTCTGATTATCTTTCAAAATTAAGGGTGGGATGACAGACACAGTATATTTCAAGGAGTCAGCAAATATACTGCATTAGTGAAGAAAGACACCAATGCATGTATCAGTACATTGGTCTCAATAAACAGATTATATCCCTAATGGCCTTAGCTGGGACATAGGAGGAATGAATTGCTGCTAAGGGTTTTAGCTTGTAGGAGGGAGCAACGTGGAAACTGATGAACTCTAAGTCTCAGAGAAATTTCACCATTCTATTGGATGATTGGTCCAACTCAATTGAATCATTGATCCCAAGGAAACCCAGATCGCCATTTACTTGGGCCACTCTTCTCCCTGCAGTGAGAGGTTGTCTGCCCCATCTGGAAAGGTAAGATGCAGATGTGATGTAGTCTGCTGAAGAGACTTCAACAGTTGTGCTTTCCAGACCACTGAAAACCCAAAGTGTTATGGAGGAACCAGTACAGCAGTTTCCTCTTATCCACAGTTTCACTCTCTGGGGTTTCAGTTACCCACAGTCAACTGCAGTTTGAAAATATTACATCAAAAATTCCAGGAATAAAGAATTCATAAGTTTTAAAATGTGTACTCTTCTTAGTAACATAATAAAATCTCACATTGTCCTGCTTCATCTTGCCTGGACACAAAATAGCCCTTAGTTCAGTGTAACCACACTGCCACCCTACCTGCCAGTTAGTCACCTAGGGGCTGTCTGGGTTCTCAAACCAACTATCTCAGTATTGCAGTGTTTGTGTTCAGATAGCCCTTATTTTACTAAATAATGGCCCTAAAGTGCAAGAGGGGTGATGCTGGCATATTGTGATAATTATTCTATTTTATTATGAGTTATTGTTATTAATATATTACTGCAACTAATTTATAAATTAAACGTTACCATACGCATGTATGTATAGGAAAAAGCATACTATCTATAGGGTTCGATAATATCCACAATTTCAAGCATCTGCTGGGGGTCTTGGAACATCTCCCTTGCAGATAAGAGGAAACTACTGTACCTGGCACAAAACCTTCTTTTGAAAATTAAACTAAAGGCATGCTGTATTAGTCTGTTCTCATGCTGCCAGTAAAGACATACCAGAGACTGGGTAATTTATAAAGGAAAGAGGTTTAATAGACTCACAGTTCTGCAGGGCTGGGGAAGCCTCAGAAAACTTATAGTCATGGCAGAAGGGGAAGCAAACATGTCCTTCTTCACATGGCGGCAGCAAGGAGAAGTGCAGAGCAAAGGGGGCAAATGCTCCTTATAAAACCATCAGATCTCATGAGAATTCACTATCACAAGAACAGCAGCATGGGGGTAACTGCCTCCATGATTCAATTACCTCCTGCCGGCTACCTCCCACAACATATGGGGATTATGGGAACTATGATTCAAGATGAGATTTGTGTAGGGACACAGCCAAACCATATCACATGCACATCCCTGTACTTAGGTGAGTTCTGCTGTATCCAAAGCTATTCAAGGTGATTATTATTAGTACCATGCCTTCTGTGTTGTCTGGACCAGGTTCGTGCTAGAATCCTCTTACTCAGCCTAGAGTCAACTTCAGCATTGTCCTGCCTCAGCCACCTCCAATATCGCATATAGAAATAGCCATGCACCCTGAAGAGCCTTTCACAAGGCTCTCTCCTGATACTTAATGGCACAGGGCCATTTTCTCTTTATCAAATCATGATTTTTAAAACATACAACAAAACATTTAAAACCAGAACATGCTGGGCACAGTGGGCCTGTAATCCCAGCACTTTGGGAGACCAAGCCAGGTGGATCACTTGAGGTCAGGAATCTGAGACCAGCCTGGCCAACATGGTGAAATCCCGTCTCTACTAAAAATACAAAAAAATTAGCCAGGTGTGGTGGCAAGCACCAGGCTAAGGTAGGAGAATCCCTTGAACCAGGAGGTGGAGGTTGCAGTGAGCCGAGATCCCGCCACTGCACTTCAGCCTGGGTGACAGAGCCAGACTTTACCTCAAAAAAAAAAGCAAAACATATGACAATGAAACCTGATAATTTGTAAACATAGAATTACTGGATCTGATATATCACAAAACATTACCACAACCATAAGCAGAACAAAGCAAAGTACCATGATGGTTACTTTTATGTGTCAACTTTGAATTCCTGGTTTATAAAATGATTTATAACTTCATATTCACCAAATAGGTAAAACTACACTTTAAGATGACAAACTGAGCCAAGTATGGTGGCTCACACCTGTAATGCCAACACTTAGAGAGATGGGAGGATCACTTGAGGCCAGGAGTTTGAGACCAGCCTGGGCAACACAGTGAGACCCCATTTCTAAAAAAAAAAAAAAAAAGAATTAGCTGGGTGTGGTGGCATGCACCTGTAGTCCCAGCTACTCAGGAAGCTGAGATGGGAGGATTGCTTGAGCCTGGGAGGTCAAGGACACAGTGAGTTGTGATTATGCCACTGCCCTCCAGCGTGGGCCACAGAGTGATACCCTGTCTCAAATAAAATTTAAAAATTTAAAAAACTAGCTGGGTGTGGTGACGCATGCCTGTAGTCTCAGCTACTTGGGAGGCTGAGGTGGGAGGATCGCTTGAACACAGGAGTTTGAAGTTAAAGTGAGTCATGACTGCAACACTGCACTCCAGCCTGGGCCACAGAGCAAGACCTCTTTTCAAAAAAAAGAAGACAAACTGACTTGGTCAGACTACTTAAAATTAAGAAGACCTTTCTTTTTGGCCAACATTCCAACATGGTACATAAAAAAAAAAAAAAAAAAGACCTCAGTTGTAAGTTTTGTGGGATTTTTTTTTTTTTTTGGTATAAAATTCTCCTAAATTTCTAGTCTTTATTTAAAATGAAACATAAACTGGCTCTATAGAGTTTTCACTGAATAATTAACTAAGGATTCAGCTTCTCATTTGTAATAAGATTGAAAGAGATAAATAAATCAGGCCTGTGACCAATTTACCCCAAAATACAATTTCTTCATTATAAAGAACAAAACAAGAAAGAAGTTAAAGAACTCCCTTAATAAAAGCACTGAACTGCCACAAGTCTAATAGACTATTAAAGCCTAGATGAAGATGGAAAATTACCTAATAAAAATTGCAATTTGCATAGATTTGCCCCATAATTACAAAACTTATTAAGTTCCATTTTCCCAGATCCTATAATGGGGTTCACCTTTCATTTAATGCAATTCGTGATCACTGACTACTTCAGGAAGCAAACGTTGGTAAAATCAAATCCATAATTATATTTTTGGTTCATACGTGAAAGACTGAAATATTCATTAGCTGATCTATATACTATTTGTTAAAATTAAGTAGAATGAAAAATTCTGAAGAGGGTTTTACTCAAATCTTTAACTACCTTTTTCAGCCCTTTTGCTCCATTGGCTCTGTCCAAAGTGAGCTTATGAAGGTTAAAAAACAGGGAAAGAAAACACTTGCTTTGGGTCTATATTCATTCCATCTAGTTCAACACAGTAAATGTTTATTAAAATAGTCTCATATGTGTGGTCCTGTCTGAATTAAGCAGGTGGGATAACTGCCAAATGTCTGTTTTGTCCTGAACCTTGTAAGCAGCAAGTGCCTTTTGGTTTTTTTGCCACAGAATCAAATAGGCCGCCAGTGAATCGTGCCTCCCTGGGTCCACTCTCTTTTCAATGTAATTTTGTGGCCCCTCCCATCAAGCAGTGATGGGTCTATTTCCCCACCACCTGAATCTAGGCTGGACTTGTGACTTGCTTTGGCCAATGAAATGCAGCAGATGTTCGGCTGGGCCATGAGAAGGCCTATAGCTTTCTCTTTCCCCTCTTGCAATGTTCCTGCTGTCAAGGAAGCAAGACTGGACTAGACCTAATTTCAGGAAAGGCCCAGCAGTTAGCAAACATGTGAGGAGGCCATCATGGATTCTTGAGCTGCCAGATGACCACGGTGACATGAGTAACCCCAGACCAGAGCAACAGAAAACCTGCCCAGCTGAGCCCAGCCAACCCATGGAAATAATATCACATAAATAAATTAATCAAAACATAATTGTTGTTTTTAAGCACCTCAAGTTTGGGGATGGCTTGTTAAACAGTCCTAGGTAACTGATACCATCTCCAAATCCCCAGTTACCAGAAAAGAGTCTCTATGGTTCTGGAAACCACAATAGTGGGTATGACTATGCAGAATGGTCCTTGAAAACACAAATGTATCTTCTTTTCATTTTTTCACTAGTAGTTATTGCTACTAGTTCAAATGCACTATTCCTGTTCTCTTCGTCAGTCACAATAACATTTAGGATTACAGATTTCTAGGTAGAAATAACCTACACATGAAGATACATGCAGAATAAATTTCAGTGTGTTCCTTACTCCAGTGAAGTCTTGCAGAGTGGTCTTAAAGGGCCTCCACATCTGCACACTTCCAAGTGGGCTGTAATTGTGTAGCAGACTCTCAAATATACAAGTTGATTGATAGTTTGATTGGTTAACTTGCTCTGAAGTCATATCCATTGATATTTGTTTGAATGTCATTCTTGGAGTACAGAGAAGGAAAGTCCTGTGGAAGGTTGTGCACTGTGGGGCTGGCCCCTCAATCCAACAAATGAGGACTCCATCTTCCATGCCTCAATACCTTTTTTTTTTTTTTTTTAGAAACAGGGTCTTGCTCTGTCACCCAGGCTGGACCACAATGGTGTGATCTTAGTTCACTGCAGCCTCAACCTCCTAGGCTCAAATGATCCTCCTGCCTCAGCCTCCCGAGTAGCTAGGACTACAGGCATGTGCCATAATGCCCATTTAATTTTTTTTTTTTTTTCGTAGAGATGGGATCTCTTCATGTTGCCCAGGCTCGTCTCAGACTCCTGAGCTCAAGTGATCCTCCCACTGCAGCCTCCCAAAGCATTGGGATTACAGGCATGAGCCACCACACCCAGCCAGAATCCCTCCTCTTAACTGCTTCCTGCCTTCCGTTCCCACCAAACTTGGTTTAATCTCTCTAGGCCCTGAGTTCCAAAACCCATCTCAGATTGGGTTAAGGGGGGAATTCACTCTGTCAGAAAAGTTATCAAAAACTTGAGAACTGACCAAAGAGATCTGCTGGGGGTTCCTTCAGGGCAATCCTGGTTTTGCCTCTTTGATTGACTTTCTGTTGCCTGGGTTGTTTTACATCTCCACAGGGGCAGAGGTGAATTTCAAGAATTTTTTGGTAGGTATGCAAATAACCACTGACCAGTAGAAAAGATAACCCCAGCTACAGGTTTGTGGACTGCAGGAGATTAGCCAGTTTGCTATCTAAACCAGCAACCCCGCCCTAATATTGCTTTACCAAATTGTCTAAAATACCCAGTCCCTCAAATGCACTAAACCACTTTTAGCATCTTCCTGAACTCCACATTAATTAATGAGTCCAAGAAAATCTTTGGCACTTCTTTTTTTTGCTGAGTCATCTTATTAATCTTTTGTGAATTACACCTTAACATAAGGCCCAAAAAGGGTTTCCGAGAAGCCAAAGCCTGGAGGGACTCAGCCTCCTAAAGCGGCCACCACCTCCCACTGCTCTGGGCCACGAAGTCTCTCTCTCTCTCTGTCTCTCTCTTTCTCTCTGTCTCTGTCTTGTCTTTGCCTCTGTCTCTGTTTCTGTCTGTCTCTCTCTGTTTCTGTCTCTGTCTGTCTCTCTCTGTCCCTGTATCTGTGTCTTTGTCTCTCTGTCTCCCTCTCTGTCTCTCTTTGTGTCTGTCTCTCTGTCTGTCTCTCTCTGTCTCTGTCTGTCTGTCTCTCTCTGTCCTTGTCTCTGTTTCTCTCTCTCTCTCTCTCTCTCTCTCCATTGATCCCATGTCTGCCCCTGCCGCACTCTCCCCTGGGCAGCCTGGCCCTCTCCCCAACACCCTCAGGGAAAATGGCCACCCACAGCTCTCCAATTGGTATATTCTCAATTTAGAGGAATGGCCCAGATGGACCAGAGTCCTTAAATCCCTTTCCAAGAAAGAGACGGAGGTCACTCCAATATGCTTCCAGCCTCTGCTTCTTGACCACTGGAAATAAGGACAAGGATGTGAAATTTCTGCATTTGTGTCACCAAAAACATCACTGGAGTTCCTAGGGACTGTGGTGGCCACCCCGAGAGTTCCCTGCCCCTGGTGCCTGTTGGAGAGCTGAGCCCTGGAGAGGATGGAGGCTGGAGGCTGGGAAGGGGGATGTGGTGGTGTGATGCGGTCAGTCTCCCTCTTACCTCCAGAGCCACGTACCCTTTGCCATTCACCACTGTTTTCTCCTTTTTGTTCTTGATTAACATTGCCAAAATTTAAGTCATTTTACATTTTTTCAAGAGACCCATTCCTTATATTAAAAATTCTACTCTAGGCCGGGCACAGTGGCTCACGCCTGTAATCCCAGCACTTCGGGAGGCCGAGGCTGGTGGATCATCTGAAGTCAGGAGTTTGAGACCAGCCTGGCCAGCATGGTAAAACCCCTACTAAAAATATAAAAATTAGCCCGGTATGGTGGCGCACTCCTGTGCGCCTCAGGAGGCTGCAGCACGAGAATCGCTTGAAGCTAGGAGGTGGAGGTTGCAATGAGCCAAAATTGTGCCACTGTACCCCAGCCTAGGCAATGGAACGAGACTCTTGTCTCAAATAAAGAAATAAATAAATAAATATACAAATAAATTCTACTCTAATTCTTTTTTTTTTTTTTTTATACTTTAAGTTCTAGGGTACATGTGTATAACGTGCAGGTTTGTTACGTATGTATACCTGTGCCATGTTGGTGTGCTGCACCCATCAATTCATCATTTATATCAGGTATAACTCCCCAGTGCAATCCCTCCCCCCTCCCCCCTCCCCCCTCCCCTAATTCTTTTATCTAATTTGTTGTTTCCTGATTTTTGTCTCCGGTTTTCTTTTTCTTAGCTTCATTGTATTGGTTTTCTAGCTTTTATGGGATGCTAAGTTCATTTCTTTTCATCCTCTCTTGCCTAATAATGGAAAAGCTTCATTCCCCTCCTCTGAGCAAAGGTTCAGCTGTGTCTCTCATAAGTTTTGGAGCTTCCTGTTCTCCAAGTTGCTAACTCCTAAGGATGCTGGAACTGTTATTATGTTTGTATTTCTTCCTGGACAGAAGGGGCTTGTTTAACTTCCAGGGTTTGAGTTTTTAAAATCCACCTTTTGTAGTTGATTTCTAGTTTTGTTACACTGTCATCAGAAAATGTGCCCTGTGGCCCATCCTGCTGTGTGGAACTAGATTTTCTTCCTGTGCCTGTTTCATGGGTTCTTGAATAAGATGATTATACACAGGGCAGAACGTTCCATGGTTCTACATCAATCTTATTATAATGCCTCTGACTCTTTTGTTTTTCCTATTTGACCAAAGATGGAGAATGGTGTGTTAAACCATCTCATTGTGATTTTCCTTATGACAATTTAGTCTTGAATTTCTTCTAGTTTGCTTTATGCGTTTCAACTTCAGTAATTTGCTACATCTATGTTATTGATATGAACATCTTTATTGTCAATTATACCTTCTGTACCGTTAATATTCTGACCCAAGGCCAGGTGTGGTGACTCACTTCTGTAATCCTAGCACTTGGGGAGTGCCAGGTCCGACGCGCAGACCCTGGCTGAACGACGGATGAATAAATGCACTCAGACACAGATATCCAGTGAAAGAGCGGGCTAGGGGACTCGGCCGCCCACAGATACCGAGGAGGGTGCTATAAAGAGTCAGCAGCCATAGGCCTGACAAGCTGGCCCTGTGGGCATTTATTCAACACAGATTTAATGACAAAGGCTTTGAGTCAACACACTTGTTGGTAATTAACATGGTTACCCTCCCCAGAGAGAGCAGTCCTGCACATGGATGATTAAAGACCAGGTTCCAAGGCCTAAGTAAACTAACTTACCTAGATCAGTTTCTTTACATTCCCTTGCTATCTAACCTAAGCTCTTAAGAGAATTCAGCTGCCTTCACCCAAATTTTCTTTTGAACCTTTGCAAACCCCTAGCCTTCCAAGAAGGTTTGCATCTTTCTACAAGTTTTGCCACCACTCCAACCAATCTCCTACAGGGGAGGTTGAGGCAGGAGGATTGCTTGAGCCCAGGAGTTTGACATCAACCTAGGCTACACAGTGAAATCCCATCTCTATAAAAAATTAGCTGGGCGTGGTGGTACACACTTGTAGTCCCAGCTACTCGGGAGGCTGAAGTGGGAGGATCATTTGAGCCTGGGAGGTCGAGGTTACAGTGAGCTGTGATCGCACCACTGCACTCCAGCCTGGGTGACAGAGACCCTGTGTCAAAAAAATACTTTGACCTAAATCCCTATCACCTATTAATAATCCTAGTTTTAAAAACTGCATCTACGTAATATTCATTCATTCAAATATTTGAGCACCTGCCACACGCCCAGGAACTGTGCCTCGTGCTGAGGACAAAGTGTTGAATGGAATCACAAGGTCCCTGTCTTCACAGAGCTCCTAGTGGAGGAGACAGACCATGGTCAAATTTAGCAACAATGTAATACTCACAGTCACACACATACACAAACACCCATGCACCATTATATACTGTCACGCACACTTTCACACATGCACACAGCCATACACTCACACACATACTTGCACACACTCATCTTTAGCCTGTAAAAATATGCCTGGAGGATGGATTATGAGGAAGAGAATTGCAGGGCTGAAAATCATGGGCATTTAAAATTGACCGAAACTGCCACATTGACACTCTCCAAAGACAGTACAATTATCCTACACACCAACAGAGCAGGAACAGAGCAGGAATGCTCCTCCCCCACACGCTTACAAACACAGAACTTTTGTTTTCTGTTTTTTGAGAGAGTCTCACTCTGTCACCCAGGCTGGAGTGCAGTGGTGTAATCTCTGCTGACTGCAACTTCTGTCTCACAAGTTCAAGTGATTCTCATGCCTCTTCCCCTGAGTAGTTGGGACTACAGGTGTGCGCCACCACACCCGGCTACTTTTTGTATTTTTAGTAGAGATGGGGTTTCTCCATGTTGGCCAGGCTGGTCTCTAATTCCTGGCCTCAGGCAATCCACCCACTTAGGCCTCTCAAAGTGTTGGGATTATCATGAGCCACTGTGCCTGGCCACAAACTCTTTTCTAGATTTCCACATTTCAGCTGGTTGATAATAGTGTAGATGTTTGTCCCTTCCAAATCTCACATGGAAATGTGATCCCCAGTGTTGGAGGTGGAGCCTAGAGGGAGGTGTCTGGGTCATGGGGGCAGATTGCTCCCGAACAAACATCTTGGTGCCATCCTCCCACTAATGAGTGAGCTTTCACTCTATTACTTCCCTCAAAAATCTGATTGTTGGCCGGGCACGGTGGCTCACGCCTGTAATCCCAGCACTTTGGGAGGCCAAAGCAGGTGGATCACTTGAGGCCAGGAGTTCAAGACCAGCCTGACCAACATGGTGAAAACCTGTCTCTACTAAAAATACAAAATCTGGTGGGGTGCAGTAGCTCACATCTGTAATTCCAGCACAGAAGGGAGGCCGAGGAAGGCAGATCACCTGAGGCTAGGAGTTCGAGACCAGCCTGGACAACATGGTGAAACCCCGTCTCAACTAAAAATACAAAAATTAGCCAGGTGTGGTGGCGCATGCCTGTAGTCCCAGTTACTAGGGAGGCTAAGGCAGGAGAATCGGTGGAACCCCGGAGGTGGAGGTTGCAGTGAGCTGAGATTGCGCCACTGCACTCCAGCCTGGGTGACAGAGTGAGACTCCATCTCAAAATATAAATAAATAAATAAAAATACAAAAAAGCCGAGCGTGGTGGCACACACCTCTAGTCCCAACTACTCTGGAGGCTGAGGCATAAGAATTGCTTGAATCTGGGAGGCAGAGGTTGCAGTGAGCCAAGATCATGCCACTGCACTCCAGCCTGAGCAACAGAGTGAGATTCAGTCTCAAAGAAAACAATATATATCTGATTGTTAAAAAGAGCCCAACGTCTCCTCCTGTCGCTCTTGCTCCCTTTCTGTCCAGTTGACACACCTGCTCCCCGCTCACCTCTGCGGTGAGTGGAAGCTTCCTGAGGCCTCACCAGAAGCAGATGCCAGCGCCTTGCTTCCTATACAGTTTGCAAAACTGAACCAAATAAACCCCTTTTCTTTATAAATTATCCAGCCTCAAGTATTTCTTTATAGCAGTGCAAAACAGACTAAGACACTGGTCCAGTAGGTGACAGTAACATTTTTGTTGGTTTATTTAATATTTTTTTAACTCAGAAACCTAAGCACCTTTCACCCTAGATTCATCTTATCTATTTTTAGAAGCCCTTTACACATGCTGGGTATGAACACCTTGTCATATGTCACAAATATGTTTAGCTTTATTGATGGTGTGGTATGTAAATAAGTTATAAAATTTGGGTGTCCCATTACATCTATATTTCTTTTCTTTCCACCTCTCAGATGATGAAAATATGCCCTGTTTTTTGCTGCTACTTTAACAATTCTTTTACTTTTGGGTTTTTAGCCCAGCCAGACTTTTGTGAATGATAGAAAGGCAGAGACATGATTTCTCACCAAATGGACAGGCAATTGTCGTGGCAACATTTATTGACTAATCAATGAAGCAATTCACCAAAAGTAACATACTATTACTAGAGCAAGTGTAGAGAAGAGCGTTGTTGGACAGTGGAGAAAATGAGCGCCCATTCCTCTGCATAAAATTTTCTTTCCAAATCTCAGAGCCTATGTTCTTTATTTTCTTTTCTTTCTTTTTTTGTTTTTGTTTTGAGATGGAGTCTCGCTCTGTTGACCAGGCTGGAGTACAGTGGCACGATCTTAGCTCACTGAAACCTCCGCCTCCCAGGTTCAAGTGCTTTTCCTGCTTCAGCCTCCTGAGTAGCTGAGGTTACAGGTGCCCACCACCACACCTGGCTAATTTTTGTATTTTTAGAAGAGACAGGTTTTTGCCATGTTGGCCAGGCTGGTCTCGAACTCCAGACCTTAGGTGAGCTGCTCGCCTTGGCCTCCAAAAGTGCTGGGATTACAGGCGTGAACCACTGTGCCTGGCCTCAAAGCCTATAATCTGAGAGAAAACTGTAACCATGTGGTAAGGAGCCGCATCCAACCAATAAAGAGCTTTCTTTATTTAGAGAAGACAGACTTTGTTTCATGGAGGAGACCAGGCTTCTGAACTGAGTCTGGGATGCAAGGAGGTGGCCACCCAGTCATGAGCAGAGGTCCTGGTTCTCAGGAAAGCAAATACCCCGGGAGTGAAGGGGGCCAATACAGCATGCATGCTGTGAGGAACTCTCCACAGTGACCAGTTTAACACAAAGCCAAGTCCTATGTTTTGATGTCTTGAATAGCTTGCCTTGAAGGGAGAGGTTGCCATGGTAACTCTTTCAGAGACAATGTCTTCACCATAGACCAATTATTTAACCTGCAGTGAGCAATCTTTTTCTCTGTGATGACAATTAAAATCCAACAAGGAGGTTGAACTCAGCAGCACCAGTATGGTCTCCACAGGGAAACCTTCACTAAAAATGGTAAAAGAGGCCAGGCATGGTGGTTCACACCTGAAATCCCAGCACACTAGGAGCTGAGGCAGGAGGATTGCTTAAGCCCAGGAGTTTGAGACTGCAGTGAGCTATGATTGCACCATTGCACTCCAGCCTGGGCACCAGAGCAAGACCCTGTCTCAAAAAATCAAAACAAAACAAGCAAATAAAATAATGAGACACTCCAGTAAACAGTATTGGCAAGATCAAAAACATTTTTTATAGATGACATAAATGCTGTATTGGATTCTTTTTGAATCAGCCTCTAGACAGGTCAGGAAAAAACAATTACAAGAAGGAAAACGTAAATGTTTTTACCTTGAACATACGCAAAAGTAAAAAGTCCACCTAACAGAAACTGGGAAATGTAGGCAGAAGGAGAGGGAAGGCAAGTTAGAGGGGGTTGATGTCTTCCCTCCCCATAGAGATAGGTTTAGAGATGCTACTGAACATCAATGAAACAAGACACAGAGGTCGAAGTGAGTTATTTGATGTTGCAAAGTCAGCCACCATCACCAACACCAACAAAATATAAACAGGAAGAGGGAAGAGGGTGTATCACTTTGTTTTCACACTGCTATAAAGAAATACCCGAGACTGGGTAATTCACAAAGGAAAGAGGTTTAATTGACTTACAGTTCCACATGACTGGGGAGGCCTCAGGAAACTTACAATCATGGCAGAAGGGAAAGGGGAAGCAAGGTCCTTCTTCACATGGCAGCAGGAGAGAGAAGTGTAAGCAGGCAAAATGGCAGATGCTTATAAAACCATCAGATCTCTTGAGAACTCACTCGCTTTCTTGAGAGCAGCATGGGGGAAACCACTCCCATGATCCAGGCACTTCCTACTAGGCCCCTCCCTTGACATGTGGGGATTATGATGATTCAAAACGAGATTTGAGTGGAGACACAGAGCCAAACCATATCAGAGGGGAATGGGGTGAGAGCACGCAATCTTCATTTTTCACATTAGAGAGTGCTTTGAGAGCCCCCAGTTAAATTGGGGTTCTAGCACCAGAGTGGCTAGCAACCCTGCCCTAGGGAGATGCGGAGGAGCTGGGCGTGAGTGTCTAGAGTGCGCTTTTCTTTTAAAAAGTTTTTAAAATTTTTTTATTAAGTTGAGATGGTGTCTCGCTATGTTGCCTAGGCTGGTCACAAACTCCTGGCCTCAAGCCATCCTCCCACCTCAGCCTTCCAAAGTGCTGGGACTACAGGCATGAGTCATGCCCAGCCTAGAGTGTGCCTTTCATGGGATGCTTCTTTTACCCAGCGGACAGTGACCAGAAGGTCCTTTGCATGGGAGGCTTGTTTCCTGAGGCCTCCCCACCAGTGAACATCCTGGTGGCTGTTGTCTGAGCTGTGTCCAACTTATGCCTGCCTGACCATTGCTCTGGCTGTGGGAGTCCAACCTCATGTTCCCAGCATCCCAGGGAAACGCTGCCTGGGGAAGCCCCCGGTTCTTCAGCTGGAAGGTGCAAATTCCATCCACCACCAGGATAGGAAGCAAGGTTGAAGAGGTTTACTGACAGACCCCGGGCAAGGAGGGCACAATGTGTGGGAGGGCAGGTCACACAGACAGGAATGAAGAGTCAGGCAGAGAGAGGAGAGAGAGACACGGCTCACCATGTGTACGTAAGGGAATGGGGCATGGGTCACTTTAAGTTCTTGGGGAAATGCCTGAATGCTCCATTTATTTATTTTTATTTCAAGAGTTTTTGGGCCAGGCGTGGTGGCTCATGCCTGTAATCCCAGCACTTTGGGAGGCCAAGGTGGGCAGATCACTTGAGGTCAGTAGTTCAAGACTAGCCTGGCCAACATGATAGAACCCTGTCTCTACTGAAAATTCAAAAATTAGCCAGGCATGGTGGGCACATGCCTGTAATCCCAGCTACTCGGGAAGCTGAAGCAGGAGACTCACTTGAACCCGGGGTGGGGCGTGGTGGGGGGGTGGAGGTTGCAGTGAGCTGAGATCACGCCACTGCACTCCAGCCTCCAGAGCAACAGAGCGAGACTCCGTCTCAAAAAAAAAAAAAGTTGTTGGGGTACAGGTTTTTGTACCTGTACAAAAACAGGTGATTTTGTACAAAAAGTACAAAAAGAGGTGATTCCTGAGATTTTAGTGCACCCATCACCCACACAGTGTATACTGCACCCAATACATAGTCCTTTTATGCCTCACCCCTTCCCGACTTCCCCATCCCTGAGTCCAAAATCCATTATATCACTCTCATGCCTTCACATCTTCATAGCTTAGCTCCCACTTCTAAGTGAGAACATGTGGTATTTGGTTTTCCATTCCTGAGTTACTTCATTTACGATAATGGCCTCCAGCTCCATCCTGGTTGTTGCAAAAGACATTTTTTCATTCCCTTTTATGGCGGGGTGGTTGAATGGTCCATTTAAAGGAAGCAACAAGAGAAAGTGGGGAGGCAGTCTGCTAGGCAGGAGAGAGATGCTTCTAAGTTCTTATCGCTGGCCACTGGCTTGAGCCATTTGGATGTGACAGTCAACTTCGAATGCCCAGGTAGCAACTTTTGCTGTGTTCTTTCATTATGGGGAGTCAGTCTATGGAATATAACAGGTGTATTAATTACAGTTGTGACATAAACACTAGAGAAACTGGCGCATGGTCTAAAGTGACTCAGAGAGGAAAAGAGAGAGAGAGGGGATCATTTCTCTTATGAGCAATTCTCTGTTACTTAACTTTCAACCATATGCATACATTGATAAAACGATTTTAATGTTTCACTGAAGACCATTGCATGACATCTAAACATGTCTGATAATACTCAATAGGTGAATTTATCAGTTTTAAAAAGACTTGATTGGCCAGGAGTGGTGACTCATGCCTGTAATCCCAGCACTCTGGGAGGCTGAGGCAGGCGGATCACGAGGTCAGGAGATGGAGACCATCCTGACTAACACGGTGACATCCAGTCTCTACTAAAAATACAAAAAAAAAATTACCCGGGCGTGGTGGTGGGCACCTGTAGTCTCAGCTACTCAGGAGGCTGAGGCAGAAGAATGGTGTGAACCCGGGAGGCGGAGCTTGCAGAGCCTAGATGGCACCACTGCACTCCAGCCTGGGTGACAGAACGAGAGTCTGTCTCAAAAAAAATAAATAAATAAAAATAAAAGACTTGATTAACATGGAGAAAAGGGGTAACAACAGACTGAGAGATGAAACAGCATCTCCATCGTTGACCATGTACGGCCTTTACCTGGAAACTGCTGGCAACGGACAAACTGAAAAAACACTAGAGTCACCTGAACACTTGCTGGTTTCATACTAAGGAATTGCAAAGAGAAGGGGATTGATGGGATAGTGGTTCTGTGAATTTCTTTTCTTTCTTTTTTTTAAGAGTCGTGGTCTTGGCCAGGCGCAATGGTTCACACCTGTAACCCAACACTTTGGGAGGCCAAGGCAGGCAGATTGCCTGAGATCAGGAGTTTGAGACCATCCTGGCCAACATGGTGAAACCCCGTCTCTACTAAAAATACACAAATTAGCCAGATGTGGTGGTGCGTGCCTGTGATCCCAGCTACTAGGGAGGCTGAAGCACAAGAATTGCTTGAGCCTGGGAGGCGGAGGTTACAGTGAACCTAGATTGTGCCACTGCACTCCAGCCTGGGCAACACGATGAGATGCTGATACAAACACACACACACAGACACACACACACACACGAGTCATGGTCTTGCTCTGTCACCTAAGCTAGAGTGCAGTGGCATGATCATAGCTCACTGTAGCCTCAAACTCCTGGACTCAAGTGATCCTCCTGCCTTAGCCTCCTGAGTGACTAAGACTTCAGGCATATTCCACCATACCTGGCTAATTTAAAAATTTTTAGTAGAGATGGGGGTCTCACTATGTTGCCCAGGCTGGTCTCAAACTCCTAGCGTCAAGTGATACTCCCCTCTTGGCCTCCCCAAAGTGCTAGGATTATAGGCATGAGCTACCATGCCTGGCCCAATTTTTTTTTTAACTAGTCCTTATTTTTTAGGAATACATACTGAAATATTTACAGATGAGATGGTACGATGTCTGGGACTACTTCCAAGCCATCCAGTAGGAGGAGGGTAAGGATGGAACCAAACTGGCTGTAAGCTGATAATGTGGGGTTCATCATACTATTTTCTCAACTTGTGTCTATGTGTGAAATTTCCTATATTAAAGACAGACACAGAATAGGAATGTATACACTAAATGGCAACAGTATACATTTTGACATCTTGGTTTTTTAAAAATTAAATACACGCTGTTCAGTTTTTAAGTAAAGCCCTAATTTGGGCAGATTCTCCCCTTCTAAGGGATTTGAACACAAATTTCTGAGCCATAGGGTTGCAGTATGAGTATTGCTGACAATACTCTGGCTCCTTAGTGTTTTTGGACAGAGAGAAACCAACAGTGCACAAAAGGGTGACTGTCACCAGACACTGAATCTGCCAGCACCTTGATCCTGTACTTCCTAGCCTCCAGAACCATGAGAACTAAATTCATTGTGTTCCCCAAAGCTCCAAGGACCTCCTGAAATACTCCAGAGTCCCTCTCAGCCTTGTGAGGCACCCAATTCACTTGTCTGGCTGGTTTGTGGTGCCAGGCCAAGACACCACTTTGGATGGGGAGGAGAAAAAGAAAGAAGTAGGAGGGGAGGGTGTGAGCCATGATTTGGGAGAGAGAATCAGACGGTCAGCCAGAAAGATGCATACGGTAGACACTTAATAAATGTTTGCCTGGATAGACAAGAACCGAAGCACAGGCGCTGAAGAAAGGCAGTAACTTTTTCCCGTGGGTGGGAGGTTCACTGCAAAAGGCCAAAATAAAAATCGATATGATAATTGCTGTGATCTGAAAGTGTGTGTCCTCCTCCAAATTTGCATGTTGAAATCCTAACTCCCAAAGTGATGGTATGAGGAGGTGGGGCTTATTTGATCTGGAGAGTGGAGGCTGCTAGGAAACTGGCTCTGACTGATAAGGCCTTCAGGATTGGGATGAGTGCCTTTATAAAAGAGACCACAGCCTGTAATCCCAGCACTTTGGGAGGCTGAGACGGGCGGATCGCTTGAGGTTAGGAGTTCCAGACCAGCCTGGCCACCATAGTGAAACCCTGTCTCTACCAAAAAATACGAAAATTAGCCGGGCATGGTGGCACATGTCTGTAGTCCCAGCTACTCAGGAGGCTGAGGCAGGAGAATCACTTGAACCTGGGAGGCAGAGGTTGCAGTGAGCAGAGATCGTGCCACTGCATTCCAGCCTGGGTGACAGAGCAAGACTCTGCCTCAGAAAAAAAAAAAAAGAAAGAGAGAGAGAGATCATAGAGATCCAGCTGGCCTGTTTCATAATATGAGGGCACAGCAGGAAGGTGCCACCCATGAGGAAGCTGACCATCACCAGATACTGAATCTGCCAGTACCTTGATTTTGGACTTCCCAGCCTCCAGAACCAATAAATTTCTGTTGATAGTACCCAGTTTATGGTATCTTTATAGCAGCCTGAACAGACTAATACAGTTTCCTACAAAAAGCCAAGGATTTCGTAATGGGAATGAAGGCCAAGATACCAAATACTGCTGTGCTCTTCTGAGGGTCATTCTTGCTAAAAGAGTCTGAAGAGTTTCTGTGACTCTTGGTTAAACTTATTTCTAATTCCCAGTTGTTTATCTTTTTGGATTTCCATATTATTTTTCTACTGCATTTGTTTGTTGATTTGACAGTGCAACCACAGCAGCATGGCACATAGCAAAAAGGCAGCCACAGTAAGTCAAAGCAATTTAAGGAACAGTCAGGCCCTGTGGCTCACACCTGTAATCCTAGCATTTTGGAAGGCTGAGGTGGGCGAATCACCTGAGGTCAGCGAATTGCCTGAAGTCAGGCAATCAAAACTAACCTGGACAACATGGTGAACCCCCGTCTCTGCTAAAAATACAAAAATTAGCTGGGCATGGTGGTGGGTGCCTGTAATCCCAGCTACTCAGGAGGCAGAGGCAGGAGAACCACGTGAACCCAGGGGGCGGAGGTTGCAGTGAGCTGAGATCGTGCCACTGCACTCCAACCTGGGAGACAGAGTGAGACTCTGTCTCAAAAAAGAAAACAAAATTGAGGCCAGGTGCAGTGGCTCACTCCTGTAATCCCAGTACTTTGGGAGGCCAAGGCAGGCAGATTGCTCACAAGTTCAAGACCAACCTGGGCAACATGACAAAACCCTGTCTCTATAAAAAATACAAAAATTGCTGGGCATGGTGGTACATCTCTAGTCCCAGCTACTAAGGAGACTGATGGGGGAAAGATTGCTTAAGCTCGGGAGGTGGAGGTTATAGTGAGCTGAGATTGTGCCACTGTACTGCAGTCTGGGCAATACAGCCAGAACGTGACTCAAAAACCAAAAAAAAAGAAAAAGAAAATGTGACTTTTTTTTTTTTTTTTTTTTGGGACAGAGTCTCACTTTGCTGCCCAGGCTGGAGTGCTGTGGCCGGATCTCAGCTCACTGCAAGCTCCGCCTCCCGGGTTCACACCATTCTCCTGCCTCAGCCTCCCGAGTAGGTGGGACTACAGGCGACCGCCACCTTGCCTGGCTAATTTTTTGTATTTTTTAGTAGAGACGGGGTTTCATGGTGTTAGCCAGGATGGTCTCGATCTCCTGACCTCGTGATCCGCCCATCTTGGCCTCCCAAAGTGCTGGGATTACAGGCTTGAGCCACCGTGCCCGGCATTTTTTTTTTTTTTTTTTTATTTCATTTGAGATAAGTCACACTCTGTTGCCCAGGCTGGAGTGCAGTGGTGTGATCTTGGCTCACTGCAACCTCCACATCCTAGGTTCAAGTGATTCTCCTGCCTCAGCCTCCTGAGTAGTTGGGACTACAGGCATCCGCCACCACGCCTGGTTAATTTTTGTATTTTTAGTAGAGACAGGCTTTCACCATGTTGGTGAGGCTGGTCTTGAACTCCTGGCCTCGTGATCCACCTGCCTCAGCCTCCCAAAGTAATGAGATTACAGGGGTGAGCCACCGCACCTGGCCAATGTGACTTATAAATAATTGGAAAAGGCATTGCAGACATGGCAAGATTCTGTATAAATTGCTTTAGCTGAAATTAGACACTCAATTAGGCACTTAATTACCCTGAAGCCTTATTGATGTCCTATTAGAAGTGGCCCCACCCACTAGAATCAAGTGGAGATGACAGGTCGGCTCCCTGTAGTGGTGCCAGGAGCAAGCCTGATATAGTAACCACAGGCAGCATTCAATCCACAGCTCCCAGGTCTCCTGGCCTCCTATTATCCTGATCACACCACTCATTGCACAAGCATTTTTCGTCTGAGATCCTCTCAAATCTGAATTTTAAATGTGGGTTTCCTTTCAGGACTGCAAGCAGACAGTCACTCTGCATAGCCCCTCTGTAAGGATGTCAACATTTAGCAACAGCTCGGACCTTCAAGGGGTCATCAGCAGAGCTGCACTGATCAGCTGCTCGGAGTCCAGCTCTAACTGATGAAGTCAGCTAATGGTCCACCGCCCCATTCTTATTAATAACTCACCTCCATGGGCAGCCGGCTCCAGGTCTCTGCCCCTGGTATCACATTATAGGATAATTATATTCAGATTAGTTTTTCATACCCTTTGGACAGAGACATGCTAATTTGGGTACTTAGACATTAAAATCTTATAAAGTTCTTGAGTGATTTTCAGTCCAAGTTCTTAAATGGGACACCTTATCGAAAAGAAAATATGTGGCTATCAGCTTTCTAACAAGAACTAACCCCTGGCCAGGTGCAGTGGCTCACACCTATAATCCCAACACTTCGGGAGGCTGAGGTGGGAGGATCACTTGAGGCCAGGAATTCGAGACCAGCCTAGGCAACACAGTGAGACCCTGTCTCTACCCAAAAAAGAAAAATTTAATTAAAAACAAGTAGTTCCAGCCTGTAGTTCCAGCTACTTGGAAGAATGGGGCGGGAGGATTGCTTGAGCCTGGGAGTTCAAGGCTGCAGTGAGCTGTGATTGTGCCCCTGCACTCCAGCCTGGGTGACAGAGCAAGACTCTGTCCCTTAAAAATACGCTGATTCCTGGGTAGATGAGCAACTGACTTTAATCAGAGCTCCCCTGTGGGTAGGGATGCTGTCTCACAACAGAGTCAGCACCTTATTTTATTTTTATTTTATTTTATTTTTTTGAGATGGAGTTTCACTCTTGTTGCCCAGGTTGGAGTACAGTGGCGTGATCTCGGCTCACTGCAACCTCTGCCTCCTGGGTTCAAGCGATTCTCTTGCCTCAGCCTCCTGAGTAGCTGGAATTACAGGCACCCACCACCACACCTGGCTAAGTTTTGTATTTTTAGTAGAGACAGCGTTTCACCATGTTGGCCAGGCTGGTCTCAAACTCCTGACCTCAAGTGATCCACCTGTCACGGCCTCCCAAAGTGCTGGGATTATAGGTGTGAGCCACTGCGCCTGGCCCAGCACCTTATTTTAAACTGTCCATCAGAAGAAGACAAATACTGTTTGATCTCACCTACATGAGGAATCTAAAAAAGTCAAACTCATAGAAACAGAGAGTAAAATGGTGGCTTGCAGGGGCTGGGATGGGAGATATGGGGAGATGCTAAAGGGCCGCAAACCTTCAGTTACAAGATGAATCCATTCTGGAGACCGGCCAGTCAGCATGGTAAGGACAGTTCGTAACAACATACCGCATCCCTGAAATTTGCTAGGAGGGTAGATTACCACACACACAAAAATGATAACCAGGTTAGGTGACAGATCTGTTAACTAACTTAACTGTGGTCACCATTTCACAATACAGCTGACTCTTGAACAACATAGGTTTGAACTACATGGGCCCACTTACACGAATATTTTCTTTTTTTTATTTTATGTGTTTTTTTTGAGATGGAGTCTTTCTCTTCAGAGTGCCATGGCACAACCTTGGCTCACTGCAACCTCTGCCTCCCAGGTTCAAGTGACTCTCCTGCCTCAGCCTCCTGAGTAGCTGGAGGACTACAGGCACGTGCCACCACATTCGGCTAATTTTTCTATTTTTACTCGAGACGGATTTTCGCCATGTTGGCCAGGCTGGTCTCGAACTTCTGACCGCAGCTGATCCATCCGCCCTGGTCTCCCAGAGTGCTGGGATTACAGCCGTGAGCCACCGCGCCCAGCCTACAGGAAGATTTTCTTCTGCCTCTGCTACCCAAGCTAGCAAGACCAACCTCTCCTCTTCCTCCTCCTCCTACTCAGCCTAGTTAACATGAAGATGACAAGGATAAAGACCTTTGTGATGAACCACTTCCACTTCATGAATAGTAAATGTATTTTCCTTATGATTTTCTTAATAACATGTTCTTTTCTCTAGCTTACATTATTGTAAGAATATGACATATGATATGCACACAAAATATGTATTAACCATTTATGTGATTAGTAAGGCTTCTGGTCAACAGTAGGCTATTAGTAGCTTTGTGGTTTTTGCTTTTTGTTTTTTGTGTGTGTGTGTGTGTTTTGTTTTTTTTTTTGTTTTTTGTTTTTGTTTTTGTTTTTGAGACAGTCTCGCTCCATCAGCCAGGCTAAAGTGCAGTGGCGCGATCTCAGCTCACTGCAACCTCCGCCTCCGGGGTTCAAGCAAATCTCCTGCCTCAGCCTCCCAAGTATCTGGGATCAAAAGTGCGCACCACCGTGCCGGGATAATTTCTGTATTTTTAGTTTCACCATGTTGGCCAGGCTGGTCTCCAACTCGTGACCTCAGGCAATCCACCTGCCTCAGCTTCCTAAAGTGCTGCGATTACAGGCATGAGCCACTGCGCCACTGCGCCCAGCCTGCTTCAGTTAAGTTCTGCCTGGTGGGCCGGGCGCGGTGGCTCACGCCTGTAATCCCAGCACTTTGGAAGGCCGAGGCGGGTGGATCACGAGGTCAGGACAGCGAGACCATCCTGGCTAACACGGTGAAACCCCGTCTCTACCGAAAATACAAAAAATTAGCCGGGCAAGGTGGCGGGCGCCTGTACTCCCCGGTGCTCGGGAGGCTGACGCAGGAGAATGACGTGAACCCGGGAGGCGGAGCTTGCAGTGAGCTGAGATCCGGCCACCGCACTCCAGCCTGGGTCACAGAGGGAGACTCCGTCTCAAAAAAAAAAGTTCTGCCTGGTGAGTGTTCTTATCAATTCTCATTGCGTTTCCCTCACTTAATGGAGACCATGTTTTTGTGTCTGTCTCTGTCTCAATCTCGGTCTCTCTGTCTCTCTCCCTCACCCTTTGTCTCCATGAATTCCCATAGACTGAAGTTACTCCACACTGAAGTCCTAACTCCAGCGTCCACTCTCCAAGCACTGCTTCCTGACCCCCACCTCCCACTCCCACTCGTGCTCCGTTCACCTCCATCTCCCCTGCTCTGCCCTAGGAGGACCTCCCCCACCTCCTGGCCCTGTTCCCTTCCCTGCCAGATGTGGACAGCTACTAGAAGTACATGGTCCCCAGCCCCAGAAGGGCCTTCAGCACCAGCGTTCCTTCCGCTGCCATCCCACACTCCAGGGGAACAGACTGTGGCTCTTGAGATCTGTGATTAGTCAAAACTCAGGACTGGTTGCAGTGGCTCAAGCCTTTAATCCCAGCAATCTGGGAGGCCAAGGCGGGTGGATCAGCTAAGCTCAGGAGTTCGAGACCAGCCTGGCCAACATGGTGAAACCCCAACTCTACTAAAAATACAAAAATTAGCTGGGCGTGGTAGCATGCACCTGTAGTCCCAGCTACTTGGGAGGCTGAGGCAGGAGAATCGCTTGAACCCGGGAGGTGGAGGTTGCAATGAACCAAGATCGCACCACTGCACTGCAGCCTGGGTGACAGAACGAGACTCCATCTCAAAAAAAAAAAAAAAAAAAAAAACCTTTTAGGACAAATTTTCTCATGAAAAGAATTCGTGGGCGACAGAGCATGATGCCATCTCAAAAGAAAAACATTTGTATATGTGACCTTGAAAGTCAAGTGACAGTAGGCAGACAGCAGTTTATGAGCCATAAGGCATCTCAGCCCCATCAATAATTAAAGAGTATACTTCAGACACCAAAATAGATACAGAGACCAGTGTCATTGGGAGCTGGAATTTTGTGTGTGGTTTGTGATAAATTTGGTGGACAAAATTTTCCTTTAAAGTCATAAAGTCCCATGAAGTCTCAGTCTCAAGGTCAGGAATCTTGGTATCCTAATTTTCTGTATCAAGCTGTGGGGGATGTGGCATCCTGTTCTTACACGCATTGTTCTGCCAGCAAAAATCCAGTCTTAGCAAACAGTCTTGAAACACAAAATATTTCTTTCTCTTTCTTATTTTTTTGAGACAGTCTTGCTCTGTCTCTGATATTACGATGGCCATACTTAAAAATAAAATAATAAAACATTCTTACGCTATAGGTTTGACTTTTGTTCATAGTGTCACATCTCTGTTACCCCACTTAAAAGAAATAGAAGTTGCAAAAAAAAAAGAAAAAGAAAAGAGAAAGGTGAATGCAGCCAAGCGCAGTGGGAGGCCAAGGCAGGCGGATCACCTGAGGTCAGGAGTTTGAGACCAGCCTGGCCAACATGGTGAAACCCCTTCTCTACTAAAAATACAAAACTTAGCTGGGCCCACCTGTAATCCCAGCTACTTGGGAGGCTGAGGCAGGAGAATCCCTTGAGCCTGGGAGGCAGAGGTTGCAGTGTGCTGAGATCGGGCCACTGCACTCCAGCCTGGGCGACAGAGTAAGACTCCATCTCAAAAAATAAAAAAAGAAAGAAAGAAAGAAAAGAAACAGATGAATGGAAACTACCCCAATCCAGTTCTGGCAGGACTGTCAATGGCCTGGATCCTTCAGAAATGAAGGTTTGGGTCACACCACAAGGCTAGAAGTCACCAGCTGAGATTTTTGCTGAGGACCAAGAGAGTGGAAGGAGTAGCGGAAGAAGCTATATAAACACCAGCTAGAGCCACATGGTTACTGGAAACAAACAAAAAACAAGACAAAACAATTTAAGGCCTATAGTTAGTAGAGTATGTTTTCCTTGCCTTGAAATATATGATATTTCCCTTTCTCATTCCCCTCCTCCTTTTTTTTTTTTGGTAGGAGGACAGAGTCTCGCTCTGTCACCTAGGCTAAAGTGCAGTGACATGATCTCAGCTCACTGCAACCTCCATCTCCCAGGTTAAGCAATTATCATGCCTCAGCCTCCTGATTAGCTGGGATTACAGGTGTGCGCCATCATGCCCAGCTAATTTTTATTATTTTTTATTTTTTTATATTTTTAGGTAGAGACAGGGTTTTACCATGTTGACCAGGCTGGTCTCAAACCCTTGAGCTCAGGTGATCCATCTGCCTCGGTCCAAAGTGCTGGGATTACAGGCGTGAGCCACCGCGGTTCCCTTCTTATCTAACATAAGATATACTGACAGTAGTTAACCTCATATCTCGACGTTTAAGTTATAGGATATCAAAGGTGGATTGTGACTCGGCTACAAGAGGAATGACCTACAGCTGGTAAAGTGATACCCAGGATTGTGCATCCTCTTTCGAGGAAAAGGCCGTGCATGTTTGGCTTCTATGAGGGTTAGTTGCATCGTGTTAGGTGAAAACATGATTCTGCCACTGTTTTCATTTGGAACTTAAGGGTGGGGAAAAGAGGTGACTAGGCAGGCCAAGGTGACGAAGGGGTGGAGTCTGACAGATTGCAACTTTTCATCTTGGCACCAGCACCCCAGTCTACAGCTGGGAAATCCATTGCCTGCATGGTCTGGACGTTAGGGTCGGCCAAGAGCTGAACTCGTGTAAGATTTGAAAGGGTGAAAGGGAAACCAAAGCCCTTACTCTTGGAAGGTCCTTTTGGTGGGATTCTTCCTAATTTTAAGCCCCACCAACCAACAGTGGACTCAGCCCAGTGCAGAGGGCGGGACTGCAGTTCCCAAAAACCGTGGCTTATGCAGAACTCCTCTTCACGCACCCAGCTTCCAGAATGTTCCCACAAGCTCTGCTCTCACCAGCTGCACCTGTGTTTCTGGCTGTCATGGTTAGAGGCTTTCGACACCCCCATTCCAGACTTTAATTTCCTACCTTAAACCTAATTCCTCTAGTAAGCCCCGTGTTCCCATAAAACATTTTTATTTTATTTTATTTTATTTTATTTTATTTTATTTATTTTATTTTATTTTATTTTATTTTATTTTATTTTATTTTATTTTTTTATTTTATTTTATTTTATTTATTTTATTTTTTATTATTTTATTTAGGGACAGAGTCTTGCTCTGTCGCCCAGGCTGGAGTGCAATGGTGCAATCTCAGCTCACTGCAACCTCCGCCTCCCAGGTTCAAGTGATTCTCCTGCCTCAGCCTCCTGAGTAGCTGTGATTACAGGCAGGCGCCACCACGCCTGGTTAATTTTTATTTTTAGTAGAGATGGATTTTCACCATGTTGGCTAGGCTGGTCTCGAACTCCTGACTTCAAGTGATCCGCATGCCTCGGCCTCCCAAAGTTCTGGGATTACAGGTGTGAGCCACTGCGCCTGGCCCATAAAACATAATTAAATAGTAAAGAGGCCAAAGAGATGAACAAACAGTTCACAAAAAAGGAACTACAGATGGTTCTTAGACAAATGAAAAGATACTCAACCCCATTTATTACCACAAAGCAGATGAAAATTTCCTCAAGACACGTTTTTCATCTGTCAAACTGGCAAAAATCCATAGGTTTCCTGGCACCCTCTGAGGACAAGGCTGTGGGGAAGGTATCTTCCTACAATGAGGGTGAAACGTCCATGAAAGAACCCTACAGAGGGTGCAGTTAGCAATAGATACAACGTTTACGTAACTGAATGAGTGACTTCAGCAATCCAACTTTGCTTTTCTATTCTACAGATATGCATACCAGCACATGCGTGTAAAAGGTATCTATCTGTTTAAGGATTTTTTTTTTTTTTTTTGAGAGGAGTCTTGCTGTGTCGCCCAGGCTGGAGTGCAGTGGCGCAACCTCAGCTCACTGCAACCTCCCTCTCCCAGGTTCAAGTGATTCTCCTGCCTCAGCCTCCTGAGTAGCTGGGATCACAGGCACGCGCCATCATGCCCGGCTATTTTTTTGTATTTTTAGTAGAGATGGGGTTTCGCCATGTTGGTCAGGCTGATCTTAAAACGCCTGACCTCAGGTGATCCACCCGCCTCAGCCTCCCAAAGTGCTGGGATTACAGGTGTGAGCCACTGCACCCAGCCTCAAGGATGTTTACTGTAGTATTGTTTGCAGTAGTAAAAACCAAGAAATAATGTAACAATTGTCAAAAGGTAAATAAATTCAGTTGGGCGGGGTAGCACACATTGTTGTTACAGCTACCTGGGAGGCCAAGGTGGGAAGATGGCTTGAGCCTAGGAGCTCAAGGCCAGCCTGGGCAACAGAGCAAGGCCCTGCTTCTTTTTTAAAAAGTTAAATAAATTGGCTGGGCATGGTGGCCCCCGCCTGTAATCCCAGCACTTTGGAAGGCTGAGGCAGGTGAATCACCTGAGCTCAGGAGTTCGAGACCAGCCTGGGCAACATGGAGAAACCCCGTCCCTACTAAAAATAAAAAAAATTAGCCAGGTGTGGTGGCAGGCGCCTGTAGTCCCAGCTACTTCAGAGGCTGAGGCACAAGAATCGCTTGAACCCGGGAGGCGGAGGTTGCAGTGAGCTGAGATTGCACCATTGCATTCCAGCCTGGGCAACAGAGCGAGACGGTCTCAAAAAAAAAAAAAAAAAAAAAAAGTTAAATAAATTAAGATGTGTTCATATACTATAATATTACACAGCTGTGAAAAAGAATGAAAGTAAGAACGCTGTTTTGCATTGATATGGAAAGATATCGCCATGTGCAAAGAAAAAGATGAACTATACACGGGGTGTGCAGTTTTTTGTAGCAAAGAAAGAAAAAGAAAATCTATAATTTGTGTTTGTTAGTGTCTGCATGAATCATTTCTAAAATGAGGCCAATGAGAGAGTGGGAATTGGCAGAAACACTACATGAGGGTAAAGACGGAAGAGAGTTTCTTTGTATACCACTTTTGTTTTGTTTTTTGTTTGAGACGAGTCTAGCTCTGTCGCCCAGGCTGGAGTGCAGTGGCCGGATCTCAGCTCACTGCAAGCTCCGCCTCCCGGGTTCACGCCTTTCTCCTGCCTCAGTCCCCCGAGTAGCTGGGACTACAGGCGCCCGCCACCTCGCCCGGC
>NC_045454.1:24664055-24665095 GCF_002776525.5 Piliocolobus tephrosceles | reverse complement strand
CGCCACCTCGCCCGGCTAGTTTTTTGTATTTTTTTTTTTTTTTTTTTAGTAGAGACGGGGTTTCACCGTGTTAGCCAGGATGGCCTCTATCTCTTGACCTCGTGATCCGCCCGCCTCCGCCTCCCAAAGTGCTGGGATTACAGGCATGAGCCACCACCGCGCCCGGGCATGTTTTGTTTTGTTTTTAAGACAGGGTTTCGCTCTGTCACCCAGGATGGAGTGCAGTGGCATGATCTCAGCTCACTGCAACCTCCTGGGTTCAAGTGATCTTCCCACTTCAGCCCCCAAGTAGCTGGGACTACAGGCGTGAGCCACCATGCCGAACTAATTTTCTTATTTTTTGTAGAGACAGGGTTTCGCCATGTTTTCAGGCTGGTCTCAAACTCCTCAGCTCAAGCCATCTGCCTGCCTCGGCCTCCCAAAGTGCTGAGATTAGAGACACGAGCCATTGTGCTCGGCTCTATACCATTTTTTAAATTATGTGAATATATTTCTATTCAAAAGTTAAATGTGCACAAAATCTAACTAGGTGTTGATTTAAGAAAAGCAAGTCTTACTACAATCATATTGACATTCGTTCAAAAAGTTAATTGCAGCCAGGTGTGGTGGCTCAAGCTGTAATCCCAGCACTTTGAGAGGCGAAGGTGGGAGGATCATTTGAGGTCAGGAGTTCAAGACCAACCTGTGCAACATAGCAAGACCCTGTCTCTATAAAAAATTTTAAAATTATCTGGGCATGGTGACACATGCTTCTAGTCCCAGTTACTCTTGGGAGGCTGAGGCTGGAGAATCCCTTGAACCCAGAAGTTTGAGCCTACAGTGAGCTATGATTGTGTCACTGTACTCCAGCCTGGGCCACAGAGTGAGACCCTATCTCTAAAACATAAAAGATCCTTTAAAAAAAAAATAGGCTGGGCGCGGTGGCTTAAGCCTGTAATCCCAGCACTTTGGGAGGCCGAGACCAGTGGATCACGAGGTCAGGAGATCAAGACTATCCTGGCTAACACGGTGAAACCCCGTCTCTACTAAAAAAAAAAAAA
>NC_045454.1:24632829-24663955 GCF_002776525.5 Piliocolobus tephrosceles | reverse complement strand
GAGAATGGCGTAAACCCGGGGGCGGAGCTTGCAGTGAGCTGAGATCGGGCCACTGCACTCCAGCCCGGGGGACAGAGCGAGACTCCGTCTCAAAAAAAAAAAATAATAATAATAATGAACTGGTCATTACCTTGGCCATAGGGAGATATCCCCCAAGGAGTCAGTTCATGAATTATTATTATTATTATTATTATTATTATTATTTTATTATACTTTAAGTTCTAGGGTACATGTGCATAACGTGCAGGTTTGTTACATGTGTATACATGTGCCGTGTTGGTGTGCTGCACCCATCAACTCGACAGCACCCATCGATTCATCATTTATATCAGGTATAACTCCCAATGCAATCCCTCCCCCCCACCCATGATAGGCCCCGGTGTGTGATGTTCCCCTTCCCGAGTCCAATTGATCTCATTGTTCAGTTCCCACCTATGAGTGAGAACATGCGGTGTTTGGTTTTCTGTTCTTGTGATAGTTTGCTAAGAATGATGGTTTCCACCTGCATCCATGTCCCTACAAAGGACGCAAATTCATCCTTTTTTTATGGCTGCATAGTATTCCATGGTGTATATGTGCCACATTTTCTTAATCCAGTCTGTCACAGACGGACATTTGGATTGATTCCAAGTCTTTGCTATTGTGAATAGTGCCGCAATAAACATAAGTGTGCATGTGTCTTCATAGCAGCATGATTTATAATCCTTTGGGTATATACCCAGTAGTTGGATGGCTGGGTCATATGGTACATCTAGTTCTAGATCCTTGAGGAATTGCCATACTGTTTTCCATAATGGTTGAACTAGTTTACAATCCCACCAACAGTGTAAAAGTGTTCCTATTTCTCCACATCCTCTCCAACACCTGTTGTTTCCTGACTTTTTAATGATTGTCATTCTAACTGGTGTGAGATGGTATCTCATTGTGGTTTTGATTTGCATTTCTCTGATGGCCAGTGATGATGAGCATTTTTTCATGTGTCTATTGGCTGTATGAATGTCTTCTTTTGAGAAATGTCTCTTCATATCCTTTGCCCACTTTTCGATGGGGTTGTTTGTTTTTTTCTTGTATACTTGTTTGAGTTCTTTGTAGATTCTGGATATTAGCCCTTTGTCAGATGAGTAGATTGCAAAAATTTTCTCCCATTCTGTAGGTTGCCTGTTCACTCTGATGGTAGTTTCTTTTGCTGTGCAGAAGCTCTTTAGTTTAATTAGATCCCATTTGTCAATTTTGGCTTTTGTTGCCGTTGCTTTTGGTGTTTTAGACATGAAGTCCTTGCCCATGCTTATGTCCTGAATGGTACTACCTAGGTTTTCTTCTAGGGTTTTTATGGTATTAGGTCTAACATTTAAGTCTCTAATCCATCTTGAATTAATCTTCATATAAGGAGTAAGGAAAGGATCCAGTTTCAGCTTTCTACTTATGGCTAGCCAATTTTCCCATCACCATTTATTAAATAGGGAATCCTTTCCCCATTTCTTGTTTCTCTCAGGTTTGTCAAAGATCAGATGGCTGTAGATGTGTGGTATTATTTCTGAGGACTCTGTTCTGTTCCATTGGTCTATAGCTCTGTTTTGGTACCAGTACCATGCTGTTTTGGTTACTGTAGCCTTGTAGTATAGTTTGAAGTCAGGTAGTGTGACGCCTCCAGCTTTGTCCTTTTGACTTAGGATTGTCTTGGCAATGCGGGCTCTTTTTTGGTTCCATATGAACTTTAAAGCAGTTTTTTCCAATTCTGTGAAGAAAGTCATTGGTAGCTTGATGGGGATGGCATTGAATCTATAAATAACCTTGGGCAGTATGGCCATTTTCACAATATTGATTCTTCTTATCCATGAGCATGGTATGTTCTTCCATTTGTTTGTGTCCTCTTTTATTTCACTGAGCAGTGGTTTGTAGTTCTCCTTGAGGAGGTCCTTTACATCCCTTGTAAGTTGGATTCCTAGGTATTTTATTCTCTTTGAAGCAATTGTGAATGGAAGTTCATTCCTGATTTGGCTCTCTGCTTGTCTGTTACTGGTGTATAAGAATGCTTGTGATTTTTGCACATTAATTTTGTATCCTGAGACTTTGCTGAAGTTGCTTATCAGCTTAAGGAGATTTGGGGCTGAGACTATGGGGTTTTCTAAATATACAATCATGTCATCTGCAAACAGGGACAATTTGACTTCTTCTTTTCCTAACTGAATACCCTTGATTTCTTTCTCTTGCCTGATTGCCCTAGCCAGAACTTCCAACACCATGTTGAATAGGAGTGGTGAGAGAGGGCATCCCTGTCTTGTGCCAGTTTTCAAAGGGAATTTTTCCAGTTTTTGCCCATTCAGTGTGATATTGGCTGTGGGTTTGTCATAAATAGCTCTTATTATTTTGAGGTACGTTCCATCAATACCGAATTTATTGAGGGTTTTTAGCATGAAGGGCTGTTGAATTTTGTCAAAAGCCTTTTCTGCATCTATTGAGATAATCATGTGGTTCTTATCTTTGGTTCTGTTTATATGCTGGATTACGTTTATTGATTTGCGAATGTTGAACCAGCCTTGCATCTCAGGGATGAAGCCCACTTGATCATGGTGGATAAGCTTTTTGATGTGCTGCTGAATCCAGTTTGCAGTATTTTATTGAGGATTTTTGCATCGATGTTCATCAGGGAGATTGGTCTAAAATTCTCTTTTTTTGTTGTGTCTCTGCGAGGCTTTGGTATCAGGATGATGTTGGCCTCATAAAATGAGTTAGGGAGGATTCCCTCTTTTTCTATTGATTGGAATAGTTTCAGAAGGAATGGTACCAGTTCCTCCTTATACCTCTGATAGAATTCAGCTGTGAATCCATCTGGTCCTGGACTCTTTTTGGATGGTAGGCTATTAATTATTGCCTCAATTTCAGAGCCTGCTATTGGTCTATTCAGGGATTCAACTTCTTCCTGGTTTAGTCTTGGAAGAGTGGAAGTGTCCAGGAAATTATCCATTTCTTCTAGATTTTCTAGTTGATTTGCGTAGAGGTGTTTATAGTATTCTCTGATGGGAGTTTGTATTTCTGTGGGGTCGGTGGTGATATCCCCTTTATCATTTTTTATTGCGTCTATTTGATTCCTCTCTCTTTTCTTCTTTATTACTCTTGCTAGCGGTCTGTCAATTTTGTTGATCTTTTCAAAAAACCAACTCCTGGATTCATTGATTTTTTGGAGGGTTTTTTTGTGTCTCTATCTCCTTCAGTTCTGCTCTGATCTTAGTTATTTCTTGCCTTCTGCTAGCTTTTGAATGTGTTTGCTCTTGACTCTCTAGTTGTTTTAATTGTGATGTTAGAGTGTCAATTTTAGATCTTTCCAGCTTTCTCTTGTGGGCATTTAGTGCTATAAATTTCCCTCTACATACTGCTTTAAATGTGTCCCAGAGATTCTGGTATGTTGTATCTTTGTTCTCATTGGTTTCAAAGACCATCTTTATTTCTGCCTTCATTTTGTTATGTAGCCAGTAGTCATTCAGGAGCAGGTTGTTCAGTTTCCATGTAGTTGAGCGGTTTTGATTGAGTTTCTTAGTCCTGAGTTCTAGTTGGATTGCACTGTGGTCTGAGAGACAGTTTGTTATAATTTCTGTTCTTTTACATTTGCTAATGAGTGCTTTACTTCCAATTATGTGTTCAATTTTGGAATAAGTGTGATGTGGTGCTGAGAAGAATGTATATTCTGTTGATTTGGGGTGGAGAATTCTATAGATGTCTATTAGGTCCGCTTGGTGCAGAGATGAGTTCAATTCCTGGATATCCTTGTTAACTTTCTGTCTCGTTGATCTGTCTAATGTTGACAGTGGAGTGTTGAAGTCTCCCATTATTATTGTATGGGAGTCTAAGTCTCTTTGTAAGTCTCTAAGGACTTGCTTTATGAATCTGGGTGCTCCTGTATTAGGTGCATATATATTTAGGATAGTTAGCTCTTCCTGTTGGATTGATCCCTTTACCATTATGTAATGGCCTTCTTTGTCTCTTTTGATCTTTGATGGTTTAAAGTCTGTTTTATCAGAGACTAGGATTGCAACCCCTGCTTTTTTTTGTTCTCCATTTGCTTGGTAGATCTTCCTCCATCCCTTTATTTTGAGCCTATGTATGTCTCTGCATGTGAGATGGGTCTCCTGAATACAGCAGACTGATGGGTCTTGACTCTTTATCCAGTTTGCCAGTCTGTGTCTTTTAATTGGAGCATTTAGTCCATTAACATTTAAGGTTAATATTGTTATGTGTGAACTTGATCCTGCCATTATGATATTAACTGGTTATTTTGCTTGTTATTTGATGCAGTTTCTTCCTAGCCTCGATGGTCTTTACATTTTGGCATGTTTTTGCAATGGCTGGTACCGGTTGTTCCTTTTCATGTTTAGGGCTTCCTTCAGGGTCTCTTGTAAGGCAGGCCTGGTGGTGACAAAATCTCTAAGCATTTGCTTATCTGTAAAGGATTTTATTTCTCCTTCACTTATGAAACTTAGTTTGGCTGGATATGAAATTCTGGGTTGAAAATTCTTTTCTTTAAGAATGTTGAATATTGGCCCCCACTCTCTTCTGGCTTGTAGAGTTTCTGCCGAGAGATCTGCTGTCAGTCTGATGGGCTTCCCTTTGTGGGTAACCCGACCTCTGGCTGCCCTTAAGATTTTTTCCTTCATTTCAACTTTGATGAATCTTACAATTACGTGTCTTGGAGTTGCTCTTCTCGAGGAGTATCTGTGGTGTTCTGTGTATTTCCTGAATTTGAATGTTGGCCTGCCCTACTAGGTTGGGGAAGTTCTCCTGGATGATATCCTGAAGCGTGTTTTCCAACTTGGTTCCATTTTCCACCTCACTTTCAGGCACCCCAATCAGACGTAGATCTGGTCTTTTTACATAATCCCATACTTCTTGCAGGCTTTGTTCATTTCTTTTTCTTCTTTTTTCTTTTGGTTTCTCTTCTCGCTTCATTTCATTCATTTGATCCTCAATCGCTGATACTCTTTCTTCCAGTTGATCCAGTCGGTTACTGAAGCTTGTGCATTTGTCACATATGTCTCGTGTCATGGTTTTTATCTCTGTCATTTCGTTTATGACCTTCTCTGCAGTAATTAGTCTAGCTGTCAATTCTTCCACTCTTTTTTCAAGATTTTTAGTTTCTCTGCGCTGGGTACGTAATTCCTCCTTTAGCTCTGAGAAGTTTGATGGACTGAAGCCTTCTTCTCTCATCTCATCAAAGTCATTCTCTGACCAGCTTTGATCCATTGCTGGCGATGGGCTGCACCCCTTTGCCAGGGGAGATGCACTCTTATTTTTTGAATTTCCAGCTTTTCTGCCCTGCTTTTTCCCCATCTTTGTGGTTTTATCTGCCTCTGGTCTTTGATGATGGTGACGTACTGATGGGGTTTTGGTATAGGTGTCCTTCCTGTTTGATAGTTTTCCTTCTAACAGTCAGGACCCTCAGCTGTAGGTCTGTTGGAGATTGCTTGAGGTCCCTCCAGACCCTGTTTGCCTGGGTATCAGCAGCAGAGTTTGCAGAAGATAGAATATTGCTGAACAGCGAGTGTACCTGTCTGATTCTTACTTTGGAAGCTTCCTCTCAGGGGTGTACTCCACCCTGTGAGGTGTGGGGTGTCAGACTGCCCCTAGTGGGGGATGTCTCCCAGTTAGGCTACTCAGGGGTCAGGGACCCACTTGAGCAGGCAGTCTGTCCCTTCTCAGATCTCAGCCTCCGTGTTGGGAGATCCACTGCTCTCTGCAAAGCTGTCAGACAGTCGTTTGCGTCTGCACGGTTTTCTGCTGCTTTTTTTGTTGTTGTTATTTAGCTGTGCCCTGTCCCCAGAGGTGGAGTCTACAGAGACAGGCAGGTTTCCTTGAGCTGCTGTGAGCTCCACCCAGTTCAAGCTTCCCAGCAGCTTTGTTTACCTACTAAAGCCTCAGCAATGGCGGGTGCCCCTCCCCAGCCTCGCTGCTGCCTTGTGGTTAGATCGCAGACTGCTGTGCTAGCGATGAGGGAGGCTCTGTGGCCGTGGGACCCTCCCGGCCAAGTGTGGGTATAATCTCCTGGTGTGCCCGTTTGCTTAAAGTGCAGTATTGTGGTGGGAATTACCCGATTTTCCAGGTGTTGTGTGTCTCAGTTCCCCTGGCTAGGAAAAGGGATTCCCTTCCCCCTTGCGCTTCCCAGGTGAGGCAATGCCTCACCCTGCTTCAGCTCTGGCTGGTCGGGCTGCAGCAGCTGACCAGCACCGACTGGCCGGCACTCCCTAGTGAGATGACCCCAGTACCTCAGTTGAAAATGCAGAAATCACCGGTCTTCTGTGTCGCTCGCGTTGGGAGTTGGAGACTGGAGCTGTTCCTATTCGGCCATCTTGCTCCGCCCCCAGTTCATGAATTATTAAGTGGCCTAAGATTTGCATCATCCTGACAGGTAAAAGGACCAAATTTACTTGACTATCAAACAATTTTAGAATATTTTTTAAAAATTACAGTTTGCAACAACTGGAGCTGTACTCCTATGTTTTTTTCCCCCAAATATATATATATATGGATATATATGGATATATATATATGTATATGGAAACAGATCTTGCTCTGTCACCCAGGCTGAAGTGCAGTGGTGCAATCACAGCTCACTGCAACATCCAACTCCTGGGCTCAAGCGATCCTCACACCTCAGTCTCCCAAAGTGCTGGGATTATAGGTATACACCACCATGCCCAGCCTCAAACTATTTTTTATTTAATGTGTTATAATGCATTACTGTCATAATTCCTCATGCTCAACGTGTCCCAGTGGGAATGCCCCTGAGCTAGCTCCTGTGTCCCTCAGACATATTCCCATCAATCATGGGACATGTCCTTGCATTTAAAAATAAGATGTTGCAGGCTCAGTGTGTACATTTCTTGCTCCAGACCTGGAATCCACCATTTTCCATGAAGCCTTGGTTCCTTCTAGTAGGGAATGGTACTTAGAGACCACAGTCTGCGCACCAGGGGGTTTTATGGCTTCCGGGCCCTTTTTACTTACTCATTCTGATAAATAACTGGTCTTGGCTCTTCAAACATCTCTCAACCATTTCTCTTTTCCTTTCCTCCTCCTTTGGGCATCAAATTTTTGACAAAACATTGGAAGCTCTGAAGACTAGAAACTGTGAACCTTAATGGTACAACCTTTGAAATGAGACAACTTCATTTATTTCCCAGCACTCCCCACTCCCAAGTTGAAATGGGTTGCAACCAGGCTATTTTAAGGACTGCTTATAAAGAAAGGAACCATAGGCAGTAGTCTCACATTCAGATCTTTTTCTGGGAAGGGAGGGAAGAAGAGGAGGAATTTCATCTAATACAAATATCATTTGCATTTTAAAAGTCTATGTCTAATTGCTACTTACAGCTATAGTAAAAATTGATTTAATACACTATAATTGTATGGTTTGAATATGTAATCAGAAATGCAAAGCTTGATGTCTTCGATTTTAATTTTCATAACTAAAACCTCTCTGTTCACATATTTCAGTAGTTTCTGGGCTGAAACACATTTTCTAATTAATGATCAAGATGTGCACAATAGTTCAAACCTTTTCAGGATTTGGACCACCCTAAATAATGCATTTTATTCCCCTTCGTAATCATGTTTGTCCCTTTATTGAACTGGTCATTACCTTGGCCATAGGGAGATATCACCCAGGGAGTAAGTTTGTGAATTATTAAGTGGCCTAAGATTTGCATCATCCTGACAGGTAAAAGGGCCAAATTTACTTGACTATCAAACAGTTTTAGAAGATTTTTTTAAAATTACAGTTTGCAACAACTGGAGCTATAATCCTGTTTTTTTTGTTTGTTTGTTTTTTAGATGGAGTCTCGCTCTGTCACCTAGGCTGGGGTGCAGTGGCACGATCTCAGCTCACTGCCACCTCTGCCTCCCAGGTTCAAGCGATTCTTCTGCCTCAGCCTCCCAAGTAGCTGGGACTACAGGCATGCGCCTCCATGCCTGGCTAATTTTTGTATTTTAGTAGAGACAAGGTTTCACCATCTTGGTCAGGCTGGTCTGGTCTTGAACTCCTGACCTCGTGATCCACCTGTCTCAGCCTCCCAAAGTGCTGGGATTATAGGCGTGAGCCACCGTGCCCGGCCAATCATGACATTTTTAACACATCTCTCTCTCTCTCACACACACACACACTGTAGAGGATATCTGCTGTTTTGGCCCACCCAGGATCCAGGTCCCTTTCCTCTGGCCACAGATCCTCTCTGGAGGATTGTGGGTCTCCAGGAGTTGGGTGAGACTCAGGTGAAGTCAATCCGTGTTGTTAAGTTTTGAAGAGAAGGCAAGGGTTAAAGAAAGACAGAGGAGAGAGAGAGAGAGGCGGCTCTACAGCAACGCAGGTTTTATGTCCAGAACAAGATCTGTGGAGATGGGGGACCAGCTTAATGCCAGAGCGCACTGCCAGTTAAAGGCTGGGGTAATTTACAGGTCTGGCCAGGGAGAAGGGGGATCGGGATAGTACGGCTTGCTGCCCAGGAGGATACTGATAAGTTGTTTCTATGATCAGGTTTGGCCCTTTTTCTGGTGGGATGTTTTCCACGCTGGTCCTGGAAAACAAAAATTTTTAATGCCATTTAAATTAGGATCAAAGAGGCCAGGCACGGTGGCTCATGCCTGTAATCCAGGCACTTTGGGAGGCGGGCGGATCACGAGGTCAGGAGATGGAGACCATCCTGGCTAACACCATGAAACCCCATCTCTACTAAAAATACAAAACATTAGCCGGGCATGGTGGTGGGCGCCTGTAGTCCCAGCTACTTGGGAGGCTGAGGCAGGAGAATGGTGTGAACCTGGGAGGCGGAGCTTGCAGTGAGCAGAGATCACGCCACTGCACTCCAGCCTGGGAGACAGAGCGAGACTCCATCTCAAAAACAAACAAACAAAAAAAATTAGAATCAAAGATAATCTATAGGCCAGATGCAGTGGCTCATGCCTATAATCCCAGTAGTTTGGAAGGCCAAGGCAGGAGGATCGTTTGAGACCAGGAGTTCAAGACTAACCTGTGCAACATATTGAGACCCCATCTCTACAAAAAATGAAAAAATTGGCTGGGTGTTGTGGTGCACACCTGTAGTCCTGGTTACTTAGGAAGCTGAGTTAGGAGGATTGCTTGAGCCCAGGAGTTCAGAGGCTGCAGTAAGCTGTGATTGCACCACTGCACTCCAGCCTGGGAGAAAGAGGAAGATCCTGCCTCTAAACAGAAATTTAATTAGATAAAGTTACAACTAAATATATTAAAAACAAACATAAATGTAATAAATACCCAGATCTTCTTTTCCCCATCATCTACCATATTTTGACTTTGAGGTTACTTGCAGCTGTTGTGTCTGTATGGTAGAAATGCTATAAAATGGTGCCATCTCTTCCTAGATCCACATTGGGTAACTTCATATTACAGCTGAAAATCTGCCGTGGTGGGAGTTTTGAAAATGGATAAATGCTACAAACCAGGCTTGAAAATATTTTTTTTTAATTGCATAGATCTCTGTAATCCTAGCACTTTGGGAGGCCAAGGCGGGCGGATTGCCTGAGCTCAGGAGTTTGAGACCAGCCTGAGCAACATGGTGAAACCCGTCTCTACTGAAATATAAAATACTAGCTGGACATGGCAGCGCGCGTCTGTAGTCCCAGCTTCTGGAGGCTGAGGCAGGAGAACTGCTTGAACCTGGGAGGTGGAGGTTGCAGTGAGCTGAGATCGGGCCACTGCACTGCAGCCTGGGCGACAGAGCGAGACTTCATCCCCCCACAAAAAATAAAATTGCATAGATTTAAGGAAGTGGTGGGAAAAAATGTTAATGTCAATTAAACTTAAAAGTGAATAGTATTTATAGCCTTTACATTATGCATAGCACAGACAACTGAGAAAATAGTCTTCTGATATTCAAAAATTATTTGATTCAGCAAAGAAGTTGCTCATGTCATTGACAAACAAGTGATGTACCGACATATGTCTTATTTCACTTTCATCTTACTACGTAAATAAAAATAGCAATCAGCATTTATGTCAGAAGTATACTAGTTGATTGCAATCATTGGTTGGCTGTAGATATAAGACTTCAGCAAAAATCAACATAAACTTTTTGTTATAACCAACTGGCTATATGAAATTTACAATAAAGAATATCATATATTTTATTATTATTATTATTATTTTATTTTATTATTTTTTTTTTGAGACGGAGTCTCGCTCTGTCGCCCACGCTGGAGTGCAGTGGCCGGATCTCAGCTCACTGCAAGCTCCGCCTCCCGGGTTTACACCATTCTCCTGCCTCAGCCTCCCGAGTAGCTGGGACTACAGGTGCCCGCCACCTCGCCCAGCTAGTTTTTTGTATTTTTTTAGTGGAGACGGGGTTTCACCGTGTTAGCCAGGATGGTCTCGATCTCCTGACCTCGTGATCCGCCCGTCTCGGCCTCCCAAAGTGCTGGGATTACAGGCATATATTTTATTATTATGTATAAGTCATATAATGGATTCTTTTTTTTTTTTTTTTTGAGACGGAGTTTCATTCTTGTTGCTCAGGCTGGAGTGCAATGACTTGGTCTCCACTCACTGCAACCTCCACCTCCTGGGTTCAAGCGATTCTCCTGCCTCAGCCTCCCAAGTAGCTGGGATTGCAGGCGTGCGCCACCATGCCTGGCCTAATGCATTCTTTAGTATCGGTAAAATTTATAAAATGTTGATATATTAAATAATACTTCTCTACCCAGGTCCAGAAAAAAAGGTAAAAGCCAAAAATAATTATATAAATAAAAGTTAAATATACAACATTTTTTCCAGTCTTCTGATAAATATTTATCAGCATCCAGCATACTAAGTGGGCACAAGGCAACCTTTTGGGTGATGGAAATGATCTGTATATTGACCGGACTGATGGTTTCATGGTATATACGTTCGTTAAAATTCATAGAACTATGCACTTAAAATGTATGCATTTTATTACATGTAAATTATACCTCAGTAAATTTGATGTTTTAAAGAAAACATAAAATTGGCCAGGCACAGTGGCTCATGCCTGTAATCCCAGCACTTTGGGGGGCCGAGGCGAGCAGATCACAAGGTCAGGAGTTCGAGACCAGCCTGACCAACATGCTGAAACCCCGTCTCTACTATAAATACAAAAATTAGCCGGGCATGGTGGTGGGCGCCTGTAATCCCAGCTACTCAGGAGGCTGAGGCAGAAGAATCACTTGAACCTGGGAGGCAGAGGTTGCAGTGTACCAAGATCGCGCCACTGCACTCCAGCCTGGGCGACCCAGTGGGACTCTGACTCAAAAAACAAAAAGCGGAGGGTGGGGGATTACAGTATTTTGTTTGTTTGTGTATTTATTTTGAACTTCATTTAAGCCTAGAGAAGGCAAAAGTCACAGACGCCTCTCCAACAACCTTCCGGCTCCATAGCTGATGCATGGCTAGAGCTCTGGGCCTCTGTTTCTCATCTTCTGCCAATATCCAGGAGATCGTTCCTCTGTTAAAATAACAGCTGAGATTAATAGCTTTTGCAGTTATTATTGGTGACAGTAAAGGAAATGTGTGATTTGCATTTTTTTTTTTTTTTTTTTATTGAGACAGGATCTCACTCTGTCACCCAGGCAGGAGTGCAGCAACCATGGCTCACTGCAGCCTCGACCTCCCAGGGCTCAAGGGATCCTCCTGCCTCAGCCTTCCAAGTAGCTGAGATTACAGGTGTGCAATACTATGCCTGGATAATTTTTGTATTTTATTTATTTTGTAGAGACAGGGTCTTGCACTGTCACCCAGGCTGGAATGTAGTGACGCAACCACTGCTCACTGCAGCTTTGACCTCCCCAAGATCACGCCATCCTCCCACCTCAGCCCCTCCGAGTAGCTGGGATTGACTACAGGCATTCACCGCCATGCCTAATTTTTGTATTTTTTATTTACTTAGTTTTTTCTGTAGAGACAGTGGTCTCACTATATTGCCCAGGCTAGTCTTGAACTCCTGGGCTCAAGCGATCCTCCTACCCCATCCTCCCAAAGTGCTGAGACCACAGGCATGAGCCATCGCACCTGGTCTGAATTTGTGCTTTTAAAAGCCTAAGTATTTGGTGAATTTTCCACAGAGATGTCCTTCTGCCCTTAGCTCTTCTGTGCAGGAGGTGAGTCCATTCACTCTGGAGGCATGTCTTCGCCACTATCTGAGAACGAAAGCCAAGTCTGAAAGTTAAAGTCACGAATATAGAGGGAAAGTCACATATGTGGACATTCTGTCTTAATGAAGTTCAGCATTCACAGAGCATTTGGAAACATTAAAACCTTCATTTTTTCATCCAGATATGTTACAATATGTTATGTTACAATCATATCATTCTCTTTACGTATGTACGTCTGTATATGATATATATGTCGTATTCATATGTGATGTATATGATATATATCATATATACATGCTTTTATATCAAGACAAATGCTTGTTAAGGACAAATTGGTTTTACTTATTTTTGTGAATTAAAATCCTACCACTAGACTTGCCTTTAGCACCCTAAGTCAAGTGGCTTGGTGTTCAATATCAGTTAATACCAGTTACCAATCAGCAGGCACTTATGGAGTAGTGATTACGTGTTTGTGACGCCTGCCTTTCTGTAAAGATGGGCATTTATTGCTTTGAGTTTCTTTCTTTCTTTTTTTTTTTTTTTTGAGACGGAGTCTCGCTCTGTGGCCCAGTCTGGAGTGCAGTGGCCAGATCTCAGCTCACTGCAAGCTCCGCCTCCTGGGTTTACGCCATTCTCCTGCCTCAGCCTCCCAAGTAGCTGGGACTACAGGCGCCCGCCACCTCGCTCGGCTAGTTTTTTGTATTTTTTAGTAGAGATGGGGTTTCACCGTCTACTTGTGTTAGCCAGGAGTGTTTCTTTAATTGATGTAATTAATCCCGGCTCATTGTTTCCAACCTATTCCTCTTCTTGGCCCAGCTGAGGAAGTATTATGTTGGTACAAAAGTTATTGCAGTCTTTGTCATTAATTTTTTTTTTTTTTTTTTTTAGATAGAGTCTCATTCTGTCGCCCAGGCTGGAGCGCAATAGCGCGATCTTGGTTCACTGCAACGTTTGCCTCCCAGGTTCAAGTGATTCTCCTGCTTCATCCTCCTGAGTAGCTGGGATTACAGGCACCTGCCACCACCTCTAGCTAATGTTTGTATTTTTAGTAGAGACACGTTGGCCAGGCTGGTCTTGAACTCCTGACCTCAAGTGATCCACGTGCCTTGGCCTCTCAAAGTGCTGGGATTACAGGCGTGAGCCCCCTCACCCAGCCTTTGTCATTACTTTTGATCGCAAAAAATGCAATTACTTTTGCACCAAGCGAATACATGTCTTGACATAACTTCATTACCAGTTGACCTTTGGATTTTCACTCTGAAATGATTCTATCACATAGAGAATCTTTAGGTTTGTAATGAATAATTTAATTGAACTGGGCATAGGGGCCCACATCTGTAATCCCAGCACTTTGGGAGGCTGAGGTGGAAGGATTGCTTGAGGCCAGGAGTTCAAGACCAGCCACAGCAACATAGTGAGGTCTCGTCTCTACAAAAAAATTTTAAAATTAGCCAGCCATGACGGCATGCACCTGCAGGCCCAGCTACTCTGGAGGCTGAGGTGGGAGAGTTGATTGAGCCTAAGAGTTCAAGGTTACAGTGAGCTATGATCACACCACTGCCCTCCAGTCTGGGTGATAGAGTAAGACTCTGTCTCTAAAATAATAATAATCATTTAATCAATCTTATATTAATTGAGAATTTGGGTGATAGTAGTCCATTGTAGCAAATACATGATTATTTAAGGAGTAAGGAATTTCTCATGAATTGAAATATTTCAGCACAACCCCAGGAAGAAGCAGGTCTGTGTAAATGGCAGGGAGGACCATTGAGCCCAGGAGCGTACTTAGTCGGTGCCGTCACACAGGGGAGGTATAGACCCTCTGACATAGAGGTTTTGCTGCTCTTTATTTCCAAAATCAGCCCTAGTCACACTGCCCCATGCTCCTTGAGCCCAGGAAGTCACCTGGGCTCCCGAAGACAGCCGGGGCACTTTAGAATGTTGTAGCCCACAGACCAGCCCGTGGCTACCTGCATGCACCCAGAGAGCCCACCTAGAACCCATTCAGGAAAAGGCATAGTAAGGGCATGGAGACAAGGCTTAGGGTTGTCTAAGAATCAGCATGCAGCTTTGGAATACATCGGAACTGTCTCGTGGCTCTGGCGCAGTTTACTCATTCATTCCCGTGGGAGGCTTCCAGACAGTTAGTGTGTGTATCCCCAGCCCACACGGCCTCCCAGACGAGGGTCATTTGCTCACCACATTTACCACTTTTGCTGTATCCATATACCATCCTATTCTACCCAGAGGATTTTTACCCTCACTGTGTGCTGCATTCAATTCCTACTGGATTGCAAGAGTCAACTGTTAAATGTTCAGAAAATGTGCAAACTGTGTTTTGTTTTGTTAATTTTTGAGACAAGGTCTCACTCTGTCACCCACACTGGAGTGCAATGGCGCAATCTCAGCTCACTGCAACCTCCACCTTCTGGGCTCAATTTATCCTCCTACCGCAGCCTCCTGAGTAGCGGGGACTACAGGTGCATGCCACCATGCCCAGCTAATGTTCTGTATTTTGGTAGAGACGGGGTTTCGCTAGGTTGCCCAGGCTGGTCTTGAGCTCCTAAGCTCAAGCGATCCACCCACTTCAGCCTCTCAAAGTGCTGGGATTACAAGCATGAGCCACAGCACCTGCTCCATAAGCTGGTTTTTAAACATAGTCATTATTAAAAAAAAAAAAAAAAAGAGCTTATAATTAAGTATTGTATTAAAATACGAAGGCACTAAATACCTAAAGCATCACTCCTGATTATTTTACTATGTTCTACTCTCACATTTGCTCTGATGTTATTTACATCTGCTCTGTCTCTATGGTGGGAATACAATATAATGACATGCTACTGTGCCCAACTCAGCTCCCTGTTCAGCGACCTCACATCGGCAACCTGAAATTGGCCATGGTGGAAGTATTTACACCACGGGAAGCGGCAAATGTGATAAATCAGGGTTTCTTTTGTTTTGTTTCCTTTTGTTTGTTCCAAGAAACTTTGTTACACATTTTCCCACATTTCCCAACACACTGCCAGATATTGGTGCATCCCTTGTGGGGCTGGAGTGGGATGAATAGCAGTTAGTCTGGTGAAGAGCAGGAGACCCTCCCAACAGAGTGTATGGTCTGCACAGACACTTGGAGGTACCAAAGGACATGAGCCAGGGCCAGCCTGAGACTGTTAGGAGGACCTGGGTACTGCCCAGGTGTCAAAGAAAATGAGGACTGAGGGTAGGCACCATGGTCCGCACTTATATTCTCAACAATTTGGGAGGTCAACGTGGGAGGATCGCTGGAGATCAGGAGTTCGAGACCAGCCTGTGCAACAAAGCAAGACTCCCCCGCCCCATCTCTACAAAAGTTAAAATAGGTCACAGTGGCTCACACCTGCAATCCCAGCACTTTAAGAGGCTGAGGTGGAAGGATCACTTGAGGCCAGGAGTTCAAGACAAGTCTGAGTAACACAGCAAGACCCCATCTCTAAAAAGTAAAAATATCTCTTGAATGAATGAGTGAGTTAGTAATGTTACTAGATGGAACCAACGAATCACCTTCTCAGGACATTTTTGGTTTTCGTTTTGGTTTGGTTTGGTCTTTTTGAGACAGAGTCTCACTCTGTCACCCAGGCTGGAGTGCAGTGGTGCAATCTCAGCTCACTGCAACCTCTGCCTCCCGGGTTCACGCCATTCTCCTGCCTCAGCCCCCCGAGTAGCTGGGACTACAGGCGCCCACCACCACGCCCAGCTAATTTTTTTGTATTTTTAGTAGAGACAGGGTTTCACCGTGTTAGCCAGGATGGTCTCGATCTCCTGACCTCGCGATGTGCCTGCCTCAGCCTCCCAAAGTGCTGGGATTACAGGCGTGAGCCACCACGCCCGGCCAGGATGTTTTTAAGGACAGGTGAGAGTCTTCCTAATTTTATTTGAGGAGAGGAAGATCTTCCTCATCTCCTTTGAGGTTGGTTCTGTTTGGATGAGGCAGGTGGAAGCTACGATCAAATTTCATCTTGGCCCCCAATCATACAGGACCCTTGTCTGCAACAAGTTCCCCAGAATTAAGACCCAGAACTGAGAGTTATCCAAAGGCCCATGGGGGGCATGAACAGCCAGGAATGAAAAAAAAAAAAAAATGTATTGGTGCCAAACTACAGAGAAAAAAATGCAGTCAAGATGAATACACTTGATGAGACTCAAATCCAAGCCCCTGCGTTGTCATTTATTATTTTTTATATGTATTATATTGGATGTGGAATGGGGTGCATTTCTGTCTATTTAACATTTCGTGTAATGGGTGCTCCAAAAGTAAAGGAGCCCAGGAGGCTCTTAAAATAGCCTGCTCCCTATTAGCCAGCAAACTTTCGTTTCTTTTCTTTCTTTTTCTTTTCTTTTTCTAATACAGGATGTCACTCTGTCTCCCAGGCACACGCAGTGGCACAATCATAGCTCACTTCAACCTTGAACTCCCGGGCACACCACAATGTCTGGCTTATTTTTTAATTTTTTGCAGAGATGGGGGCATCTCATTATGTTGCCCAGGCTGGTCTCAAACTCTTGGCTTCAAGTAATCTTGTCACTTCAGCCTCCCAAGTAGCTGGGGCTACAGGTGCAAGCCACTGCCCAGTTTGTTTATTATTTTAACAAAGTCGCACTCTGTCGCCCAGGTTGGAGAGCAGAGGCATGATCATAGCCACTGCAGCCTCGACCTCCTGGGCTTGAAGGATCCTCCTGCCTCAGCCTCCTTGAATAGCTGGGACTGCAGGCACATACCAGCATGCATGGCTACTTTTTTTATTATTATTTTTTGTGCAGACAAGGGTCTCTCTATGTTACCCAGGCTGGTCTTGAACTCCTGGCCTCAAGCAATCCTCCTGCTTCAGCCCCCAAAGTGCTGGGATTACAGGCGTGAGCCACCATGCACAGCCAGTCTGTTGCTTTCTAGCAAGGACATCCTGATGAGGTAATATAGCCATCGCCTCACCCTCCCGTATGGCCATCTCATGGTGAAGGAAGCTGTCATCCCAGCAAGTGGCCACAAAAGCTTGGACGGAGCTCTTTCTCAAGTAAAAGACTATAACTAGTTTTCGATGAGAAGCTTTCTTTTTTTTTCTTTTTTTTTTTTTTAGACAGTCTTGCTCTGTTGCCCAGGCTGGAGTGCAGTGGTGCAATCAGCTCACTGCAACCTCCCTCTTCCAGGTTCAAGTGATCCTCCTGCCTCAGCCTCCCAAGTAGCTGGGACTATAGGCACCCACCACCACGCCCTGTTAATTTTTGTATTTTTTTTTTTTTTTTTTAGTAGAGATACGGTTTCACCATGTTGGCCAGGCTGGTCTTGAAGTCCTGATCTCAGGTGATCTGCCGCCTCGGCCTCCCAAAGAGCTGAGATTATAAGCGAGAGCCACTGCACCCAGCCAGGTTTATTTTTTTAATGGACCAAATTCTGCTTCTGCTTCTTGCATTTCATGATTGTCAGTGAGTTCCACGGCACCTTCTCCATGACATCACAACTGATCCATGCAGGATCATGGCTAATAAACGGCTCTAAAACAACCTGTGAAGACACAACCTTTAAGTTTGCCAGGTACCAATCTGCAGTTCCACATACTGCACACACAGCCCTGAAGCCCACGCTCCCCGCAAGCCCGCCGTGGCTTTCTCGGAGAGAATCGGGCATATGGAACCATAACGGAGCATAAATTTACAGCAACAGAGATGGACGAGGGAAATTAAAGCTTCATCTGTAAGGACATACTGCGTGGCAAAAAAAAAAAAAAAAAGAAGAAAACAACAGTTATTGTACTTTCTGCTTTGTAGTATAATGAGAAACTCAATCGTTTTTGATAGAGTGTGGGCTCCCTCTGCTGCTTGCAGGCGACACCAGGACTCCGGGCATTTGGGGTTCCTTGGAGATCAGTGCAGAGGAGGTGGCCTGAAGTGGGAAGAGAAAGATGGGGCTGAGCGTTGCAGACGGACCAACTTGTTCTGCAGGCTCTGACCCTGTGGGCTTCTCAGAGTAATTGTGCTGCTGCTGCACCAAGAAGCAAGAAATGGAAGTAACAGAAAAACACAAAGAAACTGTAAGATGCACTGGCTAGATCACCTGTGTGCACAGTGGAATGCATCACGGAAGCAATGCAGCCTGCCCAGAGCAGCTTCTCCCTCCCACCCTCCCTTCCTTTTTAAATTTTTTGCAGAGAGGGGGGTCTCATTATGTTGCCCAGGCTGGTCTGGAACTCCTGGCTTAAAGCAATCGTCCCACCTCAGCCTCCTGAGTAGCTGAGACTACAAGTGCAAGCCACTGCTCTTCCTTCCTTCCTTCTTTCCCTTCCTCCCTTCCTTCCTTCTCCTTTCCTCCCTCCCTCCCTTCCTTCCTTTTCCCTCCATCCCTGCCTCCCCCTTCCCGTCCTTCCTACTTACCAACCTTCCTTCCTTCCTCCTTCCTTGTTTCCTCCCTTCTTCCCTCCCTCCCTCATTCACTTTCCAGTCACAGGGTAGGACTGCACTTCCCCATCCGCTTTGATTTTAGGCATAGTCACATGATTCACTTTGGCCAACACAATGTAAAGAGAAATGATGGCTATCATCTCTGGCTGGAAACTTACAGGGACAGGTCGGGCGCGTTGGCTCATGCCTGTAATCCTAGCACTTTGGGAGGTCGAGGCAGGCGGATGACTTGAGGTCAGGAGTTCAAGACCAGCCTGGCCAACATGGTGAAACCCCATTTCTACTAAAAATACAAAAATTACCTGGGTGCAGTGGCACGTGCCTATAATCCCAGCTACTCAGGAGGCTGAGGCAGCAGAATCACTTGAACCCAGGAGGCAGAGGATGCAGTGAGCCGAGATCACACCACTGCACTCCAGCCTGGGTGACAGAGCAAGACTCCATCTCCAATTAAAAAAAAAAAATTTAAAGGGACAGTGTGCAGGTCACTCGGTTATCTCTTCCATGGTACTTGGTAGCATTGAGATGACAGCTGCTCTGTCAGCCTAGGTCTCAGAGTGAGAAAATGAGGTAGGAGGCAGAACAGACTCCAGAGTCAGGGCTTGGACACCAGACCAGACCGAAAACTAGCTAAAACAGGGACGTGCTGGAAGCTCCTTTCTATAAGCCATGCCCCCCAGTGCGTCATGTCAGTTTACCATTTCCATGGCAACACCCAAAAGTTACTGCCCGTTTCCATGGCAATGACCCAAAAACCTGGAAATTACCACCCCTTTTCTAGAAATTTCTGCATAATCTGCCACTTGATTTACATATAATTAAAAGTGGGTCTAAATGTGGCTGCAGCACTGCTTCTGAGCTGCTTCTCTGGGCACACTGCCTGTGGGGTCACAACCGCTTCAAGAAAGGTTGCTATCCAACACCACCAGATTGTCCTGGAATTCTCTCTTGGGCAAAGCCAAGAAACCTTCTGGGGCTTAGCCCCAATTCTGGGGCTAAGGAAGGAGGGAGGGTGAAAGAAAGAAGTAAATGTGTAATTAGTTTGCTAGGGATGCCATATAAAACTACCAGAAACTGAGTGGCTTAAGACAAAAGAAAATTGCTGGCCTTGCAGAAAGAAATACTGCAGTACCTGATGATAACAATTTCCCTTTCTGAAAAATCAGGCTGCGCATGCTGACTTGTGCCTGTAATCCAAGCAGGGATTCGGGAGGGATTTGGGAGGCTGAAGTGGGAGGAATGTTTGAGGCCAGGAGTTTGAGAGCAGCCTGGGCAACACAGCAAGACCCCATCTCTGCAAAATGTTTAAAGAGCTGGACATGATGGTGTGCACCTGTAGTCCCAACTCCTAGGGAGGCCAAGGCAGGAGGATCACTTGAGTCCAGGAGTTCAGAGTCCAGCCTGGGCAACAGAATGAGATCCCATCTCTTTCTTAAAAAAACATTGTCTCACAGTTCTGGAGGCTAGAAGTGTGGTATCAAGGTGTCAGCGGGGCCACAGTCCCTCTGAAACCTGCAGGAAGAGGCTTCTTCCCCATCTCTTCCTAGCTACTTGTGGTTTGCTGGTAACCTCTGGCACTCCTTGGCTTACAGATACATGATTCCAATCATGGTCATCTTCCCCTGTGCATGTCTGTCTCTATGTCCAAATTTTCCAATTTCCCTCCCTCTCCCTACCTCCCACTGTTTTTTTTTTTTTTTTTTTTGGTCTCAGACAGTCTTACTCTGTTGCCCAGGTTGGAGTGCAGTGGCACAATCTCAACTCACTGCAACCTCTGCCTCCTGAGTTCAAGCGAATCTCCTGCCTCAGCCTCCCAAGTAGCTGGGATTACAGGTGTGCGCCACCACGCCTGGCTAATTTTTGTATTTTTAGTAGAGACGGGGTTTCACCATGTTGGCCAGGCTGGTCTCGAACTCCTGACCTCAGGTGATCCACCCGCCTTGGCCTCCCAAAGTGCTGGGATTACAGGTGTGAGCCACCGTGCTTGGACCAAATATCCCCTTTTTATAAGGACACCAGTGATATTGGATTAGGGCCCGCTCCCAATGACCTCATTCTAACTTGATTACTTTTGTAAAGACCCTATTTCCAAGGTCACATTCTAAGATACTGGGGGTTAGGACTTCAACGTATCTTTGTGCAGGGACATAATTCCACCTGTAACGGCAAGTTCACATAGCTCAGCTTTTCAGCTGGCTTCTTGCCAGTCAATAAACCCACCCACGTACTTGGAGCTCCTAATCAAATCTTTCTTGCTTTCTCCTTTAAAATGAACAGGTTAGGCCGGGTGTGGTGGCTCACACCTGTAATCCCAGAACTTTGGGAGGCCAAGGCGGGTGGATCACCTGAGGCCAGGAGTTCAAGACGAGCCTGGCCAATACAGTGAAACCCATCTCTACTAAAGATACAAAAATTAGCCGACTGTGGTGGCGCCCACCTGTTTTCCCAGCTACTCAGGAGGCTGAGGCAGGAGAATCGTTTGAACCAGGAAGGCAGAGGTTGCAGTGAGCCAAGATTGTACCACTGCACTCCAGCTTGGGCAACACAGCGAGAGTCCATTTCCCACCCCCCGCCCAAAAAAAATGAACAGGCTAATCATGGACCACCACCTATCTAATGAGAGCCTATGCCATGTGGGGGAGACTGTAATAACCATATTTTCTTTTTTAAAAATTTTAGATACAGGGGTCCATGTGCAGGTTTGTTACATGAGTACATTGCATGATGCTGAGGTTTGGGCTTCTATTGATCCTGGGTTACCTATACAATGAACACAGTACCCAATAGAGAGTTTTTCCGCTCTTCCCCTCCTCCCTCCCACCCACCTTCAGAGTCCCCAGTGTCTGTTGTTTCCATCTTTATGTCCATGTGCACCCGATATTTAGCTCCCACTTCTAAGTGAGAACATGCAACTTTTGGCTTTCTGTTCTGTGTTAATTGGCCTAGGATAAAGGCCTCCAGCTGCATCCATGTTGCTGCAAAGAACATCATTTCTTTCTTTTTTATGGCTGCATAGTATTCCATGGTATCTACCATGCATTTTCTAGTTTCTGTTTTTGATGCTCTGACATCTTGGAGCCTTGCTGACCCTGGAGCGATGGTCCCTCCCAGGGCTAGCCGAATCCTAAAGATAGTAAATGACTGTCCTGTGAGCACAGCTTTCAGATGCACACCAGTCAATCCAGAGGTTATTCCCCAACCACCTTCATTTCAGGGCCCTCACAGGCCTGTTACACACAGGACAACTATTTCCCTGCCCTAGTCACCCCAGGGCCCGGCACCAGACAATTAGGGGCAGAGCCCACAAAAATTACTCACACTAGCCAGTCCTGAGCCTGCGTATCTGCCTCACCTGTTCCTTCTCACAGAACTCACAAAAAAGGCTCTCCTCCACTTTCACCCTCTTCCCTCTGCCTCATGACTGCCCCTGGCCCCTGTGTGGTGTGCCCTGCCTCCTGTTTCTGGCCGTCTATGAATCTAAGCTTTTTCCTTCATGACAGTCATTTCCATGCCTGTATGTCTTCCCATATCTAATTTAAACAAATCTCAGGTACCCTTACAACAGAGGCCAAGAAAAATAATCAGGAATAAAAACAACCTCAAAAGAAAGAGGACTAACTCAGGAAATGAAAGAGGACGTTTAAATATTTTCCAATTATTATTATAACAATATTTAAGAAGTTATTACATTCAAAAATCAAGCACAAGATAGTATACAAACAGCATGATAATGCTGCATAGACAGTAAGGAGAATAAATAAATAAATAAATTTTTAAATAGTGCAATAAGGGAACAAGAAAGTGTTCTTATAAAACAAAAATATAATGGCTTAAATAAATTCAAGAGAAAGGTCAGATGATAAAACAGAAGAAGGCTTCCATAAAGTAGGACAAAAAGACAGAGATGGAAGACATGAAAGAAAAGAGATATGAAAGATTTATCCAGGGGGTCCAGTTTACAGGTGTCCCAGATAGAGAAAGACAGAAATCAAAGGGAAAAAAGTATCAAATGGACAACAAAACAAAATTGCCTAGAAGTTAAAGATAGAAGTTTCCAGATCAAAAGAATCTACCAAGCAAACAGGACAAGGGTTTTTAAAAGACCTGAACCTTTGCAAAATTTCAGAATCCTGGGAGGAAGAGGAAAGATCCTAAAACCTTTCTTTCTCTTTTCTTTCTTTCCCTCCCTCCTTCCTTTTTCCTTTCTCTTTCCTCTTCCCCTTCCCCTTTCCTTCTCTCTCTCTCTCTCTTTCTTTCTTTCTTTCTTTTGGTGCTTACTCTGTCACCCAGGAAAATTCCTAGGCTCAAGCAATTCCCAACTCAGCCTCCCAAATGGCTGGGACTACAGGTATGCACCACCATGCCCTAATTTTTAAGTTGTTGTAGAGAGAGGGTTTTCACTAGGCTCATCATGTTGCCCAGGCTGGTCTCTAACTCCCGGCCTCAAGCGATCCTCCCACCTTAGCCTCCCAAACTCCTGGGATTACAGTTGTGAGTCACCACACTTGACCAAAAGCTTCCAGAAAGAAAGAAAGAAAAAAAAAAAAAAAAAAACACCACTCACGAAGGAACAGGAATCAGATTTTGTATCACGAACACCAAATGCTAGAAGACAGATGAGATATACCTTTATACTTCAAAGGCAGTGAACACTAAACACAACTGAATCACGAACTGACAAGAAAATAAACAGTTGTAGTGAAGGTTATTTGAATAACTGGAGAGACAAATGTGGGCTATATCAATTAGATGATATTCTTTTATCTACATTAATTTATTGGGTACAATTATATTATATATGAGTATATCTTTGTTCTTAGGATATACACTTAGGATTGAACTGACATGATATTTGAAACTTTCAAATGGTTCAGAAAAATTGTGTGTGTGTAGACAAAGATAAAGTCAATGTGGCAAATTTAATGATTAACCAATGTATGGGAAAGATATATGCATATACTTTGTACTATTCCTCTGATTTTTATAGATTTGATGGTTTTCACAATGAAAAGTAAGGAATTTTACAAATTACCAATATATAACAAAGTTAGAAGGGTAAATTAAAAATAACATTTTGGATTATATTTTAACTTAAAGTAATTCTGAGGGGAAAATATTTTATCCAAAAGTCTATAAGCAACCATGAATTAATCAAGTGTTACGGTCAATTAAATATTCCGACATATGAGAATATAGAAAATTTGTCTATCACAGACTTTAAAAAGACAATTACTTGAAAATGTGTTTCAAAAAACTTAAGGGTTAAACCAAGAAAGAACATAAGGAATCCAAGAAATAGGGGATAAAACTCAAGATGGCAATGAAGGAAATCCAGGATAAGAGGTATGCAACAGGCTTAGTGAGAAACCTGTCTAGAATAAAGAGAGAGAATGAAAACCTTTATAAGAGAGTTTTCTGATAATAACAGTGGGGACTGCCAGAATACATAATATGATGGAGAGTTTAAAAAAGGAATGTTCAAATTTTTTTTATAAAGAAAAACAAAAGCGGCTGGGCACGGTGGCTCACACCTGTAATCCTAGCACTTTGGGAGGCCGAGGTGGGTGGCTCACGAGATCAGAGGATCGAGACCATCCTGGCTAACACGGTGAAACCCCCGTCTCTACTAAAAATACAAAAAATTAGTTGGACATGGTGGCGGACACTTGTAGTCCCAGCTACTCAGGAGGCTGAGGCATGAGAATGGTGTGAACCCGGGAGGTGCAGCTTGCAATGAGCCGAGATTGCACCACTGCACTCCAGCCTGGGCGACAGAGCGAGACTCCACCTCAAAAATAAGAAAAAGAAAAAAGGAAAAAAAAAAGCAAGCAGAAACTCTAGGAAACACCAGATGTTGTACAAGAAAAGGGATAGCATAATACACTACTTGGCTTGGTGTTGAACAACATTGAAAAATCAGTGCTGTTGAGTAATGACTATGAAACATGTCATTACAAAATATCAACTAAACATAAAGAAAGGAAGTAACGGAGGAAATTAAACACAAAAAAGCTTTCAGATACATAGAAAGAAAACAGAAAAATGGGGAAAGTCAGTGCTAAATCAAAAACAGGATCCAACTACATGCCATCTGCAAGAGACTCATATTAGCTCTAAGGACATAAATAGGTTGATAGTGAAAGGATGAAGAAAAGATATTCCATATGCAATAGTAACTGAAAGAGAGTAAGGGTGGCTATACTAATACCAATTAATATAGATTTTAAGTCAAAAACTGTTACAAGACACAAAGAAGGACATTATATAAAAAGGGTCAATTTGCCAAGAGGATATAACACTCATAAACGTATATGCACCAAACATCAGTGTTTCCATATATGTGAAGAAAATATCAACAGAATTGAAGGGAGAAATAGACAAGTCTATGATACAGTAGGAGATTTTAACGTCCCACCTTCAATAATGGATAGAATAAACAGAGAAAGATCAATAGGAAGGAAGGGTCTAAACAACAGATGACAGAACACTTGAACCTAACAGACATACACAGACTACTCCATTCAGCAACAGAAGAATAAACATTTTTGACAAGTTTACATGGAACATTCTTCAGAATACCCTATTTGTTAATTCAGAAAAACATCTTAATAAATTTAAAATATTGAAATCATACAAAGTATCTTTTCTGATCACAATGGAATGAAACTAGAAATCCATAGCAGAAGGAAAACTTGAAATTGTACTCATATACATGAATTAAGCAGTACGCTCTTCAACAACCAATGGATCAAAGAAGAAATCACAAGGAAAATTAGAAAATATCTTCAGATATATAAAAATGAAATATAACATACCAAATGTATGGGCTGCAGCAAATGCAGAACTAAGAGGAAAATTTATAGCATAAATGCTCAAAAGAGAAGAAAGATCTCAAATCAAAACCTAACTTTATACCTTAAGAAACTAGAAAAGAAAGAACAAAGTAAACCCAAAGTAACAGAAGGAGGGAAATAATAAAGATTACAGCAAATATAAATAGAATAGAAAGACAATAAAGAAAATAAAAACTCAACAATTTGTTTTTCAAAAAGATCACCAAAATTCACAAACCTTCAGCTAGATTGATTATAAAAAGAGAGAAGACTCATAAATGAAATCAGAAATGAAAGAGGGGACAATTTTACAGAAATAAGAAGGATTATAAGAGTGCTACAAACCATTATATACAATAAATTGGAGAACTTAATGAAATGGACAAATTCCTAGAAACACAAGCTGTCAAGACTGAATCATAAAGAAATAGAAAATCTGACTAGGCCTATAATTGGTAAGAAGATTAAACCAGCAATTTTAAAAAACCTCCCAACAAAGAAAGGATCAGATAGTTTCACTGATAAATTCTACCAAACAACTGGGTGCGGTGGCTCACGCCTGTAATTCCAGCACTTTGGGAGGCTGAGGCAGGTGGATCACCTGAGGTCAGGAGTTGAAGACCAGCCTGGCCAACGCAGTGAAACCCTGTCTCTACTAAAAATACAAAAAAAAAAAAAAAAAAAAAAAAAATTTAGCCGGGTGTGGTGGTGGGTGCCTGTAATCCCAGATACTAGGGAGGCTGAGGCAGGAGAATCACTTGAACCCAAGAGGCAGAGGTTGCAGTGAGCGGAGATCACACCACTGCACTCCAGCCTGGGCAACAAGAGTGAAACTCCATCTCAAATAAATAAATAAATAAAATTCTACCAAACATTTAAAAAAGAATTAATGTCACTTCTTCTCAAACTTTTCCAAAAAATAGAAAAGGAAGGATGTGTATCCTAAGTCATTCTATGAGGCCAAAATTACCCTGATACCAAAGCCAGACATAAACGCTACAAGAAACTACACACCGATGCACCTTATGAACATAGATGCAAAAATCCTCAACAAAATACTAGCAAACTGCATTCAACAGCACACTAAAAGGATTATAGACCATGACCAAGTGAGACATATTCCTAGAATGCAAGAAATGTTCAACATATGAAAATCAATGTGGCTGGGCGTGGTGGCTCACACCTGTAATCCCAGCACTTTGGAAGGCCAAAGTGGGCGGATCACTTGAGGTCAGGAGTTTGAGGACAGCCTGGCCTACATGGTGAAACCTCATCTCTACTAAAAATATAAAAATTTAGCCAAGTGTGGTGGCATGCACCTGTAATCCCAGCTACTCGGGAGGCTGAGACAGGAGAATTGCTTGAACCCGGGAAGTGGAGGTTGGAGGTTGCAGTGAGCCAAGATCTCACCACTGCACTCCAGCCTGGGCAATAAAATGAGACTCTGTCTCTGAAAAAAAAAAAAAAAAAAGACAATCAATCAATCAATGTAATATAACATATTAACAGAATGAAGGGGGAAACTACATAATTATCTCAACTAATACAGAAAAAGCATGTAATAAAATTAAACATGACTTCATCATAAAAACACTAAAAATATTAGAAATGGAAGGAAACTACCTCAACATAATAAAAGCCATATATGAAGAAACCACAGGGAATATCATACTCAATAGTAAAAGACTGAAAGACTTTCCTCTAAGATCAGGAACAAGACAAGGATGCCTGCTTTCACCACTTCTATTCAACGTAGTGATGAAAATCCTCGCCAGAGCAATTAAGGAAGAAGAAATAAAAAGCATCCAAATTGGAAAGGAAGAAGTAAAATTATCTCTGTTCAGAGAGGATATGACTTTATACATAGAAAACTCTAAAGATTCCACCAAAAAACTGTTAGCACAAGTAAGCAAAATTTAGCAAAGTAGTAGGATATAAAGCCAACACACAAAAATTGCAGTTCTATACACTAACATGCACAATCTAAAAAAAAAAAAAAAACAAAAACTTCATTAATAATAGCATCAAAAAAATACTTAGGACTTAACCAAGGAGGTGAAAGATTTGTACAATGAAAATTCCAAATCATTGCTAAAAGAAATTAAAGAAGACATAAATAAATGGAAAGACATGCCCTGTTCAAGGATTAGAAAACTTAATATTGTTAAGGTGCCAGTCCCACTCAAAGCGATTTACAGTTTCACTTCCATCCCTACCAAAATCTAAATGACATTTTTTGCAGAAATTGAAAATCCCATCCTGTAAATTATACAGAATCTCAAGAGACCCTGAATAGCCAAAACAACCCTGAAAGAGAATAACAAGGCCGGGTGTGGTGGCTTATGCCTGTAATCCCAGCATTTTGGGAGGCTGAGGCAAGCAGATAACCTGAGATCAGGAGTTTGAGACCAGCCTGGCCAACATGGTGAAACCCCGTCTCTACTAAAAATACAAAAATTAGCCAGGCGTGGTGTTGCATGCCTGTAGTCCCAGCAACTAAAGAGGTTGAGGCAGGAGTATCGCTTGAACCCGGAAGGCAGAGGTTGCAGTGAACCAAGATCGTACCACTACACTCCAGCCTGGGTGACAGAGTGAGACTCTGTCAAAAAAAAAAAAAAGAACAAGGAGAAGGAGAAGGAGGAGGAGAAGAAGAAGAAGAAGAAGAAGAAGAAGAAGAAGAAGAAGAAGAAGGAGAAGGAGGAGAAGGAGGAAGGAGAAGGAGGAGGACGAGAAGAAGGAGGAGGAGGAGGAGGAGGAAGAGGAGAAGAAGAGGAAGAAGAAAGAAAGAAGAAAGAAGAAGAAGAAAGTTGGATGACTCATACTTCCTGATTTCAAAACTTACTACCAAGCTACAGTACTCAAAACAAGTGTGGCAATGGCATAAAGAAAGCCACAGGGCTAGGTATAGTGGCTCACATCTGTAATCCCAGAGCTTTGGGAGGCTGCAGCAGGAGAATTGCTAGAGCCCAGGAGTTCAAGTTTACAGTGAACTATGATCTCACTACTGTGTTACAGCCTAGGCAAGAGATTCTGTCTCTTAAAAAAAAAAAAAAAAAAAAACGAAAGAAAGAAAGACACATAGACAAAGGAATAGAATACAGAGCCAGAAATAAACTCTCCAATGTGTGGTCAAATTATTTTTGACAAGGGTACCATGACCATTCAGTGGGGAAAGGACAGTCTTTTCAACAAATGGTGCTGGAAAAACTGTATAGCCACATGCAAAAAAATGAAGTGGGACCCTTACCTAATGCCATATTAACTCAAAACGGACCACGGACCTGAACATAATGAGTGAAAACTATAGAACTTCTAGAAGGAAACAGGAGAATAGCTTCATAACATTAGATTTAGCAATTATTTCTTGGGTATGACACCAAAAGCAAAGGCGACAAAAGAAAAAATAGGTAAGTTGGACTTTATGAAAATTAAAATATTTTGTGCATTGAAGGACACAATCAAGAGAATGTAGTCCCATGGAATGGGAGAAAATAGTTGCAAATCATATATCTTGACAAGGGATTATATAAAATATGTGAAGAACGATTACAACTCAACAACAAAAAAGAAAAGCAAATTTTAAAATGGGCAAAAGGCTAGCATAAACATTTTTCTTTTTTTTCCTTTTTTTCTTTTTTTTTTCTTGAGATAGTCTCGCTCTGTCACCAGGCTGGAGTGCAGTGGCGCAATCTCAGCTCACTGCAACCTCCGGCTCCCGGGTTCAAGTGATTCTCCTGCCTCAGCCTCCCGAGTAGCTGGGACTACAGGTACCTGCCACCATGCCCAGCTAATTTTTGTATTTTTAGTAGAGACGGGGTTTCGCCATGTTGGCCGGGATAGTCTCCATCTCTTGACCTCGTGATCCGCCCTCCTCAGCCTCCCAAAGTGCTGGGGTTACAGGAGTGAGCCATCGCACCCAGCCTAGAGTAGATATTTTTCTAGAGAAGGTATACAAATGGACAAGAAGCACGTGAAAAGATGCTAAACATCACTAATCATTAGAGAAATGCACATCAAAACTACAATGAGGTACCTCACCTCATACCCATTAGAATGGTTAATATCAAAAACAAGCCAAAAAACAGAACACAACGAATATTGGTGAGGAGATGGTGAAACTGGAACCTTCATTCACTGTTGGTGGGAATGTAAAATTCGACAGTTGCTGCGGAAAATGGTATGGCCATTCCTTAACATAGAATTACCACATCATCCAACAATTTCTCTTCTGGGTATGTATCCAAAAGTGGAAGCATGCACCTGAAGAGATATTTGTACACCCATGTTCACAGCTGCATTATTAATAATAGCCAACCGGCCGGGTGCGGTGGCTCACGCCTGTAATCCCAGCACTTTGGGAGGCCGAGGCAGGTGGATCACAAGGTCAGGAGATCGAGACCATCCTAGCTAACATGGTGAAACCTCGTCTCTACTAAAAATACAAAAAAATTAGCCGGGCATGGTGGCGGGCACCTGTAGTCCCAGCTTCTCGGGAGGCTGAGGCAGGAGAATGTTGTGAACCCAAGAGGCGGAGCTTGCAGTGAGCCGAGATGCATCACTGCACACCAGCCTGGGCGTCAGAGCAAGACTCCGTCTCAGAAAAAAAATAAAAATAAAAATAAAGAATAGCCAAAAGGTGGAAGCAATCTAAGTGTCCATTGTCCGATGAACGGATAAACAAAAGGTGCTAGGTATATCTATACAATGAAATATATTCAGCGTAAAGAGGGAAAGAAATTCTGACACATGCTACAACAGGGATGAACCTTGCTTCAATGTTGGGTGAAATAAGCCAATTGCAAAAGGTCAAATATTGTATGATTCCACAAGATACCTAGAACAGGCAAATTCATAGAAACTAGAATGGGAATGGGTGGAGACTGATTATTATTCTCAGACCCCTCCCACCTCCACCCATTCCCATTAGAGGCCCCTCACACCAACCTAAATCTTTACGGGGTAGAGTTCCAGTTCGGGATGATTAAAAAAAAAAAAAAAAAAAGGTGTAGAGATTGATGGTGGGCCCGGTGGTTCACGCCTGTAATCCCAGCACTTTGGGAGACTGAGGCAGGTGGATCAGAAGTTCGAGACCAGCTTGACCAACATGAGGAAACCCCATCTCTACTAAAAAATACAAAATAAGCCAGGCACGGTGGTGCACGCCTGTGGTCCCAGCTACTTGGGAGACTAAGGCAGGAGAACCACTTGAACCCGGGAGGTGGAGGTTGCAGTGAGCCGAGACTGACAGTGACAACTGCACAATAATGTATTTCATACCACTGAACAGTACACCTAAAAATGGTGAAAATGGTAAATTTTGTATTATGTATATTTTGCCACAATTAAAACACAGAGGCCAGGTGTGGTGGCTCATGCCTGTAATGTTAGCACTTTGGGAGGCTGAGGCAAAAGGATTGCTTGAGCTCAGGAGTTAGAGGCCAGCCTAGGCAACATAGCGATACTCCATTTGTATTTTTTTAATGTAAAAAATAAAATAAAATAACACACATACAAACGAATAAACAGAATCTGTATGAGTCACACATTTAGGTAGCTGAATATCCTCTCTGCCCCCAATTCCCCCAAGTCAATGGCAGAAGGGATTCGTTCCACCAAAGAGTTTACACCAGCCACAGCTGCCTTCCAGGAAAAGCCCTTTTGTGCGTGGAGGAGGCAGACGGCGAGGGTCTGCGCACATTTTTTTTTTTTTTTTTTTTTTTTTTTTTTTTTTTTTTTTT
>NC_045454.1:24625220-24632729 GCF_002776525.5 Piliocolobus tephrosceles | reverse complement strand
GAGTCTCGCTCTGTCGCCCAGGCTGGAGTGCAGTGGCCGGATCTCAGTTCACTGCAAGCTCCGCCTCCCGGGTTTACGCCATTCTCCTGCCTCATCCTCCCGAGTAGCTGGGACTACAGGCGCCCGCCACCTCGCCCGGCTAGTTTTTTGTATTTTTTAGTAGAGACGGGGTTTCACCGTGTTAGCCAGGATGGTCTCGATCTCCTGACCTAATCCGCCCGTCTCGGCCTCCCAAAGTGCTAGGATTACAGGCTTGAGCCACCGCGCCCGGCCCACATTTTTTATTTTTATTTTTTATTTTAGAGACAGGGTCTGGCTCTGTCTCCCAGGCTGGAGTGCAGTGGCGCGATCACGGCTCACTGCAGCCTTGAACCTCCGGGCTCCAGGGATCCTCCTGACACAGCCTCCTGAGAACTAGTTTTTTAAATTTTTAGTAGAGATAGGCTCTTGCCATATTGCCCAGGTTGGTCTCAAACTCCTGACTTCAAATGACCCTGCCGCCTCCCGAAGCGCCGGGACCACAGGCGGGGAGCCACCGGCCGGCCTCTGTGTGCACCGAGGAGCCACGCAGCAACCGCCACGATCCAGCTTTAGGACATTTCCATCATCCCACTCAGCCTTCCTGCGCCCCTGGTTCCCCATCTATAAATAGATAATATGCGCCTAGCTCTTTAGGTCACCGGCACATTGTACCCATAATTATTATACTTGTTAATGCCACATTTCTAGGTTTTAACTTTTCCGAAGCGCATCACCCGCCCCCAGCGCAGCCCGTGTCCCCGCACGCAGAGGAGCCGATCACGGGTGGGAGGTGGAGCCCGGAGGCCCCGCCCCAGGCCCTGCCCCCTCGTGCGCCCAAGCTGTATCTCCTGAGATCGGGGAATCGGGCCTCTCCTGGCGCCCTGGCAGCGGCGCGGGGCGTGGCTCTGGGCTGGATTGGTGACGCCTGGGCCCCGCGGGCGCCTGCGCAGTGGTCAAGGCCGCGCTGGCGCCGAGGGGCTGTGGGAGTGTCCGTGGCTGCTCCACCGCTGAAGCCGTACCATGGCGGACGAGGAGCTTGAGGCGCTGAGGAGACAGAGGCTGGCCGAGCTGCAGGCCAAGCATGGGGTGAGCGCGCCAGCCCCTGCATGCCCGGCCCCCGCGGGGCGCCGCCCTCGCCCGGAGCGGAGGGCGCGCCTCCCGGGCGGAGGCTCTGGGCGCCTCCCCCGGGGCCCGGTCACCGGCGCTGCCCTGGCGGCCTCGTGGCCGGCTCCGAGGTGGCCTCGCCGCTTTCTCCGTCGCGAGGGGCACGGTAGGCTGGCGGCGGGGGCCGCCACTTGCCCGGGCGTTGGGGTGTGGGGCCCCTTGGCCTGGAGCGGGCTCGTCCTGGCGGGCCTGGATCCAAGCACAATCTCTGCTTTTGGAACCAGCAGCAGGCGGACCGAATTCAGTTTTTCCGGAATTCAGTTGTTCTGACTCAAGTTTAGCTGACAGGTATTGAGGGTCCGCTGTGTTCCCGGTGCTGAGCGCGCGGCGGGGTCAGAGGAACGCTCGCCCCGCCGGGATGACGGAGAGGGGCCGCCCGGGAAGCTTGGATGGATCAGACGCCCGGAGAGGCGTTTCTGATAAAGAGAGGGACGGGGACCTTAGGGATGGAGGATGCAGTCTTTCAGTTATCGTTGTCCCTAATACCGAGGCCCGTTTTGTTTTACAGAAATTATCCCTACACGTAAAACACGGTTTCGTAATACAGGGATTCCCCTCCCCAGGGTGCTCTGTATTCCAAAGCGTTCTGTGAGGTTGTGATTTTAGACGCTCAATCAAAACGTTGTAAGTGGAAACTAGTTCATTGATTTCTGTGAGGCCCAGTTTTTTCATTATTTGGGGAGTAGTTTCTACCACTGCAAGAGACTGTTATGTATAGGAAACAACAGAACGGTTCCTTTTTCCCCCTCCCCCACCCCGTGAAATTTCTCTATTAAATTTAGTTTTTTTTTTCCAGGATCCTGGCGATGCGGCCCAACAGGAAGCAAAGCACAGGTATGGGCTGGAAACCTGAACTTTTTGAAGGATGGTTTCACCAAATGGATTTCTTTTGCTTTAGTTATTTTAAGCAGGTGTGTGACTCAGATTTTTTGTTTTGCTGGAATGGTGATTTGGCCAAAATCATCCGCAGGGTATCTTCATTATTATTAGTTAAATAAACACCTATGCAGCTCCACCTCAGACCTTGTATTGCAATTACTGGTTGATGTTTCTCTGCCTAACTGTGAGTACCTTAAAATGAGCCTGATAATAGGCAGCTGTGGCAGTTTCCTCGGATGTGGGGGTGACATGAGTCCGGTGCCTCACTTAGTGCTCAGTAAGTGTTAACTGTTAAACTATTCTGACTGTTTTATCCCAACACAGGGCAGAACACCTGAGACAGATGCAGGTAATTGATTCTGTGGCAGGTTTATTGAATGAGTATGTGATTACCTTATGCTACCGTTGTTTTTAAATTGTGGTTAAAATTTCACCATCTCAACCATTTTTAAGTGTGCGCTTCAGTAGTGTTCACACTCTAGAATGTTTTCATCTTGCAAAACTGAAACCCTGAGGTTACTGGACAATTCTGCATTTCCCCTTCCCCACCTTCTAACTCCTCTCCAACAAATATTTATAGAGCACCTACTCTGGGTCAGGCACTGTGCTGGGTCTACGGAAATAGGCAGGGAGGGTTCGGGAGAAGACAGATGGTAAGAAGCATCTGGAGTAGTGATAGGAAGTAAAACGATGCGAATTTCCTTGATTCTACCATGTACATCTTTTCACATATCTGAAATCAGGATGCCTTTTATAACATTGCTCTTGCCCCAGATTCTTCCAGAGGGGATTTACTTTAGACTGCCACCACTTGAGTCCATTTCTGAGACCACTGAAAGTTAAATTCTCTGCTTAAGGTTTTCCCTTGCCTCCTCCCTAGTAGTGTGAATTCAGACACCAACCCTGTAAGACTGAACTTTTTTCTTCTTCACTCAGGGCCAGGTGCATGCAAGCTTTTGTACTGCCTCTTACTGCGTGGCAGATTTATTTCTTCTTTACCTTGTACTGAGAATGTTGCTCTTTGATACTCCAGTGGTGGAATCAGAACTCACTGCAGCCTCAAACTCCTCCTGGGCTCAAATGATCCTCCTACCTCAGCCTCCTGAGGAGCTGAGACTACAGGCGTGCACCACCATGCCTGGCTAATTCTTTTAAACTTTTTTTTTTTTTTATAGCCTCGCTGTATCACCCAGGCTAGTCTCAAACTCCTGGCTTCGAGTGATCCTCCCACCTCAGCCTCCCAAGATACCCCAGTTTGAATGGAGGTCTCTGTTAGACCTCTCATTTGTAGGGTGTTTTTTCTTTTTTCATTTTTAGAGATATGTAAAAACCATGGTGCATCTTACAGTTGATGGCATCTTAGGGTTCTGTGATATAATGGTTTGTGGCAGGCCAGGTGCAATGACTGAAACCTATAGACCCAGCTACTCAGGAGGCCGAGGTGGAAGAATCACTTGAGGACAGGTGAGCTGATCATAGCTGCAGTGAGCTGTGATTGCACCACTGTACTCCAGCGTGAACAGAGTGAGACCCCATCTTTTTTTTTTTTTTTTTTTTTTTTGAGATGGAGTCTTGCTCCGTCACACAGGCTGGAGTGTAGTGGCACAGTCTTGGCTCACTGTAACCTCCGCCTCCGAGGTTCAAGTGATTTTCCTGCCTCCACCTCCCAAGTAGCTGGGATTATAGGCACCTGCCACTATGCCCGGCTAATTTTTTTATTTTTAGTAGAGACGGGGTTTCACCATGTTGGCCAGGCTGGTCTCAAACTCCTGACCTCAAGTGATCCACCCACCTCGGCCTCCCAAAGTGCTGAGATTACAGGCATGAGCCACCATGCCCGGCCTAGACCCCATCTCTTAAAGTTTGTGGCAGGGCTGCAGTAAAGAAGTGGCCTATGGAAATGAGCTTTAAGCCATGTTCCATGAACCCAGGGGCCTCTGAACTGGGAGTAGATAGTGGGCACAGCCAGCCCCAGCTCTCCCTCTCAGTTGAGCCAAAGCATCTGTGCTCATTTGTTTTTAGATTCCTTAAAGGATTTCATTTGAAAGAAAAAAACTTAAGTCCATGAGACCACTGTCCTGTGGACATGAACTACTTTCTCTTTGGGTAGGTAGGAAGAAGTGACGATAGTTGTAAAGTTATAATTTCATTCTCCTTCCCCACCCAGAAAAATAGAACTGGGAGTCTAAAAACATGGAATCTGGCTGTAGCTTGGCCAGTTACCTATGTCTCTTTAGCATAGCCTCCTGGATCTCAGCTTTAAAAAAAGATATAGATTAGTCACATGGTCCTTCTAATAGCCTGAAATCCCACTATAAATTTCTAGCACCTGTCGTGCAATAGGTAAAGAATTGTTGGTGATGGTGTTTGAATTGAGGCTTCACTCTGATAAAGCTAAAGCTCACCTTCCAGCCTAGTAGGTTCTCACCTGTGTAATATAAAGCTGGTTCTTTGAGGGCAAAAGGGGATTCTACTTGAATGTAGCTGCAGCCTTGTGTAGAGCAAGTACCATAACACTGTGTATACTGCAGGCCCCATGTGGAGACACATACTGGATGGGTTCTTTTTTGTATGTTCCAGGGGAATGCTGACAGCTTTGTTTTAATTGTGCTTGACCTATGTTTTTGTTGTAGGGAAGCAGAAATGAGAAACAGTATCTTAGCCCAAGTTCTGGATCAGTCAGCCCGGGCCAGGTGTAAGCATCTTTGATTTCGTTTCCATAAAGTTAGCTTGAGTTAGTTGAATGGGGTGATTATATGCCATTATTCTTATCACTAGATGAAATATTTGCTTGGGCTGAAAACACTTGAGATTGTAAGAAGTGTGAAGTTTATAAACCTAGAGAACTGTACTTTAATCCCTATTAAAAGTACACGGTCACTTCTCTTACCAGGATTTTCTCCAAGTGCGTATTAGGTAAGATTTGTAGGAAACTCATAGGGCCAATCACAAAATGTTGCTGGTAGTTGACACAGGTGATGGGGACTTAGGGACTTTTTGTGTGTATTGTCAGTTTTAGTGTATGTTCAGAGTTCATCATAAAAACCAAAACCTGTAGAAAGAAAAAATGAGCCAATCAGAATGAACTGGTATTTTCTGTATTTTAACTGGAAGCCCAGTTTGAGTGTAGAAAAGGTGGCCACAGGTGGATCACCACCATTATTATGTATGTGTAATAAATAAACCGCTTTCCAGAGGGCAGTTATATATTTTAAGAAACAGGAAGCATGGTGCTTAGAATCTGAGAACACAAGTTTCATCTTGGCTGGGCCACTACCCCCACATGCCCATGTGGAGATTGGCATGGCTGAACTTCAGTTTTCTCATTTTTAAGAGGAGTAACAATACTGTCTTGCCCTACACTGGTTGAGAAACAAGCTTGTGAAGCGCTTTGGAAATGTCAATGCATAGTTTTAAGGTATAACGTAAGTGCATTTGATTTTAATGGTTTTTGCATGTGTATTTTTTCTTTTTAGTAAGTAACTTAGCACTTGTAAAGCCTGAAAAAACTAAAGCAGTGGAGAATTACCTCATACAGATGGCAAGATATGGACAACTAGGTGAGAAGGTAAGTTTAGACTGCCTTGAGGAACTTTACCTGCTTTATCAAAACATGGCTTCAAAAGGTCAGCTGCATCTTCATTGGAAGAAATTGTTGGAGAGAATAGTCATACCTACTGTAAAAGAGAATTAATTGCCTTTCCTAAATTCCTCTGCTTTGCTCCTTTCCTGGCATTGCTCTGGAACCTTGTTGGTGTCTGTGACCCAATGACTGTTAGGGTCGGCTAGCTTCAATTGCCCCTGCACTGGAAACAAGCTTTGTCAGTAACACCAATTAAAATACTACCAGTGTTAAGTAGAAGGTGTGTTTTGCAGATGAGAAGGTGCTAAGATCCCTTGGATATGTTCTGTGTGTTGCTGTAATGCCATGAGGGGTATGTTCTAACAAACCTGACCTTTGAGATCCAGATGAGCCCCACCTGCCCTGAGAAGCCCTCTGACACCACCACAGCCTACCCGAATCAGTCCTGTCCCCTTAACCGCTTACAACTGCTTGTGTATGTGTGTGTGTGGGTGAGGGGGTGCTGGTTAGGCTGATCTTTTCCGAGTGTGACTTAACCTCCCTCAAGGGGATGTTTAAGCTTCTCGGGCAGAAGTGGTGTGTCTGTATTCCTGACACCAAACACAGTGGTATATGTGGTTGTCACACTCAGTTGGTGATAACAGTGTTCCTAAATATCTGTTAGGTTTTAGTTTTCCTGAGGAAGCAATTTTATGGATACTTCCCTCTCCTCAAATGAGGAATAGCAGAGCAAATTTTATTTGGAGCTTAAACCAATAGTTATAACCAATAGTTTCAACCTCCTTCCTTACCACTCCTTCTCTCCTGAGCTCTTTCCCCACACCTCAAAAAGACTACAAAGTGATTCCATCTGCAGAGGTAAATTCTTTGTTTAAAAAAGTACTGTTTTTCTTTCTTTTATCTTTTCTGGTTCTCCTAGGTATCAGAACAAGGTTTAATAGAAATCCTTAAAAAAGTAAGCCAACAAACAGAAAAGACAACAACAGTGAAAGTAAGTGTCCCCAGATGCTCGTGGCAAATGAAAAGATGGATACTTTAAAGATTAATGTTGAATATACATCTACCACACATTTTTCAGCCCAGAGACATTTTCCTTTTGGAACACGTGAAAGTTGGGAGAGAAAGGCTAAATCTATTGGGGGAGGGTTCCAATTTTTATAGGCTCTTGACTCCATTCCCACCCTTTCAGTTCACACTAAGTTGCTTTAAAGACACAAATGTCTTGCTACAATTGGGAGAAGTGTTCTTTTCTCAGAAAATGTGAGTTACTCTTTATTAGAAAGGTTCTGACACTCACTTAATTTTCCTCCCAGTTCAACAGGAGAAAAGTAATGGACTCTGATGAAGATGATGATTATTGAACTACAAGTGTTTACAGACTAGAACTTAATGGAACAATTCTAGGACAGAAGTTAAGATCTGATTAAATATTTACTTTGTTTATTGTCTATATGCCTTTTAAAAGAAATAAACTTGTTATGCAAATAAAACATTTGGGTAAGTTGTTTTAGTATCATAGCCAAGTGGCCAGATCTGTGTTTTGAATTTTTCCCCTTCCTACCAAAAGCTGTTTTTCTTTTTTTTTTTTTTTTTTTGCGATGGAGTCTTGCTCTGCTGCCCAGGCTGGAGTGCAGTGGCCGGATCTCAGCTCACTGCAAGCTCCGCCTCCCGGGTTCACGCCATTCTCCTGTCTCAGCCTCCCGAGTAGCTGGGACTACAGGTGCCCGCCTCGTCGCCTGGCTAGTTTTTTTTTTTTTTTTTTTTTGTATTTTCTATTAGAGACGGGGTTTCACCGTATTAGCCAGGATGGTCTCAATCTCCTGACCTCGTGATCCGCCCGTCTTGGCCTCCCAAAGTGCTGG
>NC_045454.1:24602217-24625120 GCF_002776525.5 Piliocolobus tephrosceles | reverse complement strand
ATTCGTCATTTATATCAGGTATAACTCCCAATGCAATCCCTCCCCCCTCCCCATGATAGGCCCCGATGTGTGATGTTCCCCTTCCCGAGTCCAAGTGATGTCATTATTCAGTTCCCACCTATGAGTGAGAACATGCAGTGTTTGGTTTTCTGTTCTTGTGATAGTTTGCTAAGAATGATGGTTTCCAGCTGCATCCATGTCCCTACAAAGGACGCAAATTCATCCTTTTTTATGGCTGCATAATATTCCATGGTGTATATGTGCCACATTTTCTTAATCCAGTCTGTCACAGATGGACATTTGGGTTGATTCCAAGTCTTTGCTATTGTGAATAGTGCCGCAATAAACATAAGTGTGCATGTGTCTTTATAGCAGCATGATTTATAATCGATTTGGGTTGATTCCAAGTCTTTGCTATTGTGAAGAGTGCCGCAATAAACATACGTGTGCATGTGTCTTTATAGCAGCATGATTTATAATCCTTTGGGTATATACCCAGTAGTGGGATGGCTGGGTCATATGGTACATCTAGTTCTAGATCCTTGAGGAATCGCCATACTGTTTTCCATAGTGGTTGAACTAGTTTACAATCCCATCAACAGTGTAAAAGTGTTCCTATTTCTCCACATCCTCTCCAGCACCTGTTGTTTCCTGACTTTTTAATGATTGCCATTCTAACTGGTGTGAGATGGTATCTCATTGTGGTTTTGATTTGCATTTCTCTGATGGCCAGTGATGATGAGCATTTTTTCATGTGTCTATTGGCTGTATGAATGTCTTCTTTTGAGAAATGTCTCTTCATATCCTTTGCCCACTTTTCGATGGGGTTGTTTGTTTTTTTCTTGTATACTTGTTTGAGTTCTTTGTAGATTCTGGATATTAGCCCTTTGTCAGATGAGTAGATTGCAAAAATTTTCTCCCATTCTGTAGGTTGCCTGTTCACTCTGATGGTAGTTTCTTTTGCTGTGCAGAAGCTCTTTAGTTTAATTAGATCCCATTTGTCAATTTTGGCTTTTGTTGCCGTTGCTTTTGGTGTTTTAGACATGAAGTCCTTGCCCATGCTTATGTCCTGAATGGTACTACCTAGGTTTTCTTCTAGGGTTTTTATGGTATTAGGTCTAACATTTAAGTCTCTAATCCATCTTGAATTAATCTTCATATAAGGAGTAAGGAAAGGATCCAGTTTCAGCTTTCTACTTATGGCTAGCCAATTTTCCCATCACCATTTATTAAATAGGGAATCCTTTCCCCATTTCTTGTTTCTCTCAGGTTTGTCAAAGATCAGATGGCTGTAGATGTGTGGTATTATTTCTGAGGACTCTGTTCTGTTCCATTGGTCTATAGCTCTGTTTTGGTACCAGTACCATGCTGTTTTGGTTACTGTAGCCTTGTAGTATAGTTTGAAGTCAGGTAGTGTGACGCCTCCAGCTTTGTCCTTTTGACTTAGGATTGTCTTGGCAATGCGGGCTCTTTTTTGGTTCCATATGAACTTTAAAGCAGTTTTTTCCAATTCTGTGAAGAAAGTCATTGGTAGCTTGATGGGGATGGCATTGAATCTATAAATAACCTTGGGCAGTACGGCCATTTTCACGATATTGATTCTTCCTATCCATGAGCATGGTATGTTCTTCCATTTGTTTGTGTCCTCTTTTATTTCACTGAGCAGTGGTTTGTAGTTCTCCTTGAGGAGGTCCTTTACATCCCTTGTAAGTTGGATTCCTAGGTATTTTATTCTCTTTGAAGCAATTGTGAATGGAAGTTCATTCCTGATTTGGCTCTCTGCTTGTCTGTTACTGGTGTATAAGAATGCTTGTGATTTTTGCACATTAATTTTGTATCCTGAGACTTTGCTGAAGTTGCTTATCAGCTTAAGGAGATTTGGGGCTGAGACAAGGGGGTTTTCTAAATATACAATCATGTCATCTGCAAACAGGGACAATTTGACTTCTTCTTTTCCTAACTGGATACCCTTTATTTCGTTCTCTTGCCTGATTGCCCTAGCCAGAACTTCCAACACCATGTTGAATAGGAGTGGTGAGAGAGGGCATCCCTGTCTTGTGCCAGTTTTCAAAGGGAATTTTTCCAGTTTTTGCCCATTCAGTGTGATATTGGCTGTGGGTTTGTCATAAATAGCTCTTATTATTTTGAGGTACGTTCCATCAATACCGAATTTATTGAGGGTTTTTAGCATGAAGGGCTGTTGAATTTTGTCAAAAGCCTTTTCTGCATCTATTGAGATAATCATGTGGTTCTTATCTTTGGTTCTGTTTATATGCTGGATTACGTTTATTGATTTGCGAATGTTGAACCAGCCTTGCATCTCAGGGATGAAGCCCACTTGATCATGGTGGATAAGCTTTTTGATGTGCTGCTGAATCCAGTTTGCAGTATTTTATTGAGGATTTTTGCATCGATGTTCATCAGGGAGATTGGTCTAAAATTCTCTTTTTTTGTTGTGTCTCTGCGAGGCTTTGGTATCAGGATGATGTTGGCCTCATAAAATGAGTTAGGGAGGATTCCCTCTTTTTCTATTGATTGGAATAGTTTCAGAAGGAATGGTACCAGTTCCTCCTTATACCTCTGATAGAATTCAGCTGTGAATCCATCTGGTCCTGGACTCTTTTTGGATGGTAGGCTATTAATTATTGCCTCAATTTCAGAGCCTGCTATTGGTCTATTCAGGGATTCAACTTCTTCCTGGTTTAGTCTTGGAAGAGTGGAAGTGTCCAGGAAATTATCCATTTCTTCTAGATTTTCTAGTTGATTTGCATAGAGGTGTTTATAGTATTCTCTGATGGGAGTTTGTATTTCTGTGGGGTCGGTGGTGATATCCCCTTTATCATTTTTTATTGCGTCTATTTGATTCTTCTCTCTTTTCTTCTTTATTAGTCTTGCTAGCAGTCTGTCAATTTTGTTGATCTTTTCAAAAAACCAACTCCTGGATTCATTGATTTTTTGGAGGGTTTTTTTGTGTCTCTATCTCCTTCAGTTCTGCTCTGATCTTAGTTATTTCTTGCCTTCTGCTAGCTTTTGAATGTGTTTGCTCTTGCTTCTCCAGTTCTTTTAATTGTGATGTTAGAGTGTCAATTTTAGATCTTTCCAGCTTTCTCTTGTGGGCATTTAGTGCTATAAATTTCCCTCTACATACTGCTTTAAATGTGTCCCAGAGATTCTGGTATGTTGTATCTTTGTTCTCATTGGTTTCAAAGACCATCTTTATTTCTGCCTTCATTTTGTTATGTAGCCAGTAGTCATTCAGGAGCAGGTTGTTCAGTTTCCATGTAGTTGAGCGGTTTTGATTGAGTTTCTTAGTCCTGAGTTCTAGTTTGATTGCACTGTGGTCTGAGAGACAGTTTGTTATAATTTCTGTTCTTTTACATTTGCTAATGAGTGCTTTACTTCCAATTATGTGTTCAATTTTGGAATAAGTGTGATGTGGTGCTGAGAAGAATGTATATTCTGTTGATTTGGGGTGGAGAATTCTATAGATGTCTATTAGGTCCGCTTGGTGCAGAGATGAGTTCAATTCCTGGATATCCTTGTTAACTTTCTGTCTCGTTGATCTGTCTAATGTTGACAGTGGAGTGTTGAAGTCTCCCATTATTATTGTATGGGAGTCTAAGTCTCTTTGTAAGTCTCTAAGGACTTGCTTTGTGAATCTGGGTGCTCCTGTATTGGGTGCATATATATTTAGGATAGTTAGCTCTTCCTGTTGAATTGATCCCTTTACCATTATGTAATGGCCTTCTTTGTCTCTTTTGATCTTTGATGGTTTAAAGTCTGTTTTATCAGAGACTAGGATTGCAACCCCTGCTTTTTTTTGTTCTCCATTTGCTTGGTAGATCTTCCTCCATCCCTTTATTTTGAGCCTATGTATGTCTCTGCATGTGAGATGGGTCTCCTGAATACAGCAGACTGATGGGTCTTGACTCTTTATCCAGTTTGCCAGTCTGTGTCTTTTAATTGGAGCATTTAGTCCATTAACATTTAAGGTTAATATTGTTATGTGTGAACTTGATCCTGCCATTATGATATTAACTGGTTATTTTGCTTGTTATTTGATGCAGTTTCTTCCTAGCCTCGATGGTCTTTACATTTTGGCATGTTTTTGCAATGGCTGGTACCGGTTGTTCCTTTTCATGTTTAGGGCTTCCTTCAGGGTCTCTTGTAAGGCAGGCCTGGTGGTGACAAAATCTCTAAGCATTTGCTTATCTGTAAAGGATTTTATTTCTCCTTCACTTATGAAACTTAGTTTGGCTGGATATGAAATTCTGGGTTTAAAATTCTTTTCTTTAAGAATGTTGAATATTGGCCCCCACTCTCTTCTGGCTTGTAGAGTTTCTGCCGAGAGATCTGCTGTTAGTCTGATGGGCTTCCCTTTGTGGGTAACCCGACCTTTCTCTCTGGCTGCCCTTAAGATTTTTTCCTTCATTTCAACTTTGGTGAATCTGGCAATTATGTGTCTTGGAGTTGCTCTTCTCGAGGAGTATCTTTGTGGTGTTCTGTGTATTTCCTGAATTTGAATGTTGGCCTGCCCTACTAGGTTGGGGAAGTTCTCTTGGATGATATCCTGAAGAGTGTTTTCCAACTTGGTTCCATTTTCCCCCTCACTTTCAGGCACCCAAATCAGACGTAGATTTGGCCTTTTTACATAATCCCATACTTCTTGCAGGCTTTGTTCATTTCTTTTTCTTCTTTTTTCTTTTGGTTTCTCTTCTCGCTTCATTTCATTCATTTGATCCTCAATCGCTGATACTCTTTCTTCCAGTTGATCCAGTCGGTTACTGAAGCTTGTGCATTTGTCATGTATTTCTCGTGTCATGGTTTTCATCTCTGTCATTTCGTTTATGAACTTCTCTGCATTAATTATTCTAGCTATCAATTCTTCCACTCTTTTTTCAAGATTTTTAGTTTCTTTGCGCTGGGTACATAATTCCTCCTTTAGCTCTGAGAAGTTTGATGAACTGAAGCTTTCTTCTCTCATCTCGTCAAAGTCATTCTCTGACCAGCTTTGATCCGTTGCTGGCAATGAGCTGCCCTCCTTTGCAGGGGGAGATGCGCTCTGATTTTTTGAATTTCCAGCTTTTCTGCCCTGCTTCTTCCCCATCTTTGTGGTTTTATCTGCCTCTGGTCTTTGATGATGGTGACGTACTGATGGGGTTTTGGTATAGGTGTCCTTCCTGTTTGATAGTTTTCCTTCTAATAGGACCCTCAGCTATAGGTCTGTTGGAGATTGCTTGAGGTCCACTCCAGACCCTGTTTGCCTGGGTATCAGCAGCAGAGTTTGCAGAAGATAGAATATTGCTGAACAGCGAGTGTACCTGTCTGATTCTTACTTTGGAAGCTTCCTCTCGGGTGTACTCCACCCTGTGAGGTGTGGGGTGTCAGACTGCCCCTAGTGGGGGATGTCTCCCACTTAGGCTACTCGGGGGTCAGGGACCCACTTGGGCAGGCAGTCTGTCCCTTCTCAGATCTCAACCTCCGTGTTGGGAGATCCTCTGCTCTCTGCAAAGCTGTCAGAGTCGTTTGCGTCTGCACAGGTTTCTGCTGCTTTTTTTGTTGTTGTTATTTAGCTGTGCCCTGTCCCCAGAGGTGGAGTCTACAGAGACAGGCAGGTTTCCTTGAGCTGCTGTGAGCTCCACCCAGTTCGAGCTTCCCAGCGGCTTTGTTTACCTACTAAAGCCTCAGCAATGGCGGGTGCCCCTCCCCAGCCTCGCTGCTGCCTTGTGGTTAGATCGCAGACTGCTGTGCTAGCGATGAGGGAGGCTCTGTGGCTGTGGGACCCTCCCGGCCAAGTGTGGGTATAATCTCCTGGTGTGCCCGTTTGCTTAAAGTGCAGTATTGTGGTGGGAATTACTCGATTTTCCAGGTGTTGTGTGTCTCAGTTCCCCTGGCTAGGAAAAGGGATTCCCTTCCCCCTTGCGCTTCCCAGGTGAGACAATGCCTCGCCCTGCTTCAGCTCTCGCTGGTTGGGCTGCAGCAGCTGACCAGCACCGATTGGCCGGCACTCCCTAGTGAGATGACCCCAGTACCTCAGTTGAAAATGCAGAAATCACCGGTCTTCTGTGTCGCTCGCGCCGGGAGTTGGAGACTGGAGCTGTTCCTATTTGACCATCTTGCTCCGCCCCCACCAAAAGCTTTTAAGCACGTGTACCGGCATGAATCTATCCTTTGCAACAGTGCTGTGAATATTAGATAGGGAAAGTGTCCACGGCAGAAACAGAAGCTGCTCCAGCACTCTTCCGGAAGAAAAACAGCAGCCGCAGTCGCCAGTAACATGAGGGGAATTAACACCTGTGCATCAGACTGAATCAGGTTCAAATTTGAGCACATCTAATATTCCAAGACGTAGACTCTGAAAGCAGGTAAGCTGTTTCTCTTCCTGCCAATAATTCTTCCACTTAATCTAAGAAAATTCCTAGCTTTGCCAGGTGCAGTGGTTCATACCTGTAATCCCAGCACTTTGGGAGGCTGAGGCTGGCACATCTTATGAGGTCGGGAGTCCGAGACCAGCCTGGCCAACATGGTGAAACCCTGTCTCTACTAAAAATACAAAAATTAGCCGGGCGTGGTAGTGCACACCTGTAATCCCAGCTACTTGGGAGGCTTGAACCTGGTAGGCAGAGGTTGCAGTGAGCTGAGATCAGGCCATTGCACTCCAACTTGGGTGATTCCATCTCAACAAAAAAAAAAAAAAAAAACAAGCTTTGATCTCATTTATAATGTTTTTACAGAGGTACTGAGATTAAAAATGCCACTCCCTCCAAAATAACTAGAGTGATGACAGAAAAATATGACCAAAAAGAATTAGACATGTTGGTACTACTACTACAGTAATAAACATGTTTGTAAGAGAAATGACTTCTAATGATTTCGGATCCAGTTGAGACAGTTCAGTGTTTAAACATTTTGGTAATATATCACTCATAATGTTGCAGGTGACTTAAAGCAAATGCTATCTCTTGTGTTGTGCTTGCTTTCCATTAGGTTATGAAAACCTGCACTCATAAGTTAGGGTTTTTAGAGACAGAGACTTGCTATGTTGCTGAGGCTGGCCTCAAACTCCTGAGCTCAAGTGATCTTCCCACCTCAGCCTCCCCCATAGCTGAGACTGTAGGTACAAGCCACAGTCTCAAAAAAATATAAATTTTTTTATATATATAAAAATTTAAATATATTTAAATATATTTAAATCATAAACTTAACCATTAACCAGCTGTTTGGGGGTAACCGTTTAAATATCTTAGTCCTGTGAGACCCAGCATGGGATTACATTCATAAAATTTAACAAGGTGAGTAAGAACAGTAAAAAAGTGAAGGAAAACGTGGTTTACAAAACCCTAGTCTGCGTTAGCCAGCATACTACTGATACATGTTCAAACTGGAGATTCTACTATATTTGAAATTTGCAACTATTGTCATTGAAGAAAGTGTTAAAATGATACCTAACATTATAAATAAGTAGAACCGTTAAGAACATTAACATAATTTTAAAAGAACAGAATGATCATAAGATGAAATCTGGTTGGGGATTTTCTGTCAGGGTAAACTGGTAATTTAAAAAAAAATTTGGTCAGGGATTTTGAAAAAATCCCAGTTACAGCTAAATTTTGCTTTAGGCCTCTTTTACATACAAATGCTAGGGGAATATGAGGTACTTCACAAGTTCTGTGCTTTCTCTCACAGGATAACCACTGTCCTAATGGCAACTGCTGTGAATGTGTTTAAAGATGGTCAGATTCTTTCAGACACCTACCTGAGAGTGAAAAGTGGTTCTGTGTACAAGGAGAGAGGTTCCTGATGGCAACAAGAGGCTGGAGTACATTTTAGGGAGTGGAGAGTGGTTATTCTAAACTTTCTAATTTAAATGAGTGAACTCGCATTACTTTGAATTCAAAACTTTTTTTCACAAAAATGGAAATGAGGGCATTAATTTCTCAACTGTCACATCAGGTTTTGAGTAGGGAAAGCAGTTGGAAAAAACTGGTTATTTTTGTTTGAGATGGAGTATTGCTCTGTTGCCAGGCTGGAGTGCAGTGGCATGATCTTGGCTCACTGTAGCCTCCTCCTCCCGGGTTCAAGCAATTCTGCCTCAACCTCCCAAGTAGCTGGGATTATAAGCGCACGCCACCACACCCAACTAATTTTTGTATTTTTAGTACAGATGGGGTTTCACCATGTTGGCCAGAATGACAACTGTTTTTTAAAAATAATCGAGGGAGTCACTTAATGATGGAAAACATTACTGATGACCAGAACAGCTCAAAAAGAAACAGGATTTACCTATCCAGAGGAAGGGTACACCAAGCTTGCAGCTGCTACTGCCAACAAGACCTTGATCCTGGCTGTGAGATCTCTCGCAGCCCCCTTATTTTTCTGAACCTGTTTCCCCATTTGACAATTCTACCATCCACAGCAATTGTTGAAATTAAAAGGGTATATGTGAAAATGTTTTCGGCTGGGTGTGGTGACTCATGCCTGCAATTGCAGCACTTTGGGAGGCCAATGTGGGCAGATCACTTGAGGTCAGGAGTTCGAGACCAGCCTGGCCAACATGGTGAAACCCCATCTCTACCAAAAAGATAAAAATTAGCCAGGTGGGGTGGCAGGCGCCTATAATCCCAGCTACTTGGGAGGCTAAGGCAGAAGAATTGCTTGAACCTGAGAGGCAGAGGCTGCAGTGAGCCAAGATCGTGCCACTGCACTCCAGCCTGGGTGACAGAGCAAGACTCCATCTCAAAAAAGAAAATGTTTTCAAAATTGTACTACCCGAAAATTTAGGTGTTGTCAAATGTGCATATTTGTATCCTGAGAATACCTGTGCTGATAAACTGTATAGGATGTATTTTCTTAATTAGGATGGTATGGAACCACAGCAGCTTCAGTCTATAAGGTGGTTTTGTTTAAAAGAAGTAGGGAAGGCTGGGCGTGGTGGCTCACGCCTGTAATCCCAGCGCTTTGGGAGGCCGAGGCGGGCGGATCACGAGGTCGGGAGATTGAGACCATCCTAACACAGTGAAACGCCATCTCTACTAAAACTAACAAAAAAAAAAAAAACCAGCCGGGCACGGTGGTAGGCGCCTGTAGTCCCAGCTACTCAGGAGAATTGCTTGAACCTAGGAGGCAGAGGTTGCAGTGAGCCGAGATCGTGCCACTGCACTCCAGCCTGGGTGACAGAGTGAGACTCCGTCTCAAAAAAGAAAAAAAAAAAAAAAGTAGGGAAAAGGAAAAATCAAAACAAATAAATTAGCAAAGTAACAGGACTCATTTCCTGTTTGGGGTAGGAAGCTGTATTCATTTTATGCTTCTGATTTCCAAAGAAAAACATTTTTGTGGGCCCTGGACACTGTGCCTACCGGGTTAAGTCGGCCTTGGTCAGTAGATGGATAATGAGCTAAGTGATCGAGTTCCTGTGTTTCAGTCTCACATCTGTAACTGAAAAATACATATCCATTCAATGGGGACCACTCTTCCCACACACAGTGCAAATGTTTACAGCAGAGAGGCCAGGAAACATCCACAGCCACACAACTAAAAAAAGCATACCATGGCACATTCAAGAATCATAAAGTTTACTGTTTCTTTTCCATCATTTGGCACATATCCAAGGCACATTAGAAAATTAGAAATCATAAATTACTTTGTAGAAAAATAACCCCTCCCTTCTGTACATACACAAGTATTTCCAAGAACATGGACAAAACCATTTCCCTATTACAAGGTCATTTGAAAATGGACTCAGGACAAACCTATATACTTGTAGCTCTAGGCCAATAACATTAAAAAAACAGTATAATCTACAGAAATTTATAAAAAGGAATAAATGGCAATAAATTCTAACTGAAAGTAACTTTGACCTGGTTTGTGCTATTAAGTTTTGAATCTGAATCAAAAGACTAAGAAAAGATGTGCCAAATCTACTCTCTAATCCAGTAACCATCCGTCGGGTGTGAGTGTGACATTCACACGAGGTTCTCAACAAAACGGGATGTTTCTAGAAACACTGCTACAGATGCACGTGTAGTAACCAAATATCTGTACCTACTTGTTAGAAGGAAAATGATAACCAACCTTTCCCACATGCATGATGTGGAAGAGGTCTGATGCATCCTTTCACTAAAATGAACATCAAAATGGGATTGAGGCATCTTTTGGTTCAAGTGTTGCTTTGCAAAGAAACGTTGTCCAGCTGTTGCTTTCTTCCTTCAGGTACGACATTTCAGCCTGGCCTCTACAGTACCATGAAACCTAAATTGCTTCTCTCCCGCTTCATCCCAGGTGGAGGAATTCTAGTTGTGGTTTGTGAATGTACACAGGTCAGAGAGGTTTAGCACCTTTTGGGAGGAGGAGGTCAGAATCTGGTGGTGAAACCGCTCTCCCTGTGACCAACAAACCCTCATACTTAAAAAGAAGCATGCACCTGTGGCTTAAGGATCTGGACTCTACTGGAATTTGTCTGTTTCAAGTGTATTCATTAGCTTTGAAGAAGAGAGAGAGATGGTGGTGGTGAACTTTTTTGTTGCATTCTTAGCCACAGAAAAGCTTTCAGGAACTTGGTGCTGAAGACTTCTCAAGCCAGTTTCATGGAAGCGCATTTAGTCCTCAGTCAGCATCATCTTGTTGCATCCTTGCTTTCTGGCAGCAGGTTCAACAACTCGTCATTCCTGTTAGGACTGGGAAGCACTAACCTCTTGGGGAGCAGCAACCTTCAGGCCCTGGGACACGACTGCATCCTCCACCGTGTGTCTCCGCAGCATCCGCCTGTGTCCAGGGCCAGTCTGTGTCAGTCCAGGCCTCTCCAGCCAGTCACTGTTGCCTTTCTCAGCAGCATGAGATCCACTCTGAGCTGGCAGGTTATTCTGTCTCAGTGTGACACTTTGCCTCCCTGGCTAAAGAAAGAGTACATTTTGAACCGTTCACGTCCTCACTGTACTGGAAGCCACAACTATGACAGTGACAGCTGCCCCTTAGTGCTTAGTGTCACACAATGTGCTCAGTGCTTGACAAGCATAATTTCAACTCTCACATCCCTGTGGTGCTAACATGGCATATGCATACTACATGTGTCAGACACAGAGTAAATGTTTCACGTGTTTTCACAATCTTTATGACTCTAGGAGGCATGTACTACTATTGTTATCCCCGTTTTACAGCTGAGGAGACAGGATCAGCAAAGTTAAGCCACCTGCCTAAAGTCCCATAGCTAGCAAAGGAAAAGCTAGCACTTGATGGAACTCAGATTTCAACGTTTCTGGCTTTCCCACAAAGCAGGTCTACTAGCAACACCATGTAAGACTAACTATGATATCAAAATTAGTCATATTAATTAAAATCATTTTAATTATCTAAAGCAACAATTTAGAACTTCTGTGTATTTGTTCCAACAAGCCTATGCTACATACGCTATAAATTCTCATCAGCAGTAAGGAAAGTCGTGGTTCTGAGAAGAATCACTGTCTCGGATCACAGGTTTTCTTTTTTTTTTTTTTTGTTTGAGACGGAGTCTTGCTGTGTTGCCCAGGCTGGAGTGCAGTGGCCGGATCTCAGCTCACTGCAAGCTCCGCCTCACAGATTTACGCCATTCTCCTGCCTCAGCCTCCCGAGTAGCTGGGACTACAGGCGCCTGCCACCTTGCCCGGCTAGTTTTTTGTACTTTTTAGTAGAGACGGGGTTTCACCGTGTTAGCCAGGATGGTCTCGATCTCCTGACCTCGTGATCCGCCGGTCTCGGCCTCCCAAAGTGCTGGGATTATGGGCTTGAGCCACGGCGCCCGGCCAGATCACAGGTTTTCAATCAAGCTTCTGAGTAATTTAAAAATGCAGTAGGGGCCGGGCGCGGTGGCTCACGCTTGTAATCCCAGCACATTGGGAGACTGAAGCACGCAGATCACTTCAGATCAGGAGTTCAAGACTAGCCAATATGGTGAAACTGCGTCTCTACTAAAAATACAAAAAAAATTAGCCAGGTGTAGTGGCACATACATGCCTCCGTAATCCCAGCTACTCAGGAGGCTGAGACGGGAGAATGCTTGAACCCGAGAGATGAAGATTGCAGTGAGCCGAGATCACGCCACTGCACTCCAGCCTGGGCCGCAGAGCAAAACTCTCTCAAATAAATAAATACAACTAAAATGCAGTGGGAAGATGGTCACCTAATTGTCTGAGCAACTGTACACCATACTTGGAGACATTGTTTACCCATCTATATATAAACTGTCATTTTCTTTGGTGATTAAAACCATAGTGAAATTTGGGATGTTTCATCTCCTGTAAGCACCAAGACCTGCGGTTTCCCACACATGTAACACTTTCCACTCCTCTGCTCAGAAATGTACTTTGAAATATAACAATCAGTGAAGTCTGTACACTGTCCCATGAAATAATTCGTTTTAACTGTTGCTAGCTCATACGGCGCAGGGAAAAATGAAGATGATGATCAAGGAGACGTGTTTACCATGGATTACTTTTGACAACGCCAGGCTTTAGAAAATATGATTAAAAGCCAGTGTTTAATAACTTACCTTATGCAAAGAACCTTCGGTTAAATTAGGGACACTTCTATCTCTTGCCATAATCTCCCTTGAAGTCTTTCCCCTAAAACCCAAAATAAACTAAAATAAATATTTGGACAGTGGCATGAAACACTCTGGTTGGCCACAAGGTGGCAGCATTTTTGACATTATTAGGTGCAGATTTGTCCATAACCAATTACAACTGAAGCAGCTTATGTGCAGCTTGGAGTAAACTAGGGGCAAAAGCACAGAAATCCACTTGATTTTCATACTCACTTAAACTGACCAGCTGAGTGGACAAAGTAAAACTGTCTTGTAAAAGGTTCATCTGGTAGATCATACAGTTTTGAGTTCCCTGTAGATAAAAAGATAAACATCTAAAAACTTCGAAAACAGTGTAAAATTATTTAAAAATTACAGCACAGACACAATCTATTCTCAGGTTTACAAAATCTAGAAAATGAAACACTGAATTTGCTTAAAGAAACACAGCTAGTACCTATATGTAACAGGCTGAATATCTCCAATTCAAAAATCTAAAGCCTAAAATGCTACAGGCCGGGTGCAGTGGCTCATGCCTGTAATCCCAGCAGTTTGGGCGGCCAAGGTGGGCATATCATTTGAGGTCAGGAGTTCAAGACCAACCTGGGCAACATGGAGAAAACCCATCTCTACCAAAAATACAAAAACTTAGGCATGGTGGTGCACACCTATAATCCCAGCTACTGAAGAGGCTGAGGCAGGAGAATCACTTGAACCCAGGAGGCAGAGGTTGCAGTGAGCTGAGATTGCAACACTACACTGCAGCCTGGGTGACAGAGCAAGACTCCATCTCAAAAAAAAGCTACAAAATCCGAAACATTCTGAACTCTTTGACATGATGCTCAGAAGAATCTGATTTCCTGATTTGGATCCTCAACCAATGACTATAATGCAAATATTCCAAAACCCAAAACGCTGCTGGTCCCAAGCATTTGAGATGGGGGGTAGTCAGCCTGTATTATGAGAACCCCCATGAAACAGAAAGCTAAATCCTTAACTCCCTTAACTCTCCCAGCCACAGCCAATTACGGTGAGACAGTCTCAGGGTTATCCAGATATGTGAATGGGTTTATCCATATTATTGTATTGCATTATTGCATACCTCACTGGATAATATTTCATACTGTAAATTTTAAAAAAAGTAGAACAAGGACCCCTTCTAAACTTTTTAAAAAGAAGAAAATACTTCAGTCCCACTGCTGCTGTTTGGCAACTGCTGTTCTAATTATAATCAACCTCTGCACACGTACAAACTTTAAAAAAAAAAAAAACCTTGAGGCCAGGTGTGGTGGCTCACGCCTGTAATCCCAGCACTTTGGAAGGCTGAGGTGGGCAGATCACGAGATCAGGAGATCGAGACCATCCTGGCTAGCACGGTGAAACCCCGTCTCTACTAAAAATACAAAAACAAAATTAGCTGGGCGAGGTGGCGGGCACCTGTAGTCCCAGCTACTCAGAAGGCTGAGGCAGGAGAATGGTGTGAACCCGGGAGGCGGAGCTTGCAGTGAGCTGAGATCCAGCCACTGCACTCCAGCCTGGGTGACAGAGCGAGACTCCATCTCAAAAAAAAAAAAAATCTTGAAAGGTAACATTCACCCTGGATGTCCAGGAAATTCCCAGAACACCTGACTTTGGAACATGAGGCATGAAAGAAACTACCCGGGAGACTGTTCCCCATCTCCATAGGGGGACGCCTGAACCTTCAAGGTAGCATTGACAGTTTATTTCCTCAAGAAACATCATTACCATCCACCAGAAAACTAATAGCAAAAAAAGATTACCCACACTCTGACAAACTGGGAGGTAACCATTTCTCTGGTGCCCGTATCCCCTCCAGGCATGATTTTAATCACATTTTACATACACAATTAAATCAACACCAGCAACTGCTCATGAATGTCTAAATATACCCAAGTTGAGCATGACAGAAAGAATGTAAACGCTTACATTTTTTCCTGATCTTAACAGTAACATACTCCTTGCGGTCAGTTTCGGCCACGTCGTCTAATGAGGCAACACAGCTTGGTACCACCTGAAGCAATTCCATTATTTTTGAATTCTGCAATTTGAAAGGGAAAAGGAACAGTATTTATTCTTTTTTAATAGGCTATTATTTGTTTTTGATCTAGATATCAGTATTAGTGTGGCTGGGCAGAAAAAGCTCAGAAATAATTACAAACAGAGCTTGGAGGCCATAAAGCCCAGTGGTAAAAGGAGGCCTGCGTGGAGAGCCCGGCTCTGCCCTCTCCGTGGCCTCCATGCTGGGGATCCAACCACTCCATGCAACCAGCTCAAACATAGTAAGTTGATCTACTATCATATACTGATCATGAGGCTGCTGAGGGCCCCCCATACAGTAAGTACTCATTGAAACATATTAATTAACGGCACGGTGGCTCATGTGTGCAATCCCACTACTTTGGGAGACCAAGGTGGGTGGATCGCTTGAGCCCAGGAGTTCAAGACTAGCCTGGGCAACACAGCAAGACCCTGTCTCTATTTAAAAATAATAATAGGCCAGGCGCGATGGCTCACACCCGTAATCTCAGCACTCTGAGAGGCCGAGGTGGGTGGACTGCTTGAGCCCAGGCAGTCGAGACCAACCTGGCCAACATGGCGAAACCCCGTCTCTATTTAAAAAAAATTAGCTGGGCATGGTGGCACACGCCAATAGTCCCAGCTACTTGGGAGGCTGAGGTTCGAGAATCATCTGTGCCCAGAGGTCAAGGCTGCGGTAAGCCAAGATTGCAACATTATACTCCAGCCTGGGCAACAGAGACCCTGTCTCAAAAAATAGTAATAATAAAATGAAAAATTTTAAAAAACCAAAAAAAATCAACATACTCATTTAAGAAAGTACTAAACTTAGAGTTTAAAATATTTCAATTCTGTCACTGAAAATTAATATAAGGAGGCCAGGCACGGTGGCTCACATCTGTAATCCCAGCACTTCGGGAGGCCAAGGGAGGTGGATCAGTTGAGGTCAGGTGTTCAAGACCAGCCTGAGCAACATGGTGAAACCTGTCTCTACAAAAACTACAAAAAAAATATAGCCAGGCGTGGTGGCACGTGCCTGTAATCCCAGCTACTCAGGAGGCCGAGGCACGAGAATCGCTTGAACCCAGGAGGCAGAGGTTGCAGTGAGCCAAGATCACGCCACAACAGAGCAAGACTCTGTCTTATGAAACAAAAAAGTACTATAAGGAGCCTATCCACGGAGTGGATTGATTGATGGTGATATTAGCTTCTCAGCTGTGTCACTTAACAGCCAACTCGCTGTCTATCGTGAGTAGAAAACAAAAGAAAGACTCAGCAGGAAAACAGGAACAGAAAGAGCTGCCGCCCGCCAGGGGAAAAGGACCTTTCCCCATTGCTCTCCACACAAGCACCCACAGCACTGGAGAAGGCAGTACACCAATAATCACAATTCCCACAGGACTGAAGGACTTCTACTGTCATTTTTCTGAGAGACAGTCTCTGTCACCCAGGCTGGAGTGCAGTGCCACAATCTCAGCTCACTACAGCCTTGACCTCCTGGGCTCAAGCGATCCTCCCACCTGAGCCTCCTGAGTCGCTGGGACTACAGGCACACCACTATGCTCGGCTAATTTTTTGATTTTTTGGAGAGATGGGGTCTCCCTATGTTGGCCAGACTGGTCATGAGCTCCTGTGCTCAAGTGATCCTCCTTCCTTGGCCTCCCAAAGTGCTGGGATTACAGGCATGAGCCATTGTGCCTGGCCTCAAGGAGTTTTAAATCCACCAACTAAACAAACCTCCATCATGCTGCTAAGACAATGGCTGTGTTCACACTGTGAGGATGGTGAGACCAGAACATCATGACTTGCTCCTTCCCCTGGAGTGCCTGACTCTAGGTAACTACTGGACCACGGCCCTACTGCTGGCTGGGGGGAGCCCCTCCACTCAGGCCTTTGAAAACCAACTGTGAAAGAATGATTCCTGGTTCCCAGAGCGCCACCTCTGACCAGGGGACCGAGGACCAGCCATCCACCCACGCTGCGGACTTCTGGCACACAAACTACGCCCAACCCAGCGATGCCAAGGGCCAGGTGTTGCTATTTCAGATCCAGCTTAAACACAAGGGATCCAGAGGGAGCTGTGAGCAGCTCAGGATTCCCTCGGCTCTTCGACGCTCTCCGCCTACCTGTTCGGCACAGTCTACAGCCGTGCGCTGCCGCTTGTTCAGCACCTGAGCTGACGCTCCGTGGAGCAGAAGCAGCTCTACTACGAAGACGTGCTTTTCAATCACTGCCTCGTGTAGCGCTGTGTTGCCCTTATTGTTCGAAGCGTTAATGGAGGCCCCATGCTGTAAAGAGAAACCACACGATCAAAAGGAACGCTACGAAACGTCAGCATGGAATATGGCTGTGGGCATACAAGTATTCGCTATAAAACACATTCAACTTTTCTTTTTTTTTTTTTTTTTTTTTGGGGCAGGGTCTTGCCCTGTCGCCCCAGCTGGAGTGCAGTGGCCGGATCTCCGCTCATTGCAAGCTCCGCCCCCCGGGTTTACGCCATTCTCCTGCCTCAGCCTCCCAAGTAGCTGGGACTACAGGCGCCCGCCACCTCGCCCGGCTCGTTTTTTGTATTTTTTAGTAGAGACGGGGTTTCACCGTATTAGCCAGGATGGTCTCGATCTCCTGACCTCGTGATTCGCCCGTCTCGGCCTCCCAAAGTGCTGGGATTACAGGCTTGAGCCACCGCGCCCGGCCTCAACTTTTCTTATGTCTGAAAGTTTTATTAAAATTTTGGGGGGAAAAGTAGTACTGAGAAAAAAAGATTTATACACAGAGTTCCTTGCAGCATTTATCCTAATAGCAGAGAAAACAGAAGCCACTTAAACGTACAGAGAAGAAACAGGTTAAAAAAAAACCACTATGGTATATCCACAGTTATGCAACCATTAAAAATCAAAGTTCGAATAAACAAGTTTCTACATTAAATAACACTAAAACAGAAAACAATACCTGGGGCCAGGCATGGCAGCTCACGCCTGTAATCCCAGCACTTTGAGAGGCCGAGGCAGGTGGATCACCTGAGGTCAGGAGTTCAAGACCAGCCTGACCAACATAGTGAAACCTCATCTCTACTAAAAAGAAACCAAAAAACAAAAAAATTAGCCGGGCATTGTGGTAGGCGCCTGTAGTCCCAGCTGTTTGGGAGGTTGAGACAGAAGAATTGCTTGAACCTCGGAGGCAGAGGTTGCAGTGAGCCAAGATTGCACCACTGCACTCCAGCCTGGGTGACAGAGTGCGACTCCATCTTGGAAAAAAAGAAAACAGTATTTAGCGAGGTGCCGTGGCTTACACCCATAATCCAGCACTTTAGGACGCCAAGGCAGGAGCATCATTTGAGCTCAGGAGTTTGAGACCAGTCTGGGCAACAAAGTAAGACTCCATTTCTACTAAAAACAAACAGCAAAAATTAGCCAGGTGCAGTGGTGCATACCTGTAGTCCCCAGTTACCTGGGAGGGTGAGGCAGGAGGATCGCCTGGGCCTGGGAGACTGAAGCTTGCAGTGAGCCGTGAGGGTGCCACTGCATTCCAGCCTGGGCCACAGAGCAAGAACTTGTCTCAAACAAAAAAGAAAACAAAACAACACTGAAGCTATACATATTTTTGAAAAGTCTGCCAAAATGAGTTTCCCTTAAGTAGCAGAGTCATGGACAAGTTGGTTTTTCCCTACTTCTTTAGGAAATTTTAATCCATTTGCATAACGTTTATCAAGAGGGAAAAAGAGCAGCAGGGACAGAGGCAGCCACTCAGCCCGTGCTCAGATAACAGCACGACACATTCCCGGTCAGTGAGGTGAGACCCAAACCCTTGGCAAAAGCAGTGTTGGAGCCCTTGAGACTGCATCCCGGATGCTGAGGCACCATCCGTTCCCATCGGAGAAGCCCGCGTGGCAAGGCGCTCGCCCCGCTCCTCTCCCCAGAGGCCTGGGGCTGATGACTGGCCCGGCCTCTCCATCCCCAGTGCACTGCAGGGGTTGCTGGGTGGAGGCACCCTGTTAACTGGTGCAGGTGTGTCGACCAGGGGGCCCCTCACCTGTAGAAGCAGTGCGGCAACCTCGTGATGGCCACCGGAGCAGGCATAAATGAGGGGCGTGTTTCCACTGAGATCCTTCTTATTGGGTTTTGCATTCGAATCTAATAGACACTTCACCACCTGGGCCAGACAAGAAAAATGTGCAAACTTAATCAAAATTTCTGTCATTTTCTGCCGGAGAAAAATTATGAAAAAAAAAATAAAAATAAAAATAAAAAAAGAAAATAAGAAAACAAAATTTCTAGAGAGAAATCCTCAAATTTGATCTTCCTTTGATTTGTCTCTGAGCTTATTAAATTTTTTGTTGTTTTTGGTTTTTCTTTCTTATTTTTTTAGACAGAGTCTTGCTCTGTTGCCCAGGCTGGAGTGCAGTGGCATGATCTCGGCTCACTGCAGCCTCCACCTCCCAGGTTCAACCGATTCCCGTGCCTCAGCCTCCTGAGCAGCTGGGACTATAGGCACCTGCTGCCACACCTGGCTAATTTCCTGTATTTTCATTAGAGATGGGGTCTCACCATGTTGGCAGGGCTGGCCTTCAACTCCTGACCTCAAGTGATCCACCTGCCTCAGCCTCCCAAAGTGCTGCGATTACAGGCATGAGCCACCACACCCAGCCATCTCTGAGCTTACTGAGAAGACTTTAGACCCTCTAGGAGAAAAGGCACCAGGTGAAGAGGGGAGGGCTACTGTCTGCTGTGGGGCTGCTCTGTGTGGGTGAACTGCAGGGTGGCGGTGATCTCACTTCACCCAATGTGCTGGGCGACGGTGATCTCACTTCACCTTTCTATCCTTTCTACCCCAGGGAGAGCTGCAATCGCCACTCCAGTTTTACAGATTAGGAAAGTGATGCCTGAAGCTCTATGCTAGGTGTTGGTGAGAGAGATGCAAAACCTGAAATAAGCCTTCTGTCTTTAAAAAGTTAACAGTAGAACTGATACAGGAAAATGAAAAAATACATACACAGCTTTCCTTAAAGAAAAGCAGGGCCCAGTGCTGTGGCTCACGCCTGTAGTCCCAGCACTTTGAGAACCCAAGGTGGGAGGACTGCTTGAGTCCAGGAGTTCAACACCAGTCGGGACAACATGGTGAAACCCCGTCTCCGCAAAAAAATAAAAAATCATCTGGGTGTTGTGGGTGCATGCCAGCTACTCGGGAGGCTGAGATGGGAGGATTGTTTGAGCCCAGGAGGTTGAGGCTGCAGTGTCAGCCAAGACTGCAGCACTGCACTCCAGCCTGGGAGACAGAGCAAGACCCTGTCTCAAAAAAAGCAAAGAAAAACAGGACTTTCAAAAAGTTAATCACTCCAAAATTCTCCCTTGAGCCCCTCTATGGGGCCTTGATTATTCTTTATGAAGTGCTCAACTGTTGGGCCCAGAGCAAGCGCTGTCAGGGTATAAAGGTGTTAAGATGACCATGGGGACAGCCCTCGGTGGCCACCACACAAGCTCAAGAGCCAGATCCTGCTGGGAGCAGAATCAGAATGACAACCTCGGTACCACCCAGATGGGCGTGGCAGTGGGGCAGGGACTGGCTCCACCCCCAGGGAGCACCAGGGTTCTGTGCCCTGCGGCTGAGTGGCCCACCCTGTGTACCTCAGAATCTCCGGGCTCAGGGGAGCAGTGTCCTCTGGGGTAGCCACCAAACCCCTGAAGCATTCCCACTAAGGTGCCCAAAGCGGACACCCTGCTCCACTGCCCGGGACACAGAGCCCGAACCTGAAAGTGGCCCTGTTGGCAGGCCAGGTGGAGCGGAACAGCTTGGTCTGCATTCCTGGCACCCACGTTGGCCCCGTGCTTCAGCAGGAGGGGGATGAGGTCCACCCGGCCGTGCAGGGCGGCGACATGCAGCGGGGAGGAGCCGTCCTGGCTGGTCACGTTCACACCAAGCCCGCTGGCAGGAACCTTCGCCAGCCTCTGGAAGCACAGAAGATGGAAACAGAAACATCATCAGTATTGAAGAAACTGGGCCAGAGTGATTGGCACCATGTGCCCCCCACAGCTCCCACGCACGATGCGGGATCATGGTGGGATCCAGGATGGATTCCAATTCCTTTGGAACTACGTGGCATGCCAAAGAACTTCTTTTTTTTTTTTTTTGAGACAGGGTCTCACTCTGTTGTCCAGGCTGGAGTGCAGTGGCACCATCACGGCTCACTGCAGCCTCCACCTCCTGGGCTCAAGTGATCCTCCCGCCTCAGCTTCCCAAGTAGCTAGGTCCACAGGCACAAGCCATTGTGCCCAGTTCATTTTTTTTTTTTTTTTTTGGTAGAGATGGGGTCTTGTGATGTGGTCCAGGCTGGTCTTCAACTCCCAGGCTCAAGTGGTCCTCCCACCTCAGCCTCCCAAAGTGCTGAGACTACAGGTGTATGCCACTGTGCCTGGCTAATTTCACTTTTTTTCACCAGGGCTGTAGAGCCTCTAAATTCACTTTGAGGGGCATGGCCACAGCCCCGCAAAGGCGACGAGATTCACTTGCTGTTTATACCTCTGTTTAAACCACTGCTACAAGAAACAGTGGTTCTTGCTTTAGGTTGGAGTAATTTTACTTTTTGATGATTAAAAATGTTACCTCTTTAAAAAAAAAAAACCGTATGCTAAATTAAAGGCTGAATTTTACTACATGTAAATTATATCTCAAAAATCAAAAACAAAGAAGCTAGAAAACACACACGTGCACACACACACACACATGCAAAATGAAATACCCTGCATATTTATCAGAATGGCTCAAGTTAAAAAGTCAAGGCTGGGCACAGTGGCTCACGCCTGTAATCCCAACACTTTGGGAGGCTGAGGTGGGCGGATCACCTGAGGTCAGGAGTTCTAGACCAGCCTGGCCAACATGGTAAAACCATGTCTCTATCAAAAATACAAAAAGTAGCCGGGTGTGGTGGCCCCTGCCTGTAATCCCAGCTACATTACAGGTATGCACTGAGGCTGCAGAATCACTTGAACCCAGAAGGAGAAGGCTGCAGTGAGCCAAGATTGTAACACTGCACTGCAGGCTGGGTAACAGAGCGAGACTCCAGCTCCAGAAAAAAAAAAAAAAAAGTCAAAATACCAAATGTTGGCAGGGATGTGGAGCAAGCAGAATACTCACACCGTGCTGGAGGGAACAGAAACTACTTCAGCCACTTCGGAAAACTGGCAGTTTCTTATGAGGTTAAACATATCCTTACTATATAATCCAGCAATTATACTCCGGGTGTTTACCCAACACAAAGGCCCGTACACAAATGTTCACAATGGCTTTATTTACAAACCCAGAAGCAGGAAAACTACTCAGATGTCCATCAACAGGTGAATGAAACAAGTAATTCTGGTGTGTCCACCCAATCAACTACTACCCAGCAATGAACTTCTGATCCATCATGGGTCTCAGAAATATCCTGAGTCAAAGAAGCCAGACACAAAACGGACATGCGTTATGATTCCACTTACAAAAGATTCTAGAAAGTGTTAACTAATCCATGATGATGAAAAGCAGGTCAGGGTTTGCCTGGGAGAGGCGATGGGGACACGGGGGTTTAGGGGGGAGGACGGCAAAGTCTCACAGGAAACTCTTGCGACTGAGGGAAACGTGTATCGTGATGGTGGTGATGGTTTCACAGGTTTATAGATCTGTAAAACTTGCCAAATTGTATACTTTAAATACATATGCTTTATGTAAATATAAATTATATACTTTATAATGTATATAATTATATTTCAATAAAAGATTTAAAAACAAATTCTAAAACACCACTGGAGGCCGGGTGTGGTGGCTCATGCCTACAATCCCAGCACTTTGGGAGGGTGAGGCAGGAGGATGGCTTGGGCCCAGGAGTTCAAAACCAGCCTGGACAACACAGCCAAGACCCTGTCTCTACAAAAATAAAAAATCAGGCTGGTGAGGTGGCTTACACCTGTAATCCTAGCACTTTTGGGAGGCCAAGGCGGGCGGATCATGAGGTCAAGAAATCGAGACCATCCTGGCCAACATGGTGAAACCCGTCTCTACTAAAAATACAAAAATTAGCTGGGCATAGTAGCATGCGCCTGTAGTCCCAGCTACTCAGGAAGCTGAGGCAGGAGAATTGCTTGAATCTGGGAGGCAGAGGTCGTAGTGAGCCAAGATCGCACCACTGCACTCCAGCCTGGTGACAGAGCAAGACTCCATCTCAAAAATAAATAAATAAATAAAATAAAATAGCCCGGCATGGTGGTACGTGCCTGTAGTCCCAACCATTCGGGAGGCTGAGGCAAAAGGATCCCTTGGGCCCAGGAGTTTGAGGCTTCAGTGAGC
>NC_045454.1:24554059-24602207 GCF_002776525.5 Piliocolobus tephrosceles | reverse complement strand
TACCACTGCACTCCGGCCTTGGTGACAGATCAAGACTGTCTCTCAAAAAAAAAAAAAAAAAAAAGTTTAGGCCGGGAGCAGTGGCTCATGCCTATAATCCTAGCACTTTGGAAGGCCAAAGCAGGCAGATCACCTGAGGTCAGGAGTTTGAGACCAGCCTGGCCAACATGGCAAAACCCTGTCTCTACTAAAAATACAAAAATTAGCCAGGTGTGGTGACATGCGCCTGTAATCCCAGCTACTCGGGAGGCTGAGGCAGGAGAATTGCTTGAACCCAAGAGGCAGAGGGTGCAGTGAGCTGAGATCGCGCCACTGCGCTCCAGCCTGGGCGACAGAGGGAGACTCCGTCTCAAAAAAAAAAAAAAAAAATGTAATTTTTTACTGCAGGCCCGGTGCAGAGGCTCATGCCTGTAATCCCAGCACTTTAGGAAACTGGGGCAGGAGGATCACTTGAGCCCAGGTGTCCCAGGCTGTTAGTGAGCTATGATTGTGCCACTGCACTCCAGCCTGGGTGACAGAGTGAAACCCCATCTCTAGAAATTAAAATTAAAAAAAAAAAAAAAGACCACCACTGGGCGAAGAAGATTTTCATTTAATCACAGACGTGAAGCAGTACAGTGTTGTGTCTTTTTGAGAAATTACAAAAGGAGAATAAGAGGTTTTAGAAGTGCAGGGAGCCTAAGACTTCAAGTTTCACAGTACTTTACTGTGTAATTAAAGTGGGAAAACAGGGAGGGGCAAAATAGCAAAAACGGCAGCAGCAGAGACGCAGCACGCTCCCCTCACCACACACAGGCACTGAGGGTCCGGGGGCTTCGTCACTTCCCACCAGATGCGAGGGAACACCATCTGCCTTTCTTATTCCGCGTTTTCATAGCCGCCCACCTTGGGGAAACTGTGTTCTGGACCATGTGCATCCAGAGGCAGGGGGCCAGGTCAAAAGGCGCACACCCCCAATGTACATGTTACCTCACAGCTGAAAAACGTTGTGAGGGAAAACTTCAGTCATTTTCGATATCCTCAGAGTCGCCCATGCTGAAGCTCTTTTTAGAAATGGTAAAATTATCCTACAATATAAAGGCTAATACCACTCTATCTATTTTGTAAAGTCAAATCCCTTTTCTTTTTTTTGAGATGGAGTTTCACTCTTGTTGCCCAGGTTGGAGTGCAATGGCACGATCTCGGCTCACCGCAACCTCCGCCTCCTGGGTTCAAATGATTCTCCTGCCCCAGCCTCCTGAGTAGCTGGGATTATAGGCATGTGCCACCACAGCCAGCTAATTTTGTATTTTTAATAGAGATGGGGTTTCTCCACGTTGGTCAGGCTGGTCTCGAACTCCTGACCTCAGGTGATCCACCCGCCTCGGCCTCCCAAAGTGCTGAGATTACAGGTGTGAGCCAGCCACTGTGCCCAGCCAAATTCATTTTCTTTTTTATTTTATATTTTATATTTTTAGTTTTTTAGAGACAGGGTCTTACTCTGTTGGCCAGGCTCGTCTCAAACTCCAGGCCTCAAGTGATCTTCCAGGGTGGCCCCCCAAAGCGTTGGGATTACAGGAGTATAACACTGAGCCCAGCCTAATTCTCTTAGTATGGGACATATACGTCTATAATTAGATAGCTAACACATGAATGCATGCTATGTATGCAATACCATTTACAACTGCTTGAAAGAAGATTAAATACTGAGGTGTACACTTAACACGACACAGGCAGGATCTGTATGCTGAAAAAAAAAATCACAAAATGTTGATGAAAGAAGTCAAAGAAGGCGTAAATACTTGGAGAGATATACCACGTTCATGAAGACTCAACATATGTTGAGTCAGATGATGTCATTTCTCCCCAGTTCATCTATAGGTTTTATGTAATTCCTATCAAAATTCAAGCAAGGTATTTTGTAGACATACAAAAGCTAATTGTAAAATTGATACGGCTCAGACCAGTCTGGGTATTATAAGAGTGAGTAAGTAAGTAAGTAGGTATATAAATAAATAAATAAAATTTACATGGAAAGGCACAGGCCACAGAATAGCCGAAACATTCCTGGCAAAGAAGAATAAATTAGGAAGAATCATTTAATCCAGCACTGAGGCTTACTACACAGCTACAGTCATCAAGACAGCATGGTGCTGGTTAGGATGGGCCCATAGATCAATGTAGCAGAACAGAGAACCCAGAAATCAATCCACACAATCTATAGCCAACTGAGGTGCACAGGCAAGTCACGCGAGGAAGGAGAGGCTTTTCAACAAATGGTGCTGGAGCAAGTGGACATTTGTAGGCAAGAAAAAAAAAAAGAAGAACCTCAACCTAAATCTCACACTTTGAGTAAATATTAACACAAATTGGATCACGGACTTAACTATACAACATAAAAGTATAACTTAAAAAAAAACAGGAAAAAGTTGGAAATCTAGAGCAAGGCAAAGAATTCTCAGAATTGATACCAAAAGTATAATCTATAAAAGGAAATATTGACAAACTAGATGTATAAAAACCTTTTCCTCTGTGAAAGCCCACGTGAGATTATAGACAAGCTGCAGAATGAAAGGAAATGTCTGCAAACCACGTATCTGACAAATATCCACATATCTAGAATATATAAAGAACTCTCAAAATTCAACAATAAAGCCAAAAACAAACCAATCAGAAAACGGGCAAAACACATTAACAGACATTTCACTGAAGAACATATACAGATGGCAAATAAGCACGTGAAAAGCTGTTCAACAGCATCAGCCATTAGAGAAATGCAAATTAAAGCCACATTGAGATAGTACTACACACCTACTGAATGGCTGAAACAGAGAACAATGACCACGCCCAAGACTGGGGAGGATGAGGAGAAACTGGATCACTCATACATCGCTGGTGGGCATGTAAAACGATACAGCCTGCTTGGGAAAAGACTGTCAGTTCCTTATAAAAATGAACCATGGAATTACCGTGCAATTACCACGTGACTCCGCAATTGCACTCTTGGGCATTTATCCTAGAAAAATGAAAACTTGTGTTCTTACCAAAACGTCTACTCGAATGCTTGTTCATGGCAGTTTTATTGATAACATTCCCCAAACCAGCAACAAAATACATGTCCTTGAACATTCCACATGAGTATATGCCACCATTTAAAAAATGGAATGCCAGCCCGCCACGGAGAAACAGACCTGATTCTATGCAACAACGTGGAATCAAACGGAGCGAACAAAGTCAGTCCCAAAAGGTCCTACGTATACTGTGTGATTACATTCATGTAACGTTTTTGAAGTGACAGGATCAGAGAAATGGAGAACAGGTGAGTGGTTGCCAGGGGTTGGGGATGGTGGGGTGAGCATGGCAGGTAGAGAGGTGGGTGTGGCTGTAAGAGGGCAGCTTGAGTGATTGGTCTTGTGGTGAGAGAAATGTGCTTGCAGGTGACGGAGACGTGCTGTGTCTTGATGGGGGTGATGGCTTCACAGATTTTACATCTGTAAAAGTTCACCAAATTGTATAAATACATAGACTTTACTGTCTGTGAATTATACTTCAATAAAGGATTTAAAAACCAACTCTAAAACACTGGCTAGAAAAAAATGGCGGGGTGGGTTTTAATTTAATCACAGATATAAAGCAGTTTAGTGTTGTGTCTTTTGGGGACATTACAAAACAAGAATAAGAGGCTGTAAAAGAACAAGGAGGCCAGGTGTGGTGGCTCACACCTGTAATCCCAGTACTTTGGGAGGCTGAGGTGGGTGGATCACTTGAGGTCAGGAGTTTGAGACCAGCCTGGCCAACATGGTGAAACCCCGTCTCTACTAAAAATACAAAAATTAGCCGGGCGTGGTGGTAGGTGCTGTAGGCCCAGCAACTCGGGAGGCTGAGGCAGGAGAATTGCTTGAACCTGGGAGGCAGAGGTTGCAGTGAGCCGAGATTGCCCCATTGCACTCCAGCCTGGGCAACAGTGCAACAGAGCAAGACTCTATCTTGGAAAAAAAAAAAAGAACAATGAGTATAAAAAAGTATCTTCTGTCACAGAAGATATTTTGAATATGACGGTGGATACATAAACCTACACATGTAGCACAACTGTACAGAACTAAATACACATACATACACACACACACACACACACACACTGAGAACAAGCAGAACTGGGGAAATCTGAACTAAGGTCCACAGATTGTATCAATGTCGATATCCTGGCTGTGATTCTGCACCATAGATTTGCAAGGATGTTACCCCTGGGGGAAGCTGGGAGAGGGTTTGGGGATTCCTCTGCACTTGGGGGAGAGTCCCCACGAAGACTGAACTCACTTGAGTAAAAGCAGCAGCAGAACACGCGTGCAGCTTCCCCGGAGGGCTTTAGGTACCTGGCAGGAGACCCTCGAGCATCTGTTCATAAGCTCCTGCCATGGGACTCAGGGGCCCAGATAGCAGCCAAAATGCTAATCACGGGGACACATTCCTGCTCACTTACCTGCTGCACAGGAAGCTGGCACTCGCCCTGGGCTAATGAGTCCCACCATATCTTGGGGAATACTTATTCACAGCCATGCAGTACAGTAATCATCTGGCTGAGAAACAGATAACTTTCCTGAGGGAAAAAGGAAGAATTTGCTGGCCACGAGCAGTGGCTCACATCTGTAATCCCAGCACCTTGGGAGGCTGAGGCAGGAGGATCGCTTGAGCCTCGGAGGTCGAGACCAGCCTGGGCAACACAGAAAGGCCGAGTCTCTACAAAAAGAAATGAATTAGCCAGGTGTGCTGGTGCATGCCTGTGGTCCAAGCTTGTCAGGAGACTGAGGTGGAAGGATCACTTGAACCCAGGTGGTTGAAGCTGCAGTGGGCCATGACTGTACCACTGCACTCCAGCCTGGGTGACAGAACAAGACCCTGTCTCAAAAAAAAAAAAAAAAAAATTGCCTACATTCTCCAACCTCCACCAATAGAAACAAAGCCGAACCTTCTGAGCTGGGGCACACTTGGGGCACTGGCACAAGGGGTGACAGAATTCGAGGTCTGCTGCACTGACAGTGTCCTCTGCATCCTCCAGGTCCTCCTCTGTCCACTCCAACAGGTAACGCACCTGGTGATGGAGAGTAAGGGAAACAGGAACACATCCTCAGCGTCTTCGCCGCACAGTATCTTAAACACACACCGTCAACCGTTCCCAATCAGGGCTCACACTTCCTTCCCCAACCCCACAGCCATTTATAACCGGCTTCTGCTCCCTTATGAAGCCTTCCTCAGTCCTTCCACTTCACAACTGATGCCAGAGATTCTTTTCTTCTATCATAAAAATGGGCAGGCAGATCAGTGCTGCCTCAGGGTGATGGCTTTAAAACTCTAGTCCTAGGGCTGGGCGCAGTGGCTTATACATGTAATCCCAGCATTCTGGGAGGCAGAGGCCAGAGAATCGCCTGAGTTCAGGAGTTCAAGGCTACAGTGAGCCATGATTACACCACAGCACTCCAGCCTGGGCAACAGAGCAAGACAGTCACAAAAAAAAGAAACCCACCCTGGTCCTAGGGCACTTAGTAAGCACCTCACTCCCTCCTCCATTAAAAGTGGAAGATATGGCCAGGCATGGTGGCTCACGCCTGTAATCACAGCACTTTGGGAGGCCTAGGTGGGCAGATCACCTGAGGTCAGGAGTTCAAGCCCAGCCTGGCCAACATGGTGAAACCCCGTCTCTGCTAAAAATACAAAAATTAGCCGGGTGTGGTGGTGCATGTCTGTAGTCCCAGCTTTTCAGGAGGCTGAAGCAGGAGAATTGCTTGAACCCAGGAGGTGGAGGTTTCAGTGAGCCGAGATTGTGCCACTGCACTCCTGGATGACAGAGCAAGACTCTGTCTCAAAAAAAAAAAAAGTGGAAGACACAGTCCTTTCAAGGGGCCAAAGGCAAGCCAGGGGAACCTGTCCCTCAGAATCTAAGGAAGGCTGTCTCCACTGTCCACTCATTTCACTGTCAGATGTGCCTAATGGTTAGGACAGACGCCTTCCCTTCAAGCCACGACACTCTCTCCAGGTGCCAGCCCAGGGCCGGCGGCCCCATCTCATCCAGACACCTGCTTATGACTCCTCAGAGCCCCAAGTCTCAGGCCCCCTTCCATAGCCCAGGAGTCCCAGCCGACCACAGCTTCCGCAGTGCCTCACAAACACCACTGGGCTCTGCCCTCGCCTCTCTATTTCCTCCTCTCCCCAAAACACTGCCCTCTCTTAAAACCGAGCTGCCCTCCTTGCACACTGGCTAGTGGGCCTGGGCTCTGAGCCCACACTCTGTGCCCTGGACATGGTCTCTGGTTTGGCAACGTCTCACCACACTCCTGGAATACGGATGTCTGAAAGGCAGGGCCCACACTTGCTATGTGCCTGTATGTTGATCTGCCTCATTACTTGTCAGGAAAATATAACATTGCCATTGCCAAATATGCATTAAACATACCACCCTCTGCACAAAATCGAAGAGTCCACATGGCCCAAAACTGAACTGGAGACAAGGAACACAGGTGGGTGGCTGTTTTAAGCTAGAACAAGCTTTTTATAATAAAAAGCACTTCTAAAGCTGGGCATGGTGGCTCACACGTGTAATCCAAGCACTTTGGGAGGCTAAGGCAGGAGAATCACTTGAGGCCCAGAGTTCAAGATCAGGCTGGGCAATATAGCGAGACCCCATCTCTACAAAAAATTTGTTTATGATTAGCCAGGCATGGCCACACACAACTATGTACCCAGCTATTCAAGAGGCTGGGGCAAGAGGATCGCTTGAGTCCAGGAGTTCAAGGCTGCAGTGAGCCATGATCACACCACTGTACTCCAGCCTGGGTGACAGAATAAGACCCTGTCTCTAAAAAATAATAATAAAAGAAAAGGCACTTCTAAAAACTCACCATTTCTAGATCTCCATCAGCAACTGCTCTTAAAAGTTTTTCTACCTTAATAAAAGGAACAAGAATGTTAGAAAAATGATTTCAGTAATAAAATAATGATAGAAATAATATAAACATTCTGAAAACCTATTGGCTTGATTTGTGGAGTTTTTTTTTTTTTTTTTTTTGAGACGGAATCTCGCTCTGTCGCCCGGGCTGGAGTGCTGTGGCCGGATCTCAGCTCACTGCAAGCTCCGCCTCCCGGGTTTACGCCATTCTCCTGCCTCAGCCTCCCGAGTAGCTGGGACTCCAGGCGCCCGCCACCTCGCCCGGCTAGTTTTTTGTATTTTTTAGTAGAGACGGGGTTTCACCGTCTTAGCCAGGATGGTCTCAATCTCCTGACCTCATGATCCACCCATCTCGGCCTCCCAAAGTGCTGGGATTACAGGCTTGAGCCACCGTGCCCGGCGATTTGTGGAGTTTTAACGTCTGACTTAGTATCTTATTTATTTATTTATTTATTTTTAAGATGGAGTTTCGCTCTTATTGCTCAGGCTGGAGTGCAATGGTGCCATCTTGGTTCACCGCAACCTCCACCTCCCAGGTTCAAGCGATTCTCCCGCCTCAGCCTCCCTAGTAGGTGGGATTACAGGTGTTTGCCACCATGCCCAGCTAATTTTTTTTTGTATTTTTAGTAGAGACGGGGTTTCTCCATGTTGGCCAGGCTGATCTCGAACTCCTGACCTCAGGTGATCCGCCCATCTCGGCCTCCCAAAGTGCTGGGATTACAGGCATGAGCCACCATGCCTGGCTGATTTAATATCTTGTAAACGTCTCCCTAAAACTGCTCAGAGAGGACATCCTAGGAAGTTGCTGGTGTGCACAGAACCCACTGCCATTTAGGGAATATAAACTGTAACTTTATCCACGTGGAAAGGTGAGGCCGTGGTTGCCTTGGAGAACAAGTCCTTCTTAAGACACCAGCCACCTCTATGATTTAGAAAAATACACTTAGCTGAGGGCAGTGGCTCAGCCTGTAATCCCAGTACTTTGGAGGCTATCCTTAGGAGTCTGAGGGTGCAGGGAGCTATGACTGTACCACTGCACTCCAACCTGGGTGACACAGTGAGACCCTGTCTCAAAAAAAAAGAAAAAAGAAATACTGAACTCAGCTCTCAATATCTGCTAGCTAGGCACCATGAGGGTGGACACCCCTCCCAGGGACAACTTCAGGTCTCTGTTAGACTTTGGACCATGTCTCTTGGCTGTCTCTGCTGTGGTTCTGCATGGAGCTAAGCTTACTTGGTCCTCCAAGAGCATGTCACGGCTTGCGGGTAGTGGGACACTATGGTAGGGTCAATGAGGGTCAATGACTCCTCAGAGCCCCAAGTCTCAGGCCCCCTTCCATAGCCCAGGAGTCCCAGCCGACCACAGCTTCCGCAGTGCCTCACAAACACCACTGGGCTCTGCCCTCGCCTTTCTATTTCCTCCTCTCCCCAAAACACTGCCCTCTCTTAAAACCGAGCTGCCCTCCTTGCACACTGGCTAGTGGGCCTGGGCTCTGAGCCCAGCACCCATGGCGGGGGCCATCAAAGGTGGTACATCCATTCAACAATCCACTTCTCGGCTAAAGAATGAGGTAGAACTAGCCAGGTGCAGTGCCTCACGCCTGTAATCCCAGCACTTTGGGAGGCTGAGGTGGGCGGATCACCTGAGGTCAGGAGTTCATGACCAACCTGGCCAGCATGGTGAAAACCCATCTCTACTAAAAAAAAAAAAAAAAAATTAGCCAGGCATGGTGGCGGGTGCCTGTAATCCCTGCTACTCAGGAGACTGAGACCCGAGAACTGCTTGAACCCAGGAGGTGGAGGGTGCAGTGAGCCAAAATCACACCACCGCACGCCAGCCTGGGTGACAGAGCAAGATTAGGTCACAAAGAAAGAAAAGAATGAGGCAAATCTATTGGGCTGACACTGAACAAACTCTAAAGTAACTTAAGTGGAAAAAATAAAAAGAAAAAGAAAAACAAAGGCCATCAATGAACTTGTGCAAACTGCAAGGTGGACACGTGTGTGAATGTCTATGTGAACTTTGCAAGAAGTCAGGAACAACGACATTAGGTTCTCAACAGAGGTGCCTGTAGAGCAGGGATGTAAGGCACAGAACGCTATGCAGACACTTTCCAAAATGATCTGAAATCAGACTGGGCACGGTGGCTCATGCCTATAATCCCCGCACTTTGGGAGGCCCAGGTGGGCGGATCACTTGAGGTCAGGAGTTCAAAATTAGCCTGGCCAACGTGGTGAAACCCTATCTCTACTAAAAATACAAAAAAATTAGCTGGACATGGTGGCAGGCACCTGTAATCCCAGCTACTTGGGAGGCTGCGGCAGGAGAAGTGCTTGAACCCAGTAGATGGAGGTCGCAGTGAGCCAAGATTGCGCCGCTACACTCCAGCCTGGGTGACAGAGCAAGACTCTGTCTCAAAAAAGTAAAAATAAAAATGAAAAATAAACACAGGCCAGGTGCAGTGGCTCATGCCTGTAAACCCAACACTTTGGGAGACCTGAGGTCAGGAGTTTAAGATCAGCCTGGCCAACATGGTGAAACCCCATCTCTACTAAAACTACAAAAACATTAGCTAGGTATGGTGGCACACCCCTGTAATCCCAGCTACTTGGGAGGCTGAGGCAGGAGAATTGCTTGAACCTTGGAGGTAGAGGTGGCAGTGAGCTGAGATTGCACCACTGCACCCCAGCCTGGGAGACAGAGCGAGACTCTATCTCAAAAAAATTAAAATAAACATAAAATGATCTGAAATCAGTGGACCTCTACATGACCTGACTTGTATTTTTCTGAGCCTATCCTCTCTCTAATACACAAACACACTCTACCACACTAATTGCTGCTCAGGGAGCAGCCCACGGAAGGGCATGCCTAAGTGCACAGCACTGCGAGATGCTGCTGGGCCTAGCTCGAAGGCACCGACCTCAGCCACCACAGAGCAACAGCGGCCCCAGCACAGGCGAGCAGGCTGAGAGGGCAGCCCTCATCAGGCCACGGCTCTTCAGCTGAACGCCACTGCCTGGGGCCAAGGCCTCCCCGTCCCCGTCCTCCCTCTGGAAGCCTCACCTCTCTGTAGTCCTTCTTGGTCTCCTCCTGCCTTGAGCCGGCTGACATGGAGGAGAAGCTGGAAGTGGAGGACTCTTGGCTGATGGAGTCCACAGAGCGCTGCGGGGACTGCACAGGGGCCTGTAGCCAGGGAGCCCCAACGAGAGAGAAGACAGGGCATAGGGTCACGTGAGGACCGGAGAAAGAACCCTTGGTCTCCGACGCAACCAACTCGCTCCGCCTGGCTGACTTACCTCGGATGACTTCTGCCTCCTCTCGAAGGACAGGTGATGGGCTTCCATTATAGACAGAATCTAGGGGGACAAAGGGGATGCCAACAGTACCCAATGAGATGGAGGTCGTCTCAGCACAGCCCCATCACCCACATGCCCCACTGCAGGCCTAGCTCCTCAGAATGTCAGTGCAGTGAGCCTTAGGTCATGTGGCCCAGCCGCATCCTTGGATGGCCAGAGAAACCAAGACCCAGAGCAGGTGCCAATTTACATAGGATCACACCAAAGTCGGGGCTTCCTCCCATCATGGCTCCCCCTGCCCCGTGGGAGGACTCAGGGCTTCCCATGCATGGACTCAAGGGATAAGAGAAGCCAGACCCGCATGGAGCCTGATAGGTGACTGCATCCAGCCCCCAGGCCTGTCTGTCCACAGGCAGGAGGTGTGGCCTTTCCTCCAGCACCCACAGGTCTCAAAGCAGGAACGGCTCAGAGCCAAGCCGAGAAGGCGGCCTCTCCTTTCCTCTGCAGATCTCCCTCTGGAAGGGCCTCTCGTAAACAAATACCACAGCAGTAGAACCCTCCTCCCAAGGCATCGCAATAGCCCAGGCCGTGGTGGCACTGCTCAGCCCAGTCAGCTCTGCCTGTCAGAAAGCTGCGACCTTTGCAGAAAGGTATTCAGAGGTACAGCCGAGGCCCCTGAAGCCAGAAGCAGGGATCTAACCCTTCACAAACTGCTTAACTGTACATCTTACACTGTGTCCCTACCACACACCAAAAACATAATTAAAAAAAAAAAAAAGAGGGAAGCTGGGCGAGATGGCGAGATGGTCCACATCTGTCATCCCAGCACTTTGGGAGGCGAGGGCGGGCAGATCACTTGAGGTCAGGCGTTCAAGACCAGCCTGGCCAACATGATGAAACCCCGTCTCTACTAAAAATACAAAAAAAAAAAAAAAAAAAAGTAGCTGGGCATGGTGATGCACACCTGTACCTTCCAGTTACAAGGGAGGCTGAGGCAGGAGAATCACTTGAACTCGGGAGGTGGAGGTTGCAGTGAGCCAAGATCATGCCACTGCACTCCAGCCTGAGTGACAGAGTGAGCCTCCGTCTCAAAAAAATAAAATAAAATAAAAATACAAAGAAAGATGAAGGCCAGGGGCGGTGGCTTACACCTGTAATCCCAGCACTTTAGGAGGCCAAGGCAGGCAGATCACTTGAAGACAGGAGTTTGAGACCAGCCCGGCCAACATGGTGAAACTCCATCTGTATAAAAAATCCAAAAATTAGCCAGGTGTGGTGGCGCATGCCTGTAGTCCCAGCTACTCGAGAACTGAGGTGGGAGGATGGCTTAAGCCCAGGAGGTAGAGGTTGCAGTAAGCTGAGATCGCACCACTGTACTCCAGTTTGGGCAATACAGCCAAACCTTGTCTCAAAAAAAAAAAAAAAGAGAGAACAGAAGTAAACTTTTGGAGGTGATGGATATGTTTATGGCATAGATGGTGGTGATAGTTTCATGGATGTCCACTTATCTCTGAACTCATCAAGTTGTATACACTGACTATATACAGCTGTGTGCCAATCATGCCTCAATAAAGAGGTTTCGAGAAAACAAAAAAAAAAAAAACAAATTCAAACTGTGCTACTCCCAGAATAAGATGTGAACAAACTGAAAGAACAACCTAGAAGAGCTGGAAGTTATAAAAGGGAGCCAGTAAAACATCAAAAGGCAGAAAGCTGGCCGGGAGCAGTGGCTCATGCCTGTAATGCCAGCACCTTGGGAGGTGGAGGCAAGAGGATCACCTGAGGCCAGGAATTCAAGACAAGCCTGGGCAACACACTAAGATCTCTATTACTTTTATAAAATCGTGTATTTCGGGGCTGGGTACAATAGCTCACGCCTGTAATCCCAGCACTTTGGGAGGCCGAGGTGGGTGGATCACCTGAGGTCAGGAGTTCGAGAACAGCCTAGCCAACATGGTGAAACCTTGTCTCTACTAAAAATACAAAAAATTAACCAGGCGTGGTGGCAGGCACCTGTAATCCCAGCTACTTGGGAGGCTGAGGTGGGAGAATCACTAGAACCTGGGAGGTGGAGGCTGCAGTGAGCCGAGGTTGCAGGGAGCCACTGCACTCCAGCCTGGGCGACAGAGCGAGACTCCATCTCAAAACAACAAAAAATTAAGTATTTTTGTAAAAAGGCAGACAGTCAGGCCTGTACAAAGGGGGCTCCCCTAGAGACCTGGATTGGAACAGAATCCCTCAGGGGACCCCCAAGCTGGGGTCTCCATTTCACAGGGACCTGTGCTTCCCCGGGTCAGTCTGCCACATGCCTGTCTTACAATGCCATTCACCAGCTCTGCTGCCAAGAGACGAGCGTGCAGAGAACTAGCCTCTGTGAGCCACCCCCAGTCCCCGTTGACGTGCAAGAGGTGAGCACTTCACCACATGCTCCCCAAACTATGTCTCCAGAAACCACTACCAGAAAAAAGTAAGTTCATTAACAAATTATGTACGAAAGAAACCATACTCAATGATGTCCAGAACTAGCCAAGTCAGAATAAAGATTCTAGGCATTGAAGGTGAAGCACCGGGAAAACAGAGTTCCAACACATCTTGCTCCCTCCCCAGTTCCTGCCTCTGAGGACCCTCGTTTCTACCCACTCCATTTGCCAATAAATCAATAGCACTCAGCAGCCAGAAAAAACTCTGCCTGCAGCAGCTCCTGGAACAACCATGAGAAAAATGCCCACTCAAACCAAAAATAATATAAATCAGTAAAACCCATTAACGATGAAGTCCCACATGCAGCAGAAAGGGTGCAAGCCAAGTTCTGCCCTCAGGCACTAATGCATAATTTGTCTATGAGGCCAAGACCTAAGCTACGGACATCGATCTTCTTTCAAAGTCATCTTGCCGCTCAGAGATGGGAAGAGCTACCTTTGAGTTTAATGCACACTTGAGGGGCGTCTCCTTTAGTCTGTTCTGGATCTCGGTGGATGCTCCGTTCTGCAGCAATGTCTCTATGACGCCTTGGTAGCCCCAGCGGGCAGCAATGTGTAGAGGGGTGTCTCCTTTCTCGTTGCCAATGTCAAGTCTGCACGACTCCACGTCGTAGTAGACCAGAGCCTTCACACACTGCAGATGGGGAAAGAGCATCGCTCATGGGCGTACCAAGCCTCGACAAGGTCTGTGCTTTCCTCGGCCTCCTCACCAAGCAAATGTGCAGTAATAGACAGAACTCCGAGGTGTCACGGTATCTGATCAGGACACCTCATTCTTTTTTTTTTGAGATAGGCTCTCTCTCTGTCATCCAGGCTGCAGTGCAGTGGTGCAGTAATAGCTCACTGTAGCCCTGAGCTCCTGGGCTTAAGCGATCCTCCCGCCTCAGCCTCCTGAGCAGCTGGGACTATAAGCATGCATCAGCATGCCTGGATTTTTTATTTTGTAGAGACAGGCAGGCCTCAAACATGTGGGCTCAAGCAATCCTCCCATCTCGGCCTCCTGTAGTGCTGGAATTAGAGATGTGAGCCACCACACTCAGCCAGGACACCTCATGCTCTCAAAAGGATGAAACTGCCAATCAGTAAGAAGTGGCTGCAAAAACTGTGATGTCTCCATGTACAGAACAGAGTTACTACAGCAGGCCTGAGACTGCTAACCACTGAGAAGCCTGCTTGCAAGACTGCCTGTTGGCCTGAAGCATTCTATGGGTGCCTGGATGTGGGGAGTGTTCCCAAAGTTCCCTAATTGATTAGGTGGCTCACACTGGGCCTGAATTGTTTTATACAATGCAGTTTATGCTGAACGCTGAGTTTCCTCTGGGAGTATGGCATTTTGGAACATGCTGTCCAGAAGGTGCTTATGGGACTAGCCTTCAGTAACTCTTGGGGACTGAGTTCCTCCCGAGTGGACCACACTTCCTGTGTGTGGTTCCAACTCACTGCTGGAAGAACTGAGCCCAGCCTGTGTGGCTCCATGAAAAGACACCTTTTTTTTTTGAGACACAGTCTCGCTCTGTCGCCCAGGCTGGAGTACAGTGGCGCAATCTCAGCTCATTGCAACCTCTGCCTACTGAGTTCAAGTGATTCTCCCACCTCGACCTTCTGAGTAGCTGGCATTATAGGTGTGTGCCACCACACACAGCTAATTTTTGTATTTTTTTGGTAAAGATGGGGTTTCACCATGTTGGCCAGGCTGGTCTTGAACTCTTGACCTCAGGCAATTTGCCGGCCTTGGTCTCCCAAAGTGCTGGGATTACAGGTGCCAGCCACTGTTCCCAGCCGAGAGAGACTGTTTGAAGCTCACCTCTGCTCTCTTCTGGACTCTACCATGTGCCTGTTTCTTTTGCTGATGTTGTTCTGTGTCCTGCTGCTGTAACAAACCACAGCTGCAAATGCGACTGTATGCTGAGTTCTGTGAGTCCTCCCAGCAAACCGCTGAGCCCAGGGGTGGTCTTGGAGACCACCGACACAACACACGATAGATCACTGCAGCTATTAAAGAATGTGCTAGATGGCCGGCACGGTGGCTCACACCTGTAATCTCAGCACTCTGGGAGGCTGAGGCAGGCAAGGATCACTTGAGGTCAGGAGTTTCAGGACCAGCCTGGTCAACATGGTGAAAACCCGTCTCTACTAAAAATACAAAAATTAGCTGTGTGTGGTGGTATGTGCCTGTAATCCCAGCTACTCAGGAGGCTGAGGCAGGAGAATCGCCTGAACCCGGGAGGCAGAGGTTGCAGTGAGCTGAGATCGCGCCACTGCACTCCAGCCTGGGCAACAGAGCAAGACTTTGTCTTAAAAAAAAAAAAAAAAAAAAAGGAGAATGTGCTAGATCAGCAGGGACTGACCTAGAGGATTTCTGTAACGTAGGGCTAAGTTAGGAAAGCAAGTGGCATAAAAACATACAGGGCATAGTGCCATCTTCATACATCAACCACCTGGCCAGGCCTGACCCCCACACACATGTGTAAATCTATCCATATATCACTACGGAGAGAAGCCAGAGGAAGGGCAGGTAGGAAAAAATAAGCACATAGTGGTGAAACAGGGCGTGAAAATGGAAATTACACAATTCTTGGATATTATTATAAAAGTGAACCGGGCATGGTGGCTTATGCCTGTATTCCCAGAACTTTGGAAGACTGAGGTGGGAGGATTACTTGAGTTCAGGAATTTGCGACCAGTCTGGGCAACATGGTGAAGCCCCTTCTCTACAAAAAATACAAAAATTAGCCAGGCGTGGTGGTGTGTACCTTTAGTCCCAGGGGAAGCTGAGGTGGGAGGATGGGTTAAGCCAGGAGGCTAAGGCTGCAGTGAGCCAAAATCATGCCACTGTACTCCAGGCTGGGCAACAGAACAAGACCTTGTCTCAAAAAAAAATTTTTTTTTCTAATTTTAAAAAGTGAAAAATAAAGGCCAGGTGTGGTGGCTCACTCCTGTAATCCCACCACTCTGGGAGGCTGAGATGGGCAGATCACTCAGGGTCAGGAGATCCAGACCAGCCTGGCCAACATGGTGAAACCCTGACTTTACTAAAAATACAAAACTTCGCTGGGTGTGGTGGCACACACCTATAATCCCAGCTACTCAGGAGGCTCAGGTGGGAGAATCACTTGAACCCGGAACGCGGAGGTTGCAGTGAGCAAAGATCCCATCACTGCACTCCAGCCTGGGTGACAGAGTGAGGCCCTGTCTCAAAAATAAATAAATAATAAGAAAATAATAAAAACAGAAAATGTAAAAATTGAATATGTATACAGGTAAGAACCAGATGGTAGCAAGGATAAATGAAAATGATTTGACTTCAGGATAAGAAAATGAGCGACTTCTTTAAAACTTTTGTTACTTCAATATGGCATCTGTAATATATTAAATATTCCTTTTTTTTTTTTTTTGAGATGGAGTCTCGCTCTGTCACCCAGGATGGAGCATAATGGTGTGACTTTGGCTCACTGCCACCTCCGACTGCCAGGTTCAACTGATTCTCATGCCTCAGCCTCCTGAGTAGCTGGGATTACAGGCGCCTGCCACCACGCCCAGCTAATTTTTGTATTTTTAGTTGAGATGGGGTTTCACCATGTTGGTCAGGCTGGTCTCGAACTCCTGACCTCAGGTGATCTGCCCACCTCAGCCTCCCAAAGTGCTGGGATTACAGGCATGAGCCACCGTGCCTGGCCTAACATTCTTTCATATTCAAAAAATTTACACACCCAGTGTTTCAATAATTATCGACACAAAATACATTAGACTAATGAGATATCCCGACTTCTCTACGAGTGGGAGAAGGTGAACGCAGCCCCTCCGCCCCGGGAACAGCAAGGGCCACTCACGTCCTCGTGGCCGTAGGTGCAGGCCAGGTGGAGCGGGGTGTTCCCGTTGTTGTCCTGCACTTCCGCGCTGGCCTTGTAGTGCAGTAGCAGCAGCTGCGGAGACAAAGGAAAGCGATGAGCAGGGCACAGCTGGCTCCCTGGCAGGCCTGGCCTCCAGTCTTAGCAGGGGGAGGTTGTTTGTTACCATCTTCCATCTTATTTATGCTACTACTCAAACTATACCAACACCCATCCTTCCTGACAGTTTAGAGACTGAAGAAAACAGTCTAAAGCCCCATCTTTTCTTCCCCTAGATGATCAGGAAGTTTTTCTTTTTAGAGAGAGGGTCTCATTCTGTCTCCCAGGCTCAAGTGCAGTGGCACGATCATTGCTCACTACAGCCTCGACCTGCTGGGCTCTAGCAAACCTCCCGCTTCAGCCTCTCAAGTTGCTGGGACTATATGCACACACCACCATGCCCAGATAATTAAAAAAGATTTTTTTTGGTAGAGACAGGGTCTCCCTAGGTTGCCCAGGCTGGTCTTAAACTCCTGGGCTCACGCAATCCTCCTGCTTTGGGCTCCCAAAGCACTGGGATTACAGGTGTGAGCCACCATGTCCGGCTAGGAAGTTTCAAATCTAAACCTAACGATCTTGTCCAGGAGACCCAGAAAGTCTTCCCAGGACACCCCAGGAGTCCTTGGACTGCCTGACTACTGCTGCAGCAGAGCTGCTGTGGAACGAGGAGGACACAGCACCAGGAGACGGGGGTGCAGGGTAGCCAGCATGACTATACAGTCACCCGCGCAGAACACCAAGCTCACAGGTGCAAAGCGACAGCCCACCACACAGGCACCACTGCTCACCGTCACGCTCTGGTAGCCCTTCTGACAGGCCAGGTGGAGTGGAGTGGCCCCGTGGTAGTCTGTGGCATTTACCACGGCGCCCTTGGAAACCAGGAGGTCAATGAGGGATGCCTGCCCTGCAAAGCAGAAGGCACAATGGAGAAGGCAGGCACAGAGGACTTCCACACCTTAACTGTAAAACCACAACACTATGTACCCTCCTAGTCCTGGGCATGAAACACACGGTAGACACTTTTTCTGCTAGAGAAGACCTACAGGTAATATCAAGTAAGGCTCTGCAGACTCCGGACACATTGGGGTAGACCTTGGAGGAGATCCAGCCAAAGTCCACCTCTCAGCAACAAAAAATAATGGAAAAGAGCCTTCTGCTTCCAGAGGTTCCATGACTCATCAGTTCCTAAGATGGAGTATTATGCAGCCATTAAAAAATACAAGTAAACATATTCTTGCATAGTGCTAAGAGAAAAACCACACACAGCAGAATATTATGAGCCCTAGAGCAACACACACTTTATACGTCCACACATCCACGCAAGCACGCAGATACCCCAGACACTCGTCAGTCACAACGATCTCTGGGAGACAGGGATGGCCGGGGCCTCTGGAGGACCTTATGTTTTCTATCTTGAATGTGCACTTTATTTTATTTACTTATTAATTTATTTTTGAGACCGAGTCTCACTCAGTCACCCAGGCTGGATCTATCTCAGCTCATTGCAACCTCCACCTTCCAGGTTCAAGCGATTCTTCTGACTCAGCCTCCGAAGAAGCTGGGATTACAGGCGTGCGCAACCACGACAGGCTAATTTTCGTATATTTTGTACAGATGGACAGGGTTTCCCCATGTTGGCCAGGTTGGTCTCGAATGTCTGACCTCAAGTGATCTGCCTGCCTCGGCCTCCCAAAGTGCTGGGATTACAGGCATGAGCCACCATGCCCAGCCAAACGTATACTTTAAAAGACAATAATATTTTTTAAAGGCAGGGCCACAAGAACTGCAAGCTGACGATTCTGAGACCGTTCTCGTAGTTCAGATTCAAGCCTTCCCTCACCGGGCCCCCAGCCCGGGGCAGCATTAGGCAGTGTTTCCATGCTATGGGAACCACGCAGGGGGCTTCACCCAGCACAGGAGGCAGCAGGCTGGCCGTCGAGGCCTGTGGAACATTTGTTCCTCTTCTCCTCCGGCCCTTGGAGGGTGGACCCATGACGCAGCCCCAACTGCCAACCCCCAGCCCATCAGCCAGGCCTCTCTGCTGGGTCACCTTGGGCACCATCCCTTTGCTGTGAGAGCCCCTAGGGGCCAGCCCAGGACCACATACCACAGAGAGCAGCCACATGGAGAGGGGTGTGTCCCCTGTCGTCTCTGGAGAATGGAGTGACAACTGAGGGATCATTCAACCTCCTAAAATACAGAAAGAGACAGAAAACTACACAGGGGAATGGCACAGCAAAGCCTGTCCCTGACCAGGTAGATAGGCAGGTGCCACGGAGAGAAGGTGGCCCACAGGATGCCCCCCCAAGATGTGTGTCTCTGGGACTGTCCCAGGGCTCAACCGATGTGAGGAACAGAGGTGCCTGGCCCTGGAGTCTCTCCCCCACCAACCCTTTAGGCCTCTACACCCAGCAAAATAGCCTGACAAGGATAATGAGAAACCAAAAATCTCACTGGGAACAACTGACATTCCTCCCATTCTAAAACCTCCTTTCTGAGGCTGGGGCAGGCCCTATAACCAGCCTACCCGGGCGGCCAGTCTGCCGGTAAGCAAGTGCTTTGACAACCTCCAACCTATTTGATTCTCCAAAGGGGCAGCTGTTATCATCTCCACTGTACAGCAGAGGCAGCTGGGGGGCAAGGAGGACAGTCCTTATCTGCAGTCACACAGCGCACAGTGGAGAAGGTCCAGGAGGCCTCCTGTCTCCTGCTTCCTGGCACACTGAGCCTCCACTAGCACCCTCTTACCCAGAGACGAGTTTCTCGCAGTCATCACAGAAGCAGAGAGGGTGACACATCTTTTGGACGGCATCTTTATCGTGGTCCTCTTGGCTCAGAAGTCTCTCTACTTCTTTCTGGTTACCTGATGCAATGTGCTGAAAAGCGACATCCAAAATGCTATCCACATGCAGGAATTACTCAATTATTAGGAGTAAATTTTTTGAGAGTCCTTTTTTTTTTTTTGGATGGCGTCTCGTTCTGTCACCCAGGCTGAAGTGTAGTGGCACAATCTCGGCTCAATGCAACCTCTGCCTCCCGGGTTCAAGCCATTCTCCTGCCTCAGCCTCCCAAGTAGCTGCGATTATAGGCAACCACCACCACACCCAGCTAATTTTTGTATTTTTAGTAGAGATGGGGTTTTGCCATGTTGTCCAGGCTGGTGTCAAACTCCTGACCACAAGTAATCCACCCATTTTGGCCTCCCAAAGTGCTGGGATTACAGGCGTAAGCCACTGAGCCTGGCCGAGAGTCCTTTTAGAAACGTTCATCTACGTGTTTATGGACGAAATGATTTGCTCTCTGGCATTTCCTTCATAATCATCTTGGCGGTGGGGAAAGTAGATGGGCGGAGATGAAACAACTGCACAATGGTGACCTCTGCTCATTCTACTACTCTCTTTATTTCTGGAAATGCTAAAAGTTTTCCATAATTAAAAAAACAACAACATGCCTGGAGCAGTGGCTCACGCCTATAATCCCAGCACTTTGGGAGGCCAAGGCAGGCAGATCATTTGAGGTCAGGAGTTTGAGACCAGCCTGGCCAACATGGTAAAACCTTGTCTCTACTAAAAATACAAAGCTTAGCCAGACGTAGTGGCGGACGCCTGTAATCCAAGCAACTCGGGAGGCTGAGGCAGGAGAATCACTTGAACCCAGGAGGCAGAGTTTGCAGTAAGCCAAGATCACACCATTGCACTTCAGCCTGGGTGACAGAGCGAGATTCTGTCTCAAAAAATAAAAGCAAAAACAAACAAACAAAAAGTGACAAAATTCATAAAGCAATAGGAATGGCGGGCAGACAACACATCTCTGAACATCGGTGTGGATTTTGCCACCTCACTAGAAAAAGCCTCAGTCCTGTTCCTCTTGTATTCTTTTTTTTTTTTTTTTTTTTCAGTGAATCCCTACAGGGTGATAAATAACAGAATATATTTATTTTTTTTTTAGAAACAAGGTCTTGCTATGTTGCCCAGGCTGGAGTGCAGTGGCACAATCAGAGCTTACTGCAGCCTCAACCTGCCAGGCTCAAGTGATCCTCCCACCTCAGTCTCCCATATAGCTGGGACTACAGGTGCACACCACCAAGTCCAGCTTCATCTTGTATTTTGTTTATTTATCATTATTATTTTTGTTTTTATACTTGCTATGGACTAGGTGATTCTCTTTTATTCTAACAGAGCCTCAGCCTGCAATGGAAAGAGAATAGCTGCAATGAGCAGGAAACCCCATCAACACACAAACCTGCGGAGCTCACCCTGTGCTTCCTGGACATGCTTCTTCCCCGGGACCCACTCTGGCTCCAGGTTGCCTGGAAGCCCAGCAGCCTCCCCCAGGGGGATCTGCCCTTGCCCAGCCCTCACGGACTGCCCTGTGGGCACCTCAGTGGCCTGCCTGTGGCCAGTGTCGGAGCAGAGAGCTGCCCCCATGTGCCAGGTGACCAGATCATCAGGAAGTCAGGCACCGTGTTCCCAACCCAGTGCACACACCCACAAACATCTGACAGGGGACTCCTTGAGCCCAGCGGAGGCATCAGCTCTGCCAGGGCTGCCAGCAGAGGCGCCACTGAGCTGGCCTGGAAAAACGAGTAGTATTCGAGGAACTGAGAAAGCAAGAGGCCTGGCCTGTGCCCACTGCATGCCGCCCAGCACCGCTACAGCACAGCATGCAGGGGGAGATGGGGAGATGTGCTGGTCTCACTCTGCCACCCAGGCTGGAGTGCAATGGCACAATCATAGCTCACGGCAGCCTCCAACTCCTGGGCTCAAGTGATCCTTCCACCTCAGCCTCCTGAGCAGCTTAGGACTACTGGTGCCCGCCACCACACCTGGCTAATTTTTGTATTGTTTTATAGAGATGGGTACTCATGATGTTACCCAGGCTGGTCTCAGGCTTCTGGCCTCAAGTGATCCTCCCATTTCAGCCTCCCAAAGTGCTGGGATTACAGAAGCAAGCCACCCCATTGAGCCTTGATCCCAGATTTAAAACCTCAGACTTCCTACCACCCATTCTGACTGAGCACAGAATGGAACTTCAGGGTTTATGCAGACCACCACCCTGATGGATATTTTTTTTTTTTTGGAGACAGTCTCTCTGTTGCCCAGACGAGAGTGCAATGGCACAGTCTTGGCTCACTGCAACCTCCACCTTCTCGGTTCAAGCCATTCTCCTGCCTCAGCCTCCCAAGTAGTGAGACTACAGGCATGTGCCACCACATCCAGCTAATTTTTGTATATTTAGTAGAGGCGGGGGTTTCACCATGTTGGCCACACTGGTCTTGAACTCCTGACCTCAGGTGATCCACCCACCTCGGCCTCCCAAAGTGCTGGGATTATAGGCATGAGCCACCATGCCTGGCCAACCCTGATGCTGCCAAGAGATGCAGCGTTCCTCACCCACCTTTACCCACAGAGATGTCTTGGTGTCTCACCTTAAACAGGCAGTCGGTGGGAGATGAAGTCATCTGAGAGAGTAAGCTCATTCTCTGCTTAAGGAACAGCCTGTCACCAAATCCCTCAGACTCCTGTAGGAAAAAAATCAAACATACCACGAGACATCAGTGCAGATCCTTCAATACACAGTGCCCCAGCAACAACCCTGGCTGAGCAGTATCAGCTTCCAGAGCAGTATCGGCTGTGCCTCTCACCCGCCTCACACAGGACCTGCTCTCTGAGACGGAGGATGGGCTGATGTCAGGCAGGGAAAAGGGCTTCCTGGAAGGGAGGCTTTGACGGTTGCTCCCGGCAGCGGAAGGGGATGGCGGCGGCACCCTGACTGCCTGTATATGTGGAATGTGCCATCTCCAGCGTGGAATGCAGCACACACCATCATCCTCCAGATGGAAACTCACATTGCCCTGGCCTCGCTCCCTCCTCAAGCCTCTGACCAAATGCCTGCACAACCCAATACCCTGCTGTCTTATCTGGGGCCTTTGGGCAGGAAAGCCATTTTACAAGCTGGTCTCAGTTTCCCAGTGTCAACCAGCAGGAGAGAGAGGGGTCTTGCTTTTTGGACGTGCCTATTAAATATGGCCACATGGCCAGGCGCAGTGGCTCACATCTATAATCCCAGCACTTTGGGAGGCTGAGGTGAATGATCACCTGAGGTCAGGAGTTCGATAAGAGCCTGGCCAACGTGGTGAAACCCGTCTCTACTAAAAATACAAAAAATTAGCAGGGTGTGGTGGTACACGCCTGTAGTCCCAGCTACTTGGGAGGCTGAGGCAGAAGAATCACTTAAACCCGGGAGACAGAGGTTGCAGTGAGCTGATATCACACCACTGCACTCTAGCCTGGGCGACAAAGTGAGACTCCATCTCAAAAATAAATAAATAAGCGAGGCGCAGGGGCTCATGCCTGTAATCCCAGCACTTTGGGAGGTTGAGACGGGTGGATCGCCTGAGGCCGGGGGTTCAAGACCAGCCTGGCCAACAAGGCAAAACTCCATCTCTACAAAAATACAAAAATTAGCCAGGCATGGTGGTGCATGCCTATAGTCCCAGCTACTCCGGAAGCTGAGGCATGAGAATTGCTTGAACCCAGGAAGCAGAGGTTGCAGTGAACCAAGATTGTGCCAATGCACTCCAGCCTGGGGACACAGCAAGACTCTGTCTCAATCAATCACTCGATCAATCAATCAATAAAATGGCCACGAGGCCAAATCCAGGAAGATATACGGGGAATTTATGACACAGACAGAGATTAACTACTCCTTCATCTCTTTGGGTGTTTCAAGGATCCACCCCAATTAATAAGTTTAGATCTTCATATTGCTGGTAATGTTCACCTAGATACAAAAATCTAGGGCTGGGTGCAGTGGCTCACTCCCGTAACCCCAGCACTTTGGGAGGCTGAGGCGGGAGGATCACTTGAGCCCAGGAGTTTGAGACCAGCTGGGCAACACAGCAAGACCCCACCTCTGCAAAAAAATAAAAAATTAGGCTAGTGTGGTGGTGCATGCCTGTAGTCCCAGCTACATGGGAGGCTGAAGGAGGATCACCTGAGCCCAGGAGTTGGAGGCTGCCGTGAGCCATGATCATGCCACTGTACTACAGCCTCAGTGACAGAGCAACACCCTGTCTCAAAAAGAAAAAAAAAAAGGCAAGGGCCGGGCACAGTGGCTCACACCTGTAATACCAGCACTTCGGGGGGCCGAGGCGGGTGGATCACTTGAGGTCAGGAGTTTGAGACCAGCCTGACCAACATGGTGAAACCCCTCTCTACTAAAAATACAAAAATTAGCAAGGTGTGGTGGCACATGCCTATAATCCCAACTATTCTGGAGGCTGAGGCAGGAGAATCACTTGAACCTGGTAGGTAGAGGTTGTGGTGAGCCAAGATTGTGCCACTACACTCCAGCCTGGGCGACAGAGCAAGACTCCATCTCAAAAAAAAAAAGGCAAAACTTTATTTTTCATAATACTTTATGAAATCATTTCTAGCAAGACAGTTTGATGCTCCCTTGAGCACCTGCAACCAAACCGTGTAATGACAAATTCACTTCCTGAAAAAGGGTCTTGGTGGGAAGTAAAGGGAATTTCTTCCAGCCAGCAGCTGCCAGAAGACCCCCAAACCCTGACAAATTTGTGGAATAAGGATGTCTCTTTACAGCCCTCTAAGTTTTGACTTGGAGGTCCACCGAAAGATAGAGCCGACAGCACCTCTGGGGATAGGCCATTCCTGGGGTCCTCTGCCAAGCAGGGTCCTCCCAGCAGTTCCCCCGGAGGGTTAACTTAGCAAATGAACACCAGCACCTGAGAGAGGCGCTTTTGCCCCAGCTGCTGTGCGCTATATAAAGCTCTAACAATCCGCTTTACACCGCGGTTCACAGCTGAGCAGCTTAGGGTCAGAGAAACATCACACGTTGTTATCCGGGTAAATCCAGCACTCTTTCTGCAACTCTGGTTAACGATTTAGACAGCAGTGATGAAAAGAGGTAGGTCTCCCAAAACTGAATCCTCAGGGAAGAATGAGCTATGGGAAGAGGTGGGGGGGACATCAGCAAGGACTTACTAGAGAAAGGGGTAAATCCTTTTTATGAGAAACCCAGTAATGTAAGGAAGGCCAAAAGCATGCAAAGCTGTAGCCAAGAATGGTACAGGTTCTTTCTTGTCTTTTTTTTTCTTTTATCTTTTTTTTTTTTTTTTTGAGACAGGGTCTTACTCTGTCCCTCAAGCTGGACTGCAGTGGTACAATTATAGCTCACTGCAGCCTTGAACTACCAGGCTCAAGTGATCCTCCCACCTTAGCTTCCCAAGTAGCTGGGACTAAAGGTGTGCCACCATGCACTGCTAATTTTTTGTAGAGATGGGGGTCTTGCTATGTTGCCCAGGCTGGTCTCTAACTCCTGGCCTTAGGTGATCCTCCTGCCTCAGCCTCCCAAAAGTGCTGGGATTACAGGCGTGAGTGACCAGGCCCAACCCAGATTCGTTCAAAGTTCTCTTTTTTCACTCACAAAGGTAACACTAGAGTCATCCAGCCATTTATTTTCAGAAAGCTGAAGTCTTCATTTACGAACATGTTTAAAGAATGTTGAGTGGGTGTGGTGCCTCATGCCTGTAATCCCAGCACTTTGGGAAGCTGACGTGGGAGGATAACATGAGTCCGGGAGTTCAATCCCAGCCTGGGAAAAATAGCGAGACCTCGTCTCTACAAAAAATTTAAGAATTAAAAAATTAGCCAGGTGTGGTGGCGAACATCTGTAGTCCCAGCTACCCAGGAGACAGAGGAGGGAGGATCCCTTTGAGCACAGGAGATGGAGGCTGCAGCAAGCTAGGATCACACCACTGCAGTCCACCCTGGGTGACAGAGCGAGATCCTGGCTCTAGGAAATATAAAATGCTATGGTCATCCCAAGTATATCTTGCAGAGAAAATTTCCATGAGACTACATTATATAAAATCAATAGTAAAATCTAACTCGATGTCCTCATATTTAATCCTTAATAGTTTTCAGAAACCTCTTCCGCTGTGAGAAGATACACTTGGGCTTTTTCCCGAGGAAACACCATCGATCCATAGCAATGACTCTCCACATTCCTAAAGGGAACTTCATTACTTAAACCAGTGAGCAGCTAGGCCATAATACAGACAGAATCGTAACAACAAGGAAGCACCACGCCTGCTCTGTCAATTACAGACCACAGTAAATAGATGAGCACCTCTCGATGCCTGCAGGGTGGGCTTCACAGCCAGCCTGAGGATGATGCATACCTGTTCTCAAGGTTTCACCAGAACCAACCATACTCCATCCAGGAGGGCAGGACCAGGGTCCAACATCCTGACAAGAGGGGTGCCTTGGACTGTGACCCTCCCTTGCCCATCTGAACTAAACACTATTCTTAGGGGCATTCTTACACCCCAGATGCAGAGACAAATAGACGTGCCCAAGACGTCTGAGCCTGCAGAAGGAGTGGACTCAGGCTGGGCGCAGTGGCTGGCGCCTGTAATCGCAGCACTTTGGGAGGCCAAGGCAGGCAGATCACTCGAGGTCACGGGTTCGAGATGAGCCCAGACAACACAGCGAAATCCCATCTCCATAAAAATACAAAAATTAGCCGGGCATAGTGGTACGTGCCTGTAGTCCCAGCTACTTGGGAGGATGAGGCAGGAGAATCGCTTCAACCTGGGAAAGGCGGAGGTTGCAATGAGCCGAGATTGCACCACTGCACTTTGGTCTGGGTGACAGAGCAAGACTCAGTCTCAAAAAAAAAAAAAAAAAAAAACTAAGGACTGGACTCAAACCCTCAAACCAACACCAGCACGAGAGAAGCAACCTCTCAAATACTACTCCCAATCTGCCTGCAATATTTTCTGAAATAAAAAGAGGTGTGAGAAGCCAATGGATTCTCACCATTTGGTCAGCCACCTCCTTACAACCTGGTGAAGGCCTCCACAGAAAGTGAGAAAGCAGAAGACAGCCACGCTATGGGGGCAGCTAGGGGACGGGAGCATCTTTGAGAGGTGGACACTTCCTTCCAGGTGACCAGAGACAACCCAGGCCCAGCAAGGCGCAGCAGAGTGATTCCTCTGCAGGGCAGGAAAGCCAGCCAGGGAGTGAACTCTCAGCTCAATCAGAGTGCAAGAACCAGAGGGCAGGGCAGACACCACTGCAGGCAGAGTAAGAGAAACACAGGTTCCCAGAGCCTCAAAGAAAACAAGTCAAACTCACAACTCTTACTCCCCAGCCATGGAAATGAAAAGAAATTCTGATGCTGCACACACGCACAGGTAGAGACACAAGAGCACACACACACACACATTCTTTTTCATTTCTTTATTATTTATTTATTTATTTTTGCTGTAGAGACAAGGTCTCACCACGTTGCCCACACTGGTCTCCAACTCCTGGCCTTGGGTGATCCACCCGCTCAGCCTCCCAGAATGCTGAGATTACAGGCATGAGCCACTGCACCCAGCCCACACACATACTCCAGAATGTTGCTGATTTCCCCCTAAATACGGAAACAAGGCAGAAGAAAGTAACTTTTCAAAAAGCCACAGCCAGCCACATCTGAGATGCAATGGATGACCCCCAATTTCACTGGCCACGAGTGGGGGAATCAAATCAGACTTCAAAGGAGAGAGATTAATTCTTCATCAACTACCTGAATAGTCAACGAGTACAGCGAGATCATGGCCTAAAATTTTGGTTAAAAAGGTAACTGTGTCCGTTCCTTGTCACCGCCAAGTCATGTGGAGGCAGAGGCTCGGGTGTGTTCAAGATTCAGCTGCACCCATGACCCACCGCCATAGTGAAGGAAGGCATTGCACTGCTGTGCCTGTGACCTACTGCCATGGCTGAGAAAGGCCTTGCACTGCTGTACCCGTGAACCACTGCCATGGCCAAGGAAGACATTGCTGCTGGCGGTGTAACGGATGCTAACACTGCTTTATGAGGGGTGCTGAAGGACACCCTCATCCACGGTGGCCTAGCACATGGAATTCACAAAGCTGCCAAAGCCTCAGACGAGTGCTGAGCCCATCTTGGTGCGCTTGCATCCAACTGTGATGTGCCTGCATGTGCCACATCGGGGAGACCCTGGGTGCTGAACACCAGGTCAAATTAATTAAGGTTGATGACAACAAGAAATGAGGGGAATGGGAAAGGCCTCCGTAAAACTGACAAGAGAGAGGAGACCCTATGAAGGGGCTGGCTGCAGCTGTGTAGCAGTTAAGGACTATGACAAACAATCTCAGGCCAAGGATGTCATCAAGGAGCGCTTCATGTGCAAGAAATGAACGAATAAAACACTGGCTCACATTCCTCAAAAAAAAAAAAAAAAGATACAATTGTGTATGTACAGAAAAAAAGACAAATGCTAAAATATTAGTAAGTGTCACCCCTGGCTAGTAAGTTTACGGGAAGTTTTTGTTGTCTTCACTGCCATTTTATAGTCTGCAAATATTATTTGTAAGCAAACATTAGTCTTCTAATCAGAAAAAAAATTAAGCTATTCTTTTGGGGAAAAAACAGTACTCTCTCTCTATATATATACATATGTACATACATATTTGAGACAGAGTCTCACTGTGTCACTCAGGCTAGAATGCAGTGGCGTAATCTCGGCTCACTGAAACCTCTGCCACCCGGATTAAAGCAATTCTCCTGCCTCAGCCTCCCAAGTAGCTGGGATTACAGGTACCTGCCACCATGCCCGGCTAAGTCTCTTATTTTCAGAAGAGACAGGGTTTCACCATGTTGACCAGGCTAGTCTCGAACTCCTGACCTCAGATGATCCACCCGCCTTTGTCTCTCAAAGTGCTGGGATTACAGGCGTGAGCCACCATGCCCGGCCCAGCACACAATATAATTTCACTTATGTAAAATATACATGGGTAGGAAAAAGACTGAAAATGCACGAACGTGTTAATAACGAATGAATGCGATGGAACTGCCTGTACCTGAGGGTGCCTGGACAGGCTGATGCTGTCTCCCAGACGCTTTACCTCATCATTATTTTGAGAGATTCTACATCAAGCTCTGACAAAGATGAATGTTCAATCCTCAGTACTCTCACCTTGTAATACAGAGATCTTTTCATTTTATTGATTTCAACTTTGTGATTTCTGTGAGTATGATCACGTTTTACTCATTGGTATGTAGTGAAACAGGCCAGCAGGACAATTGTGGTTCAAGATTCTGGCGATTTACGCAGAAATATAATCACACACTCCCACTCCAGCCAACACTCACCAACAACCAAGGAAATAATGGCAAGGCCACCGAGTCCTCAAATTGCACACATTAATGGTCTCACTGATGGCAGCGGTGGCCCATCGGGAGTGGCTGCTGCAGACGTAAGCTGCAGTGGAGGCGCGGCCAGAGTTGTGCACTCTGCAGGGCCAACAGGAGCCAGGAACAGGCGGCAGCCCCATCTCCTACTGAGTTGGCAGGGTGGGAGCCCTGAACTCCCAGGAACAGCTGCAGCCGCCTAGCCACAGCTCTGGATTCAGGCACCTCTGAGCTCTCGGGGGCCCAGGAAGTGCCCCTGCCCCGGCAGGCTCATAAGTGCCTGCTCCCACTCCCCCCACTCCTGGCACCCACTCCAATTTCGGAGCAAAGGTGAGGCCAAGTCAGGTACTGTTACAACCCAGCCAGGTGTGCACATGCTTGGGGTGACGCTGACACGCCAGCCTCCTGATGCCTCAGACCCCTCCAAGATTTTACGTTGTTGTCTATTCAAGTCACACTTCTGCAAAAACAGTATAATTGGCTCGGGCGACTGACCAAATATCTAAAGTGTCGGTTCGCTCAGGGAGCTACCACCACACACCCCTGGGTCTCTCTGCAGAGCATGTGCGATTAGGAACACAAGTAACATGACTAGCTAGTTCCCTGAAATAGTCTTTAGTAAGCTGAAATTTGAAATAATTTTAATCACCCCTCCAGCATGCTCATCCCATGCTGATGAGCATGGGAGAGTGGCCAAGACAGGGGCTGAGAGCAGCTTGGCGTGGGCCCGCAGGTGGCCCTTGGCACAAACAGCCTGGGCACACTGGCCAGCATGCTGAAGGTGGCAGAAGGCAGACAGGCTCCCGAGTGGAAGGGCAGGTTCCGAGTGAAGCCCCACCTTCAGAACAAGGACAGCCTGAAGCCTGGGGGCCGGGCTGTCAGTTCCAAGTGGAGTCCACGGCCCAGAGTGAGAACTCATGGTGCTTTTTCCAGGCCCACCCATGGACCAATCAGCACATGCTCCCTCCCTTCTGAGCCATAAAAACCCTGGACTCAGCCAGACTCAGACAGATGTTGGGACTACTAACTGCGGAAAGGAGCTACCTACATCGGGCCTCTTTGACTCGTCAGGACGACCCGCCTGCAGTAAGGAACTGTCCACCGAGCATCTCCTGAGAGCTGTTCTGCCGTTCAGTGAAGCTCCTCTCTGCCTTGCTTACCCTCCACTAGTCTACGTACCTCATTCTTCCTGGACATGGGACAAGAACTCAGGACCCACCAAATGGCAGGACTGAAAGAGCTGTAACATAAACAGAGCTAAAACATGCTCCCAACTCACTACACTGCAGGTGACAAAAAGGAGAGAAGAGCTCTGACCCTTCAGGGAGCCCAACCTAGGAGTTCCCTGAGCCAGGGCTATGACACTCTCCTTGGGGCTCTGCAGTTCCTGGTCTCTCCAAGCTTCCAGGTGCCACTGTGTTCCCCAGTGCCCACTGTGGAAGCGGCCTACAGTATGCCTGCTCTAGCTGCATCCTTGCATGGAGCAGGACCCTGCAGGAGCAACTTGGAGCTGCCCACACCACCTCAGTCAGCACACCACGCCCGGTTGTGTGCAGTGGCCGGACCCTGCACTTGCTCACATACCCCTTGCCACTCCACACCTGGCTTGCCCTCGGCAGGCGTAGATCTGGGCCAGCAGCACAAGCCAAGTGCAGCCTACCAGGCCAGGAGGGTGAAACAAGCCCGGACCCTGCACTTGCTCACATACCCCTCGCCATTCCACACCTGGCTTGCCCTCGGTAGGCGTAGGATCTGGGCCAGCAGCGCAAGCCAAGTGCAGCCTACCAGGCCAGGAGGGTGAAACAAGCCCAGCAGGCCTGAACAGAACTCAGGCAAAGGAGCTACCAGCCACAGAGATTTCCGGGTGGAAAGGCGACAGCCCAGGGATTCCGTGACATCACTTCTTGAACATCAAGGTCAAGAAATCAAAATTCCCTACTTCTGGCTTCCCTTTGCACTCACATGTCTTTGGAGAGGATGGGGACTAATGAAGTAGGATATTAACAATGAAAATCCCAATGATAACCCACCAACTTTTACTGCCAATTGGGGGCTTGGTGTTTTCACTGAGTGATTTTCAAGACTCACAGCCCTCAAACAGCTGAGGCCCCATTCCTGGGAGGCAATTTAAGAATCCCTCTGCCCACATACCAACCCCAGCACCCTATCAAGGGAACCATGATGCCCACAAAGGAAGGCCAGGGCAGGGGTGAGATCTTACAGGGGGTTTAGCAGAGAGGCTTCCTTGCCGAATATATTCGATGGCAGCTTCGAATGAGGTCAGGCAGTATCCCAGTTCATCCTTTGCCGAGCTGCTGAACCTGAAGTTTTTGATGTAACTCAAATTTGCCATCCTAATGAAAGGAAGAAAAAAGTTACGTTGTTGTCTATTCAAGTCACACTTCTGCAAAAACAGTATAATTGGCTCGGGCGACTGACCAAATATCTAAAGTGTCGGTTCGCTCAGGGAGCTACCACCACACTCCCCTGGGTCTCTCTGCAGAGCGTGTGCGATTAGGAACACAAGTAACATGACTAGCTAGTTCCCTGAAATAGTCTTCAGTAAGCTGATTACTGTAAACTGAGCTGTGGGTTCCAGGTGGAAGATGATGGGTTCGGGGCCAGAAAGAATGGCAATCAGCTTTCTGCTCAACCACTGCCTAGACACTCGTTCCAGAACAAGAAACATAAGCTCTCTGGGCCTTGGTTTCCCCATCAGTAAGTGGATGGATGAAGCGGGGGATGCTCCACACCGAGCTCATAACAGGTGTCCAACTGAAGGTGGGCTTCTCCTAGAGTTATATTAGAACTACCACAGTGCAGTGCTGCCTTTTTTTTTTTTTTGAGATGGAGTCTTGCTCTGTCACCCAGGCTGGAGTGCAGTGGTGCCATCTTGGCTCACTGAAAGCTCCACCTCCTGGGTTCATGCCATTCTCCTGCCTCAGCCTTCCGAGTAGCTGGGACTACAGGCGCCCGCCACCATGGCTGGCTAATTTTTTTTGTATTTTTTAGTAGAGACGGGGTTTCACCACGTTAGCCAGGATGGTCTCGATCTCCTGACCTTGTGATCCACCTGCCTCAGCCTCCCAAAGTGCTGGGATTACAGGTGTGAGCCACCGTGCCTGGTCAAGCGGTGCCATTTTTAAAAGAGCATCTTAACAGAAAATGTTACCAATTAGGGATCTCTGTTTTCACAAGCAAGTATAACAGGACTGATAGCAGATCATCAGCACACATGGTCTCCAGGTTCACTGCAAAGAGGAAACACACATTCAATGCCATCATGAGATTCAAATGGACTGACAAGCGTATCAACTCCCTACCACTGCACACCTTGCGAAACCACATATCAAGGAGATCATACATCGGGGAAGAAATGTCATTGCACAAGCTCCTTTACAGTGTCCTGATCAGATGTCAGGTCCAGAGGGAAAAGAATGCCCAGCATTTTCAGAACATGACCAAAACAAGATATTAATAACTCAGGCCAGATACGGCAGCATGCGCCTATAATCCTAGAGATTTGGGAGGCCAAGACGGGAGAATGCTTGAGGCCAGGAGTCTGAGACCAGCCTGGGCAATATAGCAAGACCCCCACCTCTACAAAAAATATGAAAATTAGCCAAGTGTGGTGGTGCATGCCTGCAATCTGAGGTACTTGGGAGGCTGAGGCAAGAGGATCACTTGAACTTAGGAGTTCAAGGATGTAGTATAGTGACGTACAAATGCACCCAGCCTGGGTGACAGAGTGAGACCCTATCTCTTAAGACCAAAAAAAAAAAAAGAGATGTTAACTCCAAGCAGACCATGCCTTGCCACCCTCCTGGACAGTGAAAGAGCCCAGGGAGGTGCCTACGGTGATACAAAACGAAGATGAGTCCAGAGCCATCACCAAAAGCCTCTTTCTTCCTAAAGTCACTAAGGTCCTTCCTAAGGTAACTTCCGTTTTATAGACACGGAGTCCACTGCCCATGTGGAGTTTCACTTTTTTTTCATTTTGAAATTTTAAGTAATTCATTCATGTTTAAAAATTCAAACAATACAAAAGAACAAACTGTGAATGTTCCTCCCACCCCTGCCAGCCAGTCTCTTTTCCCAGAGGCTCCTGTGGCTGCTTCCTGCACATCTGTTCAGGACAGCTATGAGCTCACCATCACATCGTGGCTACACAGCTGTCTCCCTTTCTTCGATGCTGTTGGCTGGAAGTCTACCATATGCATTCCTCTTTATTTCATTCGATATACTCAGGATCATCCCTTACCTACACATAGAGCTATATCTCATGTCTCTTCCTTCTTGACTTTTTCTTGACTTGTTTTCTTTTTTTTTTTTTTAGGAAGGGGTCTCGCTCTGTCACCCAGACCGGAGTGCACCTCCAATTTCTGGCCTCAAGTGATCCTCCCACCCTGGCCTCCCAAAGCACTGGGGTTACAGAGGTGAGCCACCATGCCCAGCCCCATAAAAATCCCTTAAGATAGCATCACTCTTTGCTTTTTCATCTGGATGTAGCATCTACCCCTTGGCCAGGCCCCTTCCCAAGCACAAACCTCTCTGGCTTGGAGACTGTGTAATGAGCTGCACCACCCTTCGCAAGCAGACAAGCTTCTGCTGTGGGGAGGTGCATTTGTTCAGCTGAGCCAGCTCTCTTTTGGCACGAGGTATGTTAAAGCTGTAAAATAATTTGGAAAGTGACAACTTCAGAGCACAGTAAGAGAACTCTTCGGCCTGGATCTAAGAACACATCTCAGGGTCTACACTTCTCACAACAAACCAGAAGGAAGGAAACACAAAAACAGATACTGAGAAGTCATCTGACTCAAGTCAGCGGCAAAACAGAACAGCCTTCAATCCCATTCAGGCTGCCAGGTGATACAGCTGTACAAGAAAGTTGAAAAAAAAAAAAAAAATCCTATTCCTAGAGGGAAATAACCCAAAGAGGGTTGTGGGAGGTGAAACATTTTTGTGTCCCAATGAAACTTAAATTAGGCCGGGTGCAGTGGCTCACACCCGTAATCCCAGCACTTGTAAGCCAAGGTGGGCAGATCATTTGAGGTCAGGAGTTCAAGACCAGCCTGGCCAACAAGGTGAAACCCCGTCTCCACTAAAAATACAAAAATTAGCAGGGCGTGGTGGTATGCACCTGTAATCCCAGCTACTCGGGAGGCTGAGGCAGGAGAATCACTTGAACTCGGAAGGCGGACGTTGCAGTGAGCCGAGATCACGCCACTGCACACCAGCCTGGGTGACAGAGTGAGACTCTGTCTCAAAAAAAAAAAAAAATTAAAATTAAAAAAATGAAACTTAAATTAACTCCTAAGTAGGTGCCTCTATGGCAAGGTTCCCTTGGGTGGGCAGGTGGGATGTCCCCTGCATGCAGAACCCACGTGGGCAAATTACATGCCCACTTGAGGACTAGCTGCACAAATCCCCGTGTCTAGTGGCTTCCATCCAGTCGGCGTGCTGGTGCACAGTGTGGGAGGCGGATGGCTACACACAGTCACCTGTAAAGGGTAGCCCTTCATCTTTGGTTGCAAGTAACTGCGCTGCTCCTCAGAACCAACCATGTCAAATCAGCATGTCGCCTCTGCCACCAAGAGGGCCTACTTCCAGGAGAAGACAGAGCCCCTGCCTCCAAGAACACCAAGCCGCTGTGGCGCGAACCCTTACCTGAACTCCGGTTTCACACCAATATCTTTCTGCTGAAGATCTTGAAGGCTTCTTGTGATTTTGTTAAAGGCAGCATCCTAACAACAGATTTTAACGAACCTTCAAATTTCTCAAAAAGCACAGCAGGCTTCCATCTTGGGTGATAATAACTGAGAACCTACCTCGCTTGCCTCCATGGTCCCCACGTATTTAAAGATCAGGTCGTAAATTTCATGATGGACGTACATCTGTGGAATCAACAGACCCCATTCAGGGTGTGAGCAGGCAACAGGGTGTAACTCCCAGCCACTCCGCCCCGACCTCACCTCTACTGCCTGCTTCATCAGGCTCATCTGGGCCTCCTGCTTGGCAAGCATTTTCTAGAGGGCAAGAGAAGCACAGTGAAAGGGCTTGGATTTGCATGGGGGTGCACCGCAATCCTCCCTCTTGGAAGTCTTGCTGCTTACCAGGTGAGAGTCCCTCAGAAGCTGCTGGAGGCATTTGGTGTAGAGAGCATTCGCTGAGTCCTAAACCACACAGAGCAGAGGGACCTTACCAGTGAGGCCATGACGCGGGAGCCAGAGCAGGTAACGTGCCCAAAGTTTCAAGGGTTACCGCAAGCTTTATCAAGTCAATTACATGATTTTTCTCAACTTTTTTTTTTTAGGTGTGTATGCATTCAAAGCAGGAGAAATTTCCCCTTGGGGTTAACAAGAGGATAATAATACTCATTTTCATACTTCCTCATGGCTTATACCACTTGGTTTTTGTTTTGTTTTAAGAGAAAGGGTCTCACTTTGTTGCCCAAAGTAGACTGCAGTGGTATGACTACAGCATGCTGCAGTCTCAAATGCCTGAGCTAAAGTGATCCTCCCACCTCCGCCTCCCAAGTAGCTGGGAATACACGTGTATGCCACCACACTTGGCTAATTTTTGTATTTTCTGTAGCGATGGGGTCTTTCTATGTTGCCCAGGCTGGTCTTAAACTCCCAGCCTCAAGAGATCCTCCCATCTTGGCCTCCCAAAGTGCTGGGAAGACAGGCTTGTACCACCATGCCCGGCTAAACTACTTTTATAGTTAGAGAGAAACATTTTTAAAAGACTTCGAACAGTAAGGCAGCACCAGGCAGTTCCAGAGAAAACTGAGGGTTCCCGGTGCCCTGAACTGAACCAAGACAGGGCACGCCAGGCAAAGGACAGCACGGCTACTGACTATGTGGTGACGGAGGCTCTTCCTCTCGCATTCTCGGAATGTTCGGTGGAAAGAGGCGATGTTCCTGTCAAATCGCTCAGAGTGTCTTCCCAAGAACTCTCTCACATCTTCTATGGTTTTCAGGGAAAAGGGATCTGAGGATGCCAAAGGCTCTTCTGAAAAAGAAACAGGTCAGGCCTGCTGAAGCCTCTGCTGGTTCCTAACTCTGTCCTATCTTACCCTAGAGGGTCTAAGCCCTCTGGGAAGGAGGGCAAATGTCCTTATTCCAAGACACTGCACAAGAACAGCCCAGTTACAGGACACCCTGAAGTCCAGAGAGCCTGGTCCTCTCAAGGCCTCTTCCTGGGACAAAACCAAACTGTGGGACCATCGGCAAGACCCCGATTCCTGACAGTAAGAGCATCAGGGGGCATCCTGCACACTGTTATCTCAATTTTCTGGGGCAAATGAAGAATTATTATTTATTAAAAATAACGAAATCTCAAAGAGGCACAATGCTGGAGCTGGGCGCTCTAAGAGCCAGCCCTGAAGCTGAGACCCAGAGACAAAGCTGGGGCTACCACTTTGCACAACTCATGGGGGCAACAGTCACATCCCGGGTTGATCACAGGCAGGCTGAGGTCTACGTGAATGTTGCCTCCTGGAATTGTGCAATGCCCGACCTGTGCAATAGTAGCCCCGATCCATATCTCCTCAGCCCAGTGACTTTAAGTTCTAAGAGGAAACACTGGAAACAATGATATAGGTCTCCATGTGGCTCTTGAATATTTTCCAGGATGTTTAACCTTTTTAAAAAAATAATTTATTGGCCGGGCGTGGTGGCTCAGGTCTGTAATCCCAGCACTTTGGGAGACTGAGGCAGGCAGATCACGAGGTCAAGAGATCGAGACCATCCTGGCCAACATGGTGAAACCCTGTCTCTACTAAAAATACAAAAATTAGCTGGGTGTGGTGGTGGGTGCCTATAATCCCAGCTACTCAGGAGGCTGAGGCAGGAGAATTGCTTGAACCCAGGGGCTGGAGGTTGCAGTGAGCCGAGATTATGCCACTGCACTCCAGCCTGGCAATAGAGCAAGACTCCATCTCAAAAATAATTAAATAATAACAATAATTTTATTGTTTTTGGAGAGAGGGTCCTGCTCTGTAGCCCACACTAGAGTGCAGTGGTGTGATCATGGCTCAGTGCAGCCCTGAATTCCTAGGCTTGAGTGACCCTCCCACCTCAGCCTCTTGAATAACTGAGACTACAGGCATGCACCACCATGCTCAGCTAATTTTTATCTTTTTTTTTTTTGGGGGGGGGAATTCTCACTCTGTAGCCCAGGCTGGAGTGCAGTGGTGCAATCTCGGCTCACAGCAACCTCCCTGTCCCGGGTTCAACTGATTCTCCTGCCTCAGCCTTCCGAGTAGCTGGGATTACAGGAGTGCACCACTGCACCTAATTTTTTCGTATTTTAGTAGAGATGGGGTTCCACCATGTTGGCCAGGCTGGCCTTGAACTCTTGACCTCAGGTAATCCGCCCACCTCAGCCTCCCAAAGTGCTAGGATTACAGGCATGAGCACCGCGCCCAGCCTATTTTTTATTTTTGAGACAGTCTCACTCCGTCACCCAGGATAGAGTGCAGCGGCGTGATCTCAGCTCACTGCAACCTCCGCCTTCTGGGTTCAAGCAATTCTCCTGCCTCAACCTCCCGAGTAGCTGGGATTACAGGGGCATGCCACCATACCTAGCTAATTTTTGTATTTTTAGTAGAGATGGGGTTTCGCCCTGTTGACCAGGCTGATCTTGAACTCCTGGTCTCAAGTAATCTGCCTGCCTCAGCCTCCAAAAGTGCTGGGATTACAGGCATAAGCCACTGTGGCCGGCTTGATTTTTTAAATTTTTTATAGAGACGGGGTCTCACCATGTTGTCTAGGCTAGTTTTGAACTCCTGGCCTCAAGTGATCCTCGTGCCTTGGCCTCCCAAAGTGCAGGGATTACAGGCACAAGCCACCATACCCGGCCTTGTTTAACCTTTCGACAGTTAAGTCAGGAACAAGTTCAATAAACACATTTCTCTAAAACAGGAGAAAAGGGTTTTTTCTTCCAGAATACCTGAACTCTCTCTCTTTTCCAAAGGATGGGCTATACACAGGATGCTGAAACTCTCTTCTTTTTCATTGTAGAAAGTTTCTTCAAAGAGAACGGGCACTGAGAGAAGACAGGCAAAACCAGCTCCTAATTTAATCCTGTTCCCTTGTATAAAGACATCCTGCAAACAAGAAAGCCATCACTGCACCAGCGGCCGGGGCAACCATGTCCCACTCTCAGCCTGGCCACCAACGCAGCACGTAACCAGACCCTATGGCCTTTACCCCAGTGTGGGTTTGCTGCGGCACAAATGCTCTCCTGTTTTGTTCGTTTTGATACTAAAATGTTTCCTCTTTGTTGACCTAGTAACTGTGGCTGCAAGATACCCGAATTATTTTTATTTTTTTACTTTTGAGACACAGTCTCCCTCCATCACCCAGGCTGGAGTGCAGTGGTTCAATCTCGGCTCACTGTAACCTCTGCCTCCCAGGGTCAAGCAATTCTCCTGCCTCAGCCTCCTGAGTACCTGGCACCACAGGCACCGACCACCACACCCAGCTAATTTTTATATTTTTAGTAGAGACGTGGTTTCGCCATGTTGGCCAGGCTGATCTCAAACTCCCGGCCTCAGGTGATCCGCCCACCTTGGCCTCCTGGAGTGCTGGGATTATAGGCGTGAGCCACTGTGCCCGGCCCACGTGGTGCATTTGTTCATCTTTTTAGTTTCCTTCATTTGGAACAGTGCTTAGGTCTTTCTTCACCTTTCACGACATTGACATCTTTGTTGTGTATTCCAGACCCTCCCTCCATGTGTTTGGGAGGGTTTGTCTGATGTTTCTTGAGAATTAGTTTCTTGACAATTAGATTCCTGACAATTAGAGAGTTTTACAGTCACATGTTTCTGATAGGAATGCCCTGAAAGGGGTGTTTTACCTCCCTCTGTGTATCCTGTTGGAAGGCACCTGATAGCTTTTCTCACTGTTGATGTTAACCATGGGGCATGTGTTGATGTGTTGTGTTTCGTTTTTTTTTTTTTTTTTTTTGCTTTTAAAGAGGAAGCAGGTAGGTTCTGAGAAAGGGAGACTTTATTCCTATTCAGGAATGGCCCTGTTTTTCCCGGCATCCCCGTGGTCAGGGAAGCCTGGCCACACTGTCCTCACTGGGGCGGGAGCTGTGTGCAGACACAGCAGCTGAGGCTCGTGGCGCTGTGACGGGGAGAGGAAGCACGGGGTTGTCAGTGCACCTGCTCTGCCCTGTGGCTCACAAGACACACTGTTATTTTCCTGCCACAGATCTGCTCAACCCAGCCGTCAGTCAGCTTAGTTGATTTGTTCTCTTTTAGACACCCAGATCTACAAAGAGGATGGGAGTCGGGCTTTGCGCGGCTGGTCTGCCCCCAGCACCCGGCCATGACCACAGTGAGCCATGCAGGGAGTAGCAGATGGGATTCAGCCCTGGCCACACTGCAGCACCAGATTACTTCCATCTCTTAGATAGGGAGAGCTTTCTTACTTTTTCTTTTCACAAAGAACACAGGATTTCTTCTACTCAAGAAATAGCTCAATGTTTTTTCTGTTGCAACATTTAAAAAGGATCCAGGCCGGGTACGGTGGCTCATGCCTGTAATCCAAGCACTTTGGGAGACCAAGGTGGGTGGATCATTTGAGGTCAGGAGCTGAGACTGAGCTACTGCACTCCAGCCTGGGTGACAGAGTGAGACTCTGTCTCCAAAAAAAAAAAAAAAAATGCACTGTGTGATTCCAGAGCTAAGAAGAAAAAAAATGCTAAATTATCTGAGTTCGATCACTGCATCGTGGTTACATGAGAGAATGCCTGTTCTTGGGAAATACACACTGAACTGTCTTGGGCTAAAGGGCACAGTGCCTGCAACTTAGTCTCAAAAGATTCAGGCTGGGAGCAGTGGCACACATCTGTAATCCCAGCACTTTGGGAGGCTGAGGCGGGCAGATCATGAGGTCAAGACATCAAGACCAGCCTGGCCAACACGGTGAAACCCTATCTCTACTAAAAACACAAAAATTAGCTGGGCATGGTGGCACATGCCTGTAGTCCCAGCTACTCAGGAGACTGAGGCAGGAAAATTGCTTGAACCTGGGAGGTAGCGGTTGGGTGCACTGAGTCGAGATCACACCACTGCACTCCAGCCTGGTGACAGAGAGAGATTCTGTCTGGAAAAAAAAAAAGTTTCAAAATAATAATGTGTTGAGAGAGAGATAAAACAACCAATGTGGCAAGAACATTAACAGCTTGGGGGGAAGCATGTTTAAGAGTTTTTTCGACTTCACTAAAACATTCGAAATTATTTCAAAACAAAAGATTGTTTTTTGGGTGGCTTTTTTTTTTTTCTTTTTCCAGGCAGGGTCTCGCTCTCTTGCCCAGGCTACAGGGGGGTAGCACAATCATGGCTTACTGAAAGCTCAAACTCCTGGGCTTAAGCAATTCTCCCACCTCTGCCTCCCAAGTAGCTGGGACTATAAGCACGCACCATCCCATCTGGCTAATTTTTTTTATTTTTATTTTTGGCAGAGATGAGGTCTCACTGTGTTATCCAGGCTGGTCTCAAACTCCTAGCCTCAAGTGATTCTCCTGCCTCAGCTTCCCAAAGTGCTAGGATTACAGGCATGAGCCACCATGCCCAGCCGAAACAAAAAGCTTTTAAAAACTAAAATAGTCATCCCTGATGTCCTATTTGGGGCCAAGAAACTGACAAGCTTTTCATGGTACTGGGATAAAGCAACTTCCTCTGGCTCGGACATCAGCAAGGAGGAGGTGTTCCAGTGACACATGGCAGACACCCCATCACAGGCTCAGGGAGAGACGCTCGGCACCTCCCGGCCTCCAAGGCAGCAGCTGGGGTCCAGCTCACTGTCACCACCTCCCTTTCCTCCACCACAAAGGCAGGGTCCCTCCAGCCCCCCATGGGGCTGCAGCGTGTGTCAAATGCCACCATTGCCAGTAGCTGTGAAAGGCTGAGAATGGGACTCTCTTCCCTCCCCTCTGGTCCCAAACATGGAGTAGGTGACCCTGGTCCACCCACCAAGAAATGAATACCTTTCCATTTAAGGTCTGAAAATGTTCTTCCACAGGTATCAAAATGTAGGACTCAAACTGACAAGTAGACTGGATGCTGCTCGACAGGCTTCCTTTGCAGGGTACTAAGACCTAGAAAAAACAATTCGGGGGAGCATTAGACAGACGTGCCACTTACCACCTCAGCAGAACAGGGTGTGCCCAAAGGCACTCCAGCTGGACACACAGTGGGACCTGCTGGCAGACAGAACGCCCGAGGTCCCCTGCCAACACGGCCACAGTGGTTGCCGGCTGAGTTGATCTGCTGCTGCTGCTGCTGCTGCTGCTGCTGCTGTTGTTGCTAATGTGATGGAATCAGCCTCCCCCCACCACAGGCAGAGGAGGAGAACAGTACAAATCCTTCTCCACCTTCAGATGTGGAGGCTGACGGCTCCTTCCCACACTTGCTGGGTCCTCCCCCAAGCTAGGGGCCCCAGGCTCCCTATCTATTCTCAACAGTGCAGTTACAAGGACCCAGGGGCTCAGGGACAAGTCCAGATGAAGACAGGAGCACTTGGAAAGTACAGAAAAGGGAAGCTAAAAAATCACACCTTCTCCCACCATTCAAAAAAGAAACACGGCCGGGCGCGGTGGCTCATGCCTGTAATCATAGCACTTTGAGAGGCCAAGGCAGGTAGATCACTTGAGGTCAGGAGTTCTAGACCAGTCTGGCCACCATGGCAAAACCCTGGCTCTACTAAAAAGACAAAAATTAGCAAGGCGCGGCGGTGCATGCCTGTAATGCCAGCACTTTGGGCGGCTGAGGCAGGCGGATCACTTGAGGTCAGGAGTTTGAGACCAGCCTGGGCCACATGGTAAAACCCTGTCTCTACTAAAGAAACAAAAAACAAACACAAAAACGGAACAAAAAAATTAGCTGGGCATGGTGGTGCACGCCTATAGTCCCGGCTACTTGGGAGGTTGAGGTGGAAGGATCACCTAGGCCTGAGAGGCAGAGGTTGCAGTGAGCTGAGATCGCGTCACTGCACTCCAGCCTGGGTGAGAGTTGTCTCCAAAAAAAAAGCATACAGGAAAGAGTAGAAGGAAAGCATCATCCATGGGGAGCCCACCTTGGCCTCCCAAAGTGCTGGGATGACAGTCAGGAGCCACTGTGCCTGGTCCATTGTATTATTCTTTCTACCTTTATTATGTTTGAAATAAAATAAAAAATTTTTATAAAATTTTAATAAAAAATTTTTTATTTTAATTTTATAATTTTAATAAAATTTTAATAAAAAATTAAAATAAAGCGAGGCCCTTAGATATTAGGCGAGAAGAAATGAGCTCAAGGCTTCCAAGTAGCCTCACCACTGCAGTTGGCAGACAAAGAAAGAAGATCCTAGAGGCCAAAGTGGGTCACAGGCAATGGGATCTGAAGAGCCAGTCCTCGGGTGTTTAATATTTGAAGTCGAAGATGGCCCCCCTCCAGCTGCACATGAAGGACTCACACCGTCCCATTCAAGGAAGTGCCGTGGCTGGAGGGCCTTCATCTGGTCTCCGGGAAGCAGGAACTTCAAAGGGGCCTCACAGAACTCTGTCCCACTGTGCCCACATGCTGCCCGTTTGTTCCCATCACCTTCTCCGTCTCCCCCACTTGCATAACGCACGCCTGGCCCCATTCACGGCATCCCTACTGCCAAGCACACTACAGGACACGAGGCAGGTGCCCAGTGCATGTTTGCTGGGTAAATCGGGGGCCCTCAGGACCAACCCTTCCCCCATCCAGTTTTCTGGCAGACACAAAACGGAGCTCTAGTTCCTCCTATGCCGAGAAAGAGAGAGGCTCCTGCTGCCCAGAGCATGTCATAGCAAGCAGAAGCCAACGCTGGGCTCTCAGGCTCCACCCACCCCCACAGCAATCTTGCTGAGACTGGGAAGGAGTCAGGCCCGGAGGAGGGGGTGGGCAGCTAGGCCAATGGCCTCCAGGCTTTCCCTTAGGGGGCTTCAGACTACTGGAGTAGCTGTGGAGTTTTTACAGCCGGCAAAGACTTTTCAGAGTTACCGGCATAGACAAAGTTCAGAGTTACCGTGAAGACCAGAAGGTGGGGACCTAGAAATTTCAAGACTTAACCAAGAAACGGTTTATTCTAGCCCCTTTATAAAGAATTTTTAAAATAACAGTAATTAAAGAAAGGCCAGGTGCAGTGGCTCATCACGCCTGTAATCCCAACACTTAGGGAGGCTGAGGCAGGTGGATCACCTGAGGTCAGGAGTTTGAGACCAGCCTGGCCAACATGGCGAAACCCCATCTCTACAACTAAAAACACAAAAATTAGCCAGGTGTGGTGGCAGCCGCTTGTAATCCCAGTTACTCAGGAGGCTGAGGCAGGAGAATCGCTTGAACCCGGGAGGTGGAGGTTGCAGTGAGCCAAGATCGCACTAGTACATTCCAGCCTGGACTACAAGAGCAAAACTCCATCCCGAGGGTGGCGTGGGGGGGAAAAGAAAGTCCTGCAGGAGCTGCATTTATGGGGAGAAACCAAAGGAGACAAGCACCGTGGCACATGCCTGTAATCACAGCACTTTGGGAGGCCGAGGCAGGTGGATCACTTGTGTCCAGGAGTTTGACACCAACTGGGCGACAGGGCAAAACCCCGTCTCTACAAAAAATACAAAAATTACCCAGGCATGGTGGTGCACACCTGTAGTCCCAGCTAAGGAGGCTAAGACAGGAGAATCACTTAAGCCCAGGAGGCGGAGGTTGTAGTGAGCCACTACACTCCAGCGTGGGAGACACAGCAAGATCCCATTTCAAAAGAAAGAAAGAAGGAAAGAAAAGTTAACTAAAAAGCAAGAATCTGCCGGAGTGGCACCTACTCCAGGGCACCCTCCTGCCTCCTCCCCAGGCTGGATGAAGCACTCCACAACTGCCCACACTGCCTTCCGTCCTGACACTCATTCCTCTGGCCTGCAAATGGCCTGTTTCTGGAATTCCCTGAAGGCATGCCAAGTTCCCTACTGATCGTGTAACCCTGAAACCTGGCATGGTGCCTGGTGTGGAGTGGATGGCCACGGTTTGTTGGAAGCATCTATACTAAATAAATCCTGAGAACTGGAGCAGGGGTCTCAGCACCCTTAGCTTGGATGAAAGTCAGTTCCTGGGGCTTAGAAGACATGCCGCTAGGCTCCCAGACTAGGCCCCCGGAGCCTGCTTACCCCGTTAAATCAGACACCTCAATAAAAGGACCAAGTTTAATCTCCTTTGAAATTTTTGCTTTACTTATAGGCAAAGGGGCTGGTCCCCTGGTGCACCTGGGAAACCTGGAGGACTTCCAACCCTGCGCTGGAGCCCCAGGGACGCAGACCTGCCCAGCCTGCTCTGAGGACGCCGCAGGTGTGTAATTAGCTGGATAGCTGTAAGCACAGCGGTGACTTTTAGAAGCGGTGGGGGTGTCACAGGCCTCTGAGATTGAAATTTGAAATCTGGGTGAGCAAAGGAGAAGGCGCTTCCACTGTCCAATCAGATAGCAGAGGAGGGCAGGAAGGAGACACCTGCCTGGATGCCAGGCGTCCCCACAAAACAAGCACCCGGGGTCGGGCGCGGTGGCTCAAGCCTGTAATCCCAGCACTTTGGGAGGCCGAGACGGGCGGATCACGAGGTCAGGAGATCGAGACCATCCTGGCTAACATGGTGAAACCCCGTCTCTACTAAAAAAATACAAAAAACTAGCCGGGCGAGGTGGCGGGCGCCTGTAATCCCAGCTACTCGGGAGGCTGAGGCAGGAGAATGGCGTAAACCCGGGAGGCGGAGCTTGCAGTGAGCTGAGATCCGGTCACTGCACTCCAGCCTGGGCGACAGAGCGAGACTCCGCCTCAAAAAAAAAAAAAAAAAAACAAGCACCCGGGAAGGAAGGTGCCTCAAGGCGTGGCTGGGTGGGGGGGGGGAGGGAAGGAGCAGTCAAGCTGCACCCTCAGCTGCCCCACACACACTGCTGCAGGGCCACACGGAGAAGAGGCGGCCCAGCAGCGTGGACACAGGGAGAAGCATGGCGCAGTTCACTCTGCAGGAGACACGTTTTTCTTTTGTTTTATTTTTTTGTTTGTTTGTTTTTGTTTTTCGAGGCGGAGTCTCCTTCTGTTGCCCAGGATGGAGTGCAGTGGCGTGATCTTAGCTCACTGCAACCTCCGCCTCCCAGGTTCATGCGATCTTCCTGCCTCAGCCTCCTGAGTAGCTGGGATTACAAGCGCCCACCACCATGCCTGGCTAATTTTTTGTATTTTTAGCAGAGACCAGGTTTCACTGTGTTGGCCAGACTAGTCTCAAACGCCTGACCTCATGATCTGCCCGCCTCGGCCTCCCAAAGTGCTGGGATTACAGGCGTGAGCCACCATGCCCGGCCAAGACACATGTTTTTAAGCAGTGATTTCACATTTTTGCAGTCTGATAAAAGACTCTGATCTCCAGGGCAGACTCAAGGGCAGTCAAACTTGGTACAAGGTCACGACCAGCCTGGGCAACATAGTGAGACCCTATCTCTACCAAAATATTAAAAATGAAATGAAGTTGGTACAATGCCCAAACTTCATGGAAAGATATTTGGCATTCAGCTGCTGAGGCCACAGAGATCCCTTAGAGGTGACAGAAAGGATGGCATCTATGTTGCTCAGGCTGGAGTGCAGTGGCTATTTAGACGTACAATCCCACTACTGATCAGCACAGGAGTTTTTTTTTTGTTTTGTTTTGTTTTTTCTTTTTTTGAGAAGAGTCTTGCTCTGTCGCCTGGGCTGAAGTGCAGTGGCGCAATCTCGGCTCACTGTAACCTCTGCCTCCGGGGTTCAATGGATTCTCATGCCTCAGCCATCCAAGCAGCTGGGATTAACAGTGCGCACCACCACACCTAGCTAATTTTTGTATTTTTAGTAGATATGGGTTTTCACCATGTTGGCCAGGCTGGTCTTGAACTCCTGACCTCAAATGATCCGCCTGCCTCGGCCTCCCAAAGTGCTGGGATTACAGGCGTGAGCCACTGTGCCCGGCACAGCACGGGACTTTTGACCTGCTCCATTTCCAACCTGGCAGTGTTCACCCCTCCTTGGGCAACACGGTGGTCCCCCACTCCTGGGAGGTCACCATATTGATGCCAAACTTAGTATGGAGATGCAATCAGCATAGCTCACAACATCCCAGAGCTCCTGGGTTCCAGCGATCCTTCTGCCTCAGCCTCCTGAGTAGCTGGGACTATAGGCCTGCGCCAACATGACCGACAACCTCACTGATTCAAATACACGGAACAAGGCTGAGGAAGACCAGAGGCTCATCGCTGCCCTCTGTGGACCCCAGCAGTTCCTTGTGGATGCCCTGGATCTCAGGAGGAGCTGGAGTGAGGGTCTGGGGTTCTGTGGGGAAACCCTGGATGGTACAGTCTAAGAAGAATCTCCATTCTCCGGTGTCCCCGAAAGGAAGGCAACAAGGCAGAAAAGTTCATTCAAAATCCCCCTTTTGTTAATCCCATGATTTGTAGCTGAAAAGCACTTAGTTGGCCAGGCATGGTGGCTCACACCTATAATCCCAGCACTTTGGGAGGCCAAGGCAGGAGGACTGCCTGAGGTCAGGAGTTCAAGGCCAGCCTGGGCAAGAAATTGAAACCCCCCCGTCTCTACAAAAATTACAAAAGTTAGGCCGATGCAGTGGCTCATGCCTGTAATCCCAGCACTTTGGGAGGTCGAGGCAGGTGGATCACCTGAGGTCAGGAGTTCGAGACAAGCCTGGTCAACATAGTGAAACCCCATCTCTGCTAAAAATACAAACATCAGCCAGGCATGGTGGTGGGTGCCCGTAATCCCAACTACTTGGTAGGCTGAGGTAGGAGAATCGCTTGAACCCGGGAGGCGGAAGTTGCAGCAAGCTGAGATAGAGCCACTACACTCCAGCCTGGGCAACACAGTGAGACTCTGTCTCAAAAAAAAAAAAAAATTGCAAAAATTAGCCAGGCGTGGTGGAGTGTGACTGTTGTCCCAGCTACTCGAGAGGCTGAGGTGGGAGGATTGCCTGAGCCTGGGAGGTTGAGGCTGCAGTAAGCCCTGACTGTGCCACTGCACTCCAGCCTGGGCAACAGAGTGAGACCCTGTCTCAAAAAAAAAAAAAAAAAAAAAAGGAAAAGAAAGAAAAAGAAAAGCCCGGAGTGGCAGCCACCGGGCTCAGTAACACCATGCTAAGCAAGATAGAGCTTCCCCAAAGAGCTTCCACAGAAATAACTATGCCACAGCATGACACTTCTAAAAAGCTAAAGATATATATGAATATATGCACTTGTCTAGACAGTAGTTTAAAATATCATACAATGAAGATAGGAAGGGAGGAAATATTCCTGCAGTAAGGCCAGGCCCTCCCTGATCCATGCCTGCCCTGCGTCCTGCACATTTCCTCTGCGACACTCACCACCATCGTAATTAGTATGCACTCGCTCAGTAAATGACCATCTCTCACACTAGAATTTAAGCTCCATGAGGGTAAAGATGGTGATCTACGGCCAGGCATGGCAGCTCACGCCTGTAATCCCAGCACTTTGGGAGGCCGAGGCAGGAGGATCACTTGAGGCCAGGAGTTCAAGAATAACCTGGGCAACATAGTGAAACCCCATCTCTACAAAAAATAAAAAACAGCCAGGCATGGTGGCACATGCTTGTAGTCCCAGCTATTTGGGAGGCTGAGGCAGAAGGACTGCTTGATTCTAGAGGTTTGAGGCTGCAGTGAGCCATGTTCACATCACTGCACTCTAGCCCAGCCTGGGGGACAGAGCAAGACCTTATCTCAAAAAAAAAAAAGTAGTGATGTGTGTTTCTGTTTCTTGGTGAATCCCCACCATCAAGCAAAGTGTCTTGCATACTGCAGCTTTTAATAATTGCTGTGGCCGGGCACGGTGGCTCAAGCCTGTAATCCCAGCACTTTGGGACGCCGAGACGGGCGGATCATGAGGTCAGGAGATCGAGACCATCCCGGCTAACACGGTGAAACCCCATCTCTACTAAAAAATACAAAAAACTAGCCGGGTGATTTGGCGGGCGCCTGTAGTGCCAGCTGCTCGGGAGGCTGAGGCAGGAGAATGGCGTAAACCCGGGAGGCGGGGCTTGCAGTGAGCTGAGATCCGGCCACTGCACTCCAGCCTGGGCGACAGAGCCAGACTCCGTCTCAAGAAAAAAAATAAATAAATAAATCAATAAATAATAATAATAATAATAATTGCTATGGAATGAACTGACTACAATGAATGATGACAATGAATGTCTTTGGTGAATTTTATGAGATTTTTATTTGGAAAGAGCTATATTCTCTAATTTTTTTTTTTTTTTTTTTTTTTTTTTTTTTTTTTTTTT